>NC_137985.1:3623200-3628200 GCF_963924665.1 Micromys minutus | reverse complement strand
AGTTTAAGGGTGGATTAGGTTTAGGGTTTAGAGTTTAGTATTATGGTTACGGTTATGGTTAGGGTTAGGGTTAGAGTTAGGGTTAGGGTTAGGGTTAGGGTTAGGTTTAAGGTTAGGGTTAGTGTTAGGGTTAGGGTTATGGTTAGTGTTAGGATTAGGGTTAGAGTTAGGGTCAGGGTTAGGTTTAGGGTTAGGGATAGGGTTAGGGTTAGATTTAGGGTTAGGTTTAGGTTTATTGTTAGATTTAGGGTTTAGGGTTTAAGGTTTATGGTTTAGGATTGTTTAAGGTTTAGGGTGGATTAGGTTTAGGGTTTAGAGTTTAGTGTTATGGTTACGGTTAGGGGTAGGGTTAGGGATGGGGTTAGGGTTAGGGTTAGGGTTATGGTAAGGGTTAGGTTTAGGGTTAGGGTTAGGGTTCGGGTAAAAGTTAGGGGGTTAGTGTTAGGGTTTGTGTTAGGGTTAGGGTTAGTGTTAGGGTTAGGGTTATTATTAGGGGGTTAGGTTTAAGTTTAGGATTAGTGTTAGGGTTAGAATTAGAAATAGGGTTAGTGTTAGGATTAGGGTCAGGGTTAGGTTTAGGGTTAGGGTTAGGGTTAGGGTTAGGGTTAGGGTCAGGGAGGGTTTAGGGTTAGGGTTAGGGTTAGGGTAAGGGTTAGGGGTTAGGGTTAGGTTTATGGTTATTGTTAGGTTTAGGGTTTAGGGTTTAGTGTTTAGGGTTTAAGGTTTAGGGTTCAGGATTGTTTAAGGTTTATCGTAACTTAAATTTAGGGTTTACAATTTAGTGTTAGGGTTATGGTTAGTGTTAGGGTTAGGGTTAGGGTTAGGTTTAGGGTTCAGGGTTTAGGGTTTAGGATTGTTTAAGGTTTAGGGTAGATTAGGTTTAGGATTTAAAGTTTAGTTTTAGGGTTAGGGTTAGGTTTAGGGTTTAGGGTTTTGTGATAGGATTAGGGTTAGGGTTAAAGTTCGGGTTAGGGTAAGGGTTAGGATTAGGTTTAGGGTTAGGGTTAGGGTTAGGGTTAGGGTTAGGGTTAGGGTTAGGGTTAGGGTTAGGGTTAGGGTTAGGGGTAGGGTAAGGGTTAGGGGTTAGGGTTAGGGTTATGGTTATTGTTAGGTTTAGGGTTTAGATTTAGTGTTTAGGGTTTAAGGTTTAGGGTTTAGGATTGTTTAAGATTTAGGGTGGTTTAGGTTAAGGGTTTAGGGTTTAGACTTTAGGATTGTTTAAGGTTTAGGGTTGTTTAGGGTATAGTGTTTAGGGTTAAAAGTTTAGGGTTGTTTAGGGTTTAGTGTTTAGTGTTTAGTGTTGTTTAGGGTATAGTGTTAATGGTTTAGGGTTTAGGGTTATTTAGGGTTTAGTGTTTAAGGTTTAGGGTATAGGGTTGTTTAGGGTTTAGTGTTCAGGGTTGTTTATGGTTTAGTGATTAGGGTTGTTTAGGGTTGTTTAGAGGTTAGTGTTTAGGGTTATTCAGGGTTTATGATTTAGGTTTGTTCAGGGTTTAGGATTTATGGTTGTTCAGGGTTTAGGATTTAGGGATTAAGGTTAATGGGTTAGGGTTAGGGTTAGGGTTAGGGTTAGGGTTAGGGTTAGGGTTAGGGTTAGGGTTAGGGTTAGGGTTAAGGTTAGGGTTAGGGTTAGGGTTAGGGTTATGGTTAGTGTTAGGATTAGGGTTAGGGTTAGGGTCAGGGTTAGGTTTAGGGTTAGGGTTAGGGTTAGGGTTAGTTTTAGGGTCAGGTTTAGGTTTATTGTTAGATTTAGGGTTTAGGGTTTAAGGTTTATGGTTTAGGATTGTTTAAGTTTTAGGGTGGATCAGTTTTAGTCTTTAGAGTTTAGTGTTATGGTTACGGTTAGTGTTAGGGTTAGGGTTAGAGTTAGGGTAATGGATAGGGTTAGGGTTAGGATTAGGGTTAGGGTAAGGGTTAGGGGTTAGTGTTAGGGTTAGGGTTAGGGTTAGGGTTAGGGTTAGGGTTAGGGTTAGGGGTTAGGGTTAGTGTTAGAGTTAGGGTTATTATTAGGGGGTTAGGTTTAAGTTTAGGATTAGTGTTAGGGTTAGAATTAGAAATAGGGTTAGTGTTAGGATTAGGGTCAGGGTTAGGTTTAGGGTTAGGGTTTGGGTTAGGGTTAGGGCTAGGGTCAGGGAGGGTTTAGGGTTAGGGTTAGGGTTAGGGTTAGATTTAGGGTTAGGTTTAGGTTTATTGTTAGATTTAGGATTTAGGGTCTAAGGTTTATGGTTTAGGATTGTTTAAGGTTTAGGGTGGATTAGGTTTAGGGTTTAGAGTTTAGTGTTATGGTTACGGTTAGGTTTAGGGTTAGGGTTAGGGTTAGGATTAGGGTTAAGGTTAGGGTTAGGATTAGGTTTAGGGTTAGGGTTAGGGTTAGGATTAGTGTTAGGGTTAGGTTTAGGGTTAGGGTTAGGATTAGGGTTAGGGTTAGGGTTAGGGATAGGGTAAGGGTTTGGTGTTAGGGTTAGGGTTATGGTTATTGTTAGGTTTAGGGTTTAGAGTTTAGTGTTTAGGGTTTATGGTTTAGGGTTTAGGATTGTTTAAGGTTTAGGGTAGTTTAGGGTATAGTGTTTAGGGTTAAAAGTTTAGGGTTGTTTAGGGTTTACTGTTTAGGGTTTAGGGTTGTTTAAGGTTTAGTGTTAAAGTTTAGGTTTTAGGGTTGTTTTGGGTTTAGTGTTTAGTGTTGTTTAGGGTATAGTGTTAATGGTTTAGGGTTTAGGGTTATTTAGGGTTTAGTGTTTAAGGTTTAGGGTATAGGGTTGTTTAGGGTTTAGTGTTTAGGGTTGTTTATGGTTTAGTGATTAGGGTTGTTTAGGGTTGTTTAGAGGTTAGTGTTTAGGGTTATTCAGGGTTTATGATTTAGGTTGTTCAGGGTTTAGGATTTATGGTTGTTCAGGGTTTAGGATTTAGGGATTAAGGTTAAGGGGATAAGGTTAGGGTTAGGGTTAGGGTTAGGGTTAGCATTAGGGTTAGAGTTAGGGTTAGAGTTAAGGTTATGGGGTTATATTAGGCTTAAGGTTAGGGTTAGGGTTATGGGGTTAAGGTTAGGGTTGGGGTTAGGGTTAGGTTTAGGTTTAGGGTTACGGTTAGGGTTATGGTTATTCTTAGATTTATGGTTTAAAATTTAGGGTTTATGGTTTAAGGTTTAGGGTTTAGGATTGTTTAAGTTTTAGGGTGGTTTAGGTTTAGGGTATAGGGTTTAGCGTTTAAGATTGTTTAATGTTTAGGGTTGTTTATGTTTTAGCGTTTAGAGTTTTTTAGGGTTTTTTAGGGTTGTTTATGATTTAGTGTTTAGGCTTGTTCAGGATTTATGATTTAGGATATTTTAAGGTTTAGGGTTTAAGGTTGTATAGTGTTTTAAGGTTTAGGGTATAATGTTTAGGGTTAAGGGTTTAGGGTTGTTTAGGGTATAGTGTTAATGGTTTTAGGGTTTAGGCTTGTTTAGGGTTTAGTGTTTAGGGTTTAGGGTTTAGGGTTTTTTAGCGTTTAGTGCTTATAGTTTAGGGTTTAGGGTGATTTTGTAATTAGTGTTTAGGATTATTCGGGGTTTAGGGTTTAGGATTTAGGGTGTTAGGGTTAGTGTTAGGGTTAGGTTTAGGGTTAAGGTGAGGGTTATGGTGAGGGTTAAGGTTAGGGTTAGGGTTAAGGTTAGTGTTAGTGTTAGAATAAGGGTTAGGGTTAGGGATAGGGTTAGGGTTAGGGTTAGGGTTAGGGTTAAGGTTAGGGTTAGGGTTAGGGTTAGGGTTAGGGTTAGGGGTTTTGGTTAGGGTTAGTGTTAGGTGTTAGGGGTTAGTGTTAGGGTTAGGGTTAGGGTTAGGGTTAGGGTTAGGTTTAGTGTTAGGGTTATTATTAGGGGGTTAGGTTTTAGTTTAGGATTAGTGTTAGGGTTAGAATTAGAAATAGGGTTAGTGTTAGGATTAGGGTCAGGGTTAGGTTTAGAAATATGGTTAGGGTTAGGGTTAAGGGTAAGGTTAGGGTTAGGGTTAGATTTAAAGTTTAGGGTTTAGTGTTAGGATTAGGGATAGTGTGAGGTTTAGGGTTAGGTTTAGGGTTAGGGTTAGGGTTAGTGTTTGGGTTATGATTAGTGTTAGGATTAGGATTAGGGTTAGGGTCAGGTTTATGTTTAGGGTTAGGGTTAGGGTTAGGGTTAGATTAAGGGTTAGGTTTAGGTTTATTGTTAGATTTAGGGTTTAGGGTTTAAGGTTTATGGTTTAGAATTGTTTAAGGTTTAGAATGGATTAGGTTTAGGGTTTAGAGTTTAGTATTATGGTTACGGTTAGGGTTAGGGTTAGGGTTAGAGTTAGGGTTGGGGTTAGGGTTAGGGTTAGGGTTAAGGTTAGGGTTAGTGTTAGGGTTAGGGTTATGGTTAGTGTTAGGATTAGGGTTAGGTTTAGGGTCAGGGTTAGGTTTAGGGTTAGAGATAGGGTTAGGGTTAGATTTAGGGTTAGATTTAGGTTTATTGTTAGATTTAGGGTTTAGGGTTTAAGGTTTATGGTTTAGGATTGTTTAAGGTTTAGGGTGGATTAGGTTTAGGGTTTAGAGTTTAGTGTTATGGTTACGGTTAGGTTTAGGGTTAGGGATGGGGTTAGGGTTAGGGTTAGGGTTATGGTAAGGGTTAGGTTTAGGGTTATTGTTAGGGTTAGGGTAAATGTTAGTGGGTTAGATTTAGGGTTTGTGTTAGGGTTAGGGTTAGGTTTAGGGTTAGGTTAGGGTTAGGGTTAGGGGTTAGAGTTAGTGTTAGGGTTAGGGTTATTATTAGGGGGTTAGGTTTAAGTTTAGGATTAGTGTTGGGGTTAGAATTAGAAATAGGGTTAGTGTTAGGATTAGGGTCAGGGTTAGGTTTAGGGTTAGGGTTAGGGTTAGGGTTAGGGTCAGGGAGGTTTTAGGGTTAGGGTTAGGGTTAGGGTTATATTTAGGGTTAGGTTTAGGTTTATTGTTAGATTTAGGATTTAGGGTCTAAGGTTTATGGTTTAGGATTGTTTTAGGTTTAGGGTGGATTAGGT
>NC_137985.1:3615700-3618200 GCF_963924665.1 Micromys minutus | reverse complement strand
TTTAGGTTAAGGGTTTAGGGTTTAGAGTTTAGGATTGTTTAAGGTATAGGGTTGTTTAGGGTATAGTGTTTAGGGTTAAAAGTTTAGGGTTTTTTAGGGTTTACTGTTTAGGGTTTAGGGTTGTTTAAGGTTTAGTGTTTAAGGTTTAGGTTTTAGGGTTGTTTTGGGTTTAGTGTTTAGTGTTGTTTAGGGTATAGTGTTAATGGTTTAGGGTTTAGGGTTATTTAGGGTTTAGTGTTTAAGGTTTAGGGTATAGGGTTGTTTAGGGTTTAGTGTTTAGGGTTGTTTATGGTTTAGTGATTAGGGTTGTTTAGGGTTGTTTAGAGGTTAGTGTTTAGGGTAATTCAGGGTTTATGATTTAGGGTTGTTCAGGGTTTAGGATTTATGGTTGTTCAGGGTTTAGGATTTAGGGATTAAGGTTAAGGGGTTATGGTTAGGGTTAAGGTTAGGGTTAGGGTTAGGGTTAGGGTTAGCGTTAGGGTTTAGGTTAGGTTTAGGTTTAGGGTTAGGGTTATGGTTAGTGTTAGGATTAGGGTTAGTGTTAGGGTCAGGGTTAGGTTTAGGGTTAGGGTTAGGGTTAGGGTTAGATTTAGGGTTAGGATTAGGTTTATCGTTATATTTAGGGTTTAGGGTTTAAGGTTTATGGTTTAGGATTGTTTAAGGTTTAGGGTGGATTAGTTTTAGGAATTAGAGTTTAGTGTTATGGTTACGGTTAGTGTTAGGGTTAGGGTTAGGGTTAGGGTTAGGGTAATGGTTAGGGTTAGGGTTAGGGTTAGAGTTAGGGTAAGGGTTAGGGGTTAGTGTTAGGGTTAGGGTTAGGGTTAGGTTTAGGGTTAAGGTTAGGGGTTAGGGTTAGTGTTAGGGTTAGGTTTATTATTAGGGGGTTAGGTTTAAGTTTAGGATTAGTGTTAGGGTTAGAATTAGAAATAAGGTTAGTGTTAGGATTAGGGTCAGGGTTAGGTTTAGGGTTAGGGTTAGGGTTAGGGATAAGGTTAGGGTTAGGGTCAGGGAGGGTTTAGGGTTAGGGTTAGGGTTAGGGTTAGATTTAGGTTTAGGTTTAGTTTTATTCTTAGATTTAGGATTTAGGGTCTAAGGTTTATGGTTTAGGATTGTTTAAGGTTTAGGGTGGATTAGGTTTAGGGTTTAGAGTTTAGTGTTATGGTTACGGTTAGGGTTAGGGTTAGGGTTAGGGTTAGGATTACGGTTAAGGTTAGGGTTAGGATTAGGTTTAGAGTTAGGGTTAGAATTAGGGTTAGGGTTAGGGTTAGGGTTAGGGTTAGGGTTAGGGTTAGGGTTAGGGTTAGGGTAAGGGTTAGGGTTAGGGTTAGGGTTAGGGTTATGGTTAGTGTTAGGATTAGGGTTTAGGGTTTAGTGTTTAGGGTTTAAGGTTTAGGGTTTAGGATTGTTTAAGATTTAGGGTGGTTTAGGTTAAGGGTTTAGGGTTTAGACTTTAGGATTGTTTAAAGTTTAGGGTTGTTTAGGGTATAGTGTTTAGGGTTAAAAGTTTAGGGTTGTTTAGGCTTTAGTGTTTAGTGTTTAGGTTTTTTTAAGTTTTAGTGTTTAAGGTTTAGGTTTTAGGGTTGTTTTGGGTTAATGTTTAGTGTTGTTTAGGGTATAGTGTTAATGGTTTAGGGTTTAGGTTTATTTAGGGTTTAGTGTTTAAGGTTTAGGGTATAGGGTTGTTTAGGGTTTAGTGTTTAGGGTTGTTTATGGTTTAGTGATTAGGGTTGTTTAGGGTTGTTTAGAGGTTAGTGTTTAGGGTTATTCAGGGTTTAGGATTTATGGTTGTTCAGGGAATAGGATTTAGGGATTAAGGTTAAGGAGTTAGGGTTAGGGTTAGGGTTAGGGTTAGGGTTAGGGTTAGGGTTAAGGTTAGGGTTAGGGTTAGGGTTAGGGTTATGGTTAGTGTTAGGATTAGGGTTAGGGTTAGGGTCAGGGTTAGGTTTAGGGTTAGGGTTAGGGTTAGGGTTAGATTTAGGGTCAGGTTTAGGTTTATTGTTAGATTTAGGGTTTAGGGTTTAAGGTTTATGGTTTAGGATTGTTTAAGGTTTAGGGTGGATTAGGTTTAGGGTTTAGAGTTTAGTGTTATGGTTACGTTTAGTGTTAGGGTTAGGGTTAGGGTTAGGTTAGGGTTAGGGTTAGGGTTAGGGTAATGGTTAGGGTTAGAGTTAGGGTTAGGGTTAGGGTAAGGGTTAGGGGTTAGTGTTAGGGTTAGGGTTAGGGTTAGGGTTAGGGTTAAGGTTAGGGGTTAGGGTTAGTGTTAGTGTTAGGGTTATTATTAGGGGGTTAGGTTTACGTTTAGGATTAGTGTTAGGGTTAGAATTAGAAATAGGGTTAGTGTTAGGATTAGGGTCAGCATTAGGTTTAGGGTTAGGGTTAGGGTTAGGGTTAGGGTTAGGGTTAGGGTTAGGGTCAGGGAGGGTTTAGGTTTAGGGTTAGGGTTAGGGTTAGATTTAGAGTTAGGTTTATGTTTATTGTTAGATTTAGGATTTAGGGTCTA
>NC_137985.1:3598200-3610700 GCF_963924665.1 Micromys minutus | reverse complement strand
GGTTAGGGTTAGGGTTAGGGTTAGGGTTAAGGTTAGGGTTAGGGTTAGATTTAAGGTCAGGTTTAGGTTTATTGTTAGATTTAGGGTTTAGGGTTTAAGGTTTATGGTTTAGGATTGTTTAAGGTTTAGGGTGGATTAGGTTTACGGTTTAGAGTTTAGTGTTATGGTTATGGTTAGTGTTAGGGTTAGGGTTAGGGTTAGGGTTAGGGTTAGGGTTAGGATAATGGTTAGGGTTAGGGTTAGGGTTAGGGTTAGGGTTAGGGTTTTGGGTTAGGGTTAGTGTTAGGGTTAGGGTTATTATTAGGGGGTTAGGTTTAAGTTTAGGATTAGTGTTAGGGTTAGAATTAGAAATAGGGTTAGTGTAAGGATTAGGGTCAGGGTTCGGTTTAGGGTTAGGGTTAGGGTTAGGGTTAGGTTTAGGGTTAGGGTCAGGGAGGGTTTAGGGTTAGGGTTAGGGTTAGGGTTAAATTTAGGGTTAGGTTTAGGTTTATTGTTAGATTTAGGATTTAGCGTCTAAGGTTTATGATTTAGGATTGTTTAAGGTTTATGGTGGATTAGGTTTAGGTTTTAGAGTTTAGTGTTATGGTTAAGGTTAGGGTTAGGGTTAGGGTTAGGGTTAGGGTTAGGATTAGGGTTAAGGTTAGGGTTAGGATTAGGTTTAGGGTTAGAGTTAGGGTTAGGGTTAGGGTTAGGGTTAGGATTAGGGTTAGGGTTAGGGTTAGGGTAAGGGTTAGGGGTTAGGGTTAGGGTTATGGTTATTGTTAGGTTTAGGGTTTAGGGTTTAGTGTTTAGGGTTTAAGGTTTAGGGTTTAGGATTGTTTAAGATTTAGAGTGGTTTAGGTTAAGGGTTTAGGGTTTAGAGTTTAGGATTGTTTAAGGTTTAGGGTTGTTTAGGGTATAGTGTTTAGGGTTAAAAGTTTAGGGTTATTTAGGGTTTAGTGTTTAGGGTTTAGGGTTGTTTAAGGTTTAGTGTTTAAGGTTTAGGTTTTAGGGTTGTTTTGGGTTTAGTGTTTAGTGTTGTTTAGGGTATAGTGTTAATGTTTTAGGGTTTAGGGTTATTTAGGGTTTAGTGTTTAAAGTTTAGGGTATAGGGTTTTAGGGTTTAGTGTTTAGGGTTTTTTATGGTTTAGTGATTAGGGTTGTTTAGGGTTGTTTAGAGGTTAGTGTTTAGGGTTATTCAGGGTTTATGATTTAGGGTTGTTCAGGGTTTAGGATTTATGGTTGTTCAGGGTTTAGGATTTAGGGATTAAGGTTAAGGGGTTAGGGTAAGGGTTAGGGTTAGGGTTAGCATTAGGGTTAGAGTTAAAGTTAGAGTTAGGGTTATGGGGTTATATTAGGCTTAAGGTTAGGGTTAGGGTTATGGGGTTAAGGTTAGGGTTGGGGTTAAGGTTAGGTTTAGGTTTAGGGTTAGGGTTAGGGTTATGGTTATTCTTAGATTTATGGTTTAAAATTTAGGGTTTATGGTTTAAGGTTTAGGGTTTAGGATTGTTTAAGTTTTAGGGTGGTTTAGGTTTAGGGTACAGAATTTAGCGTTTAAGATTGTTTAATGGTTAGGGTTGTTTAGGTTTTAGCGTTTAGAGTTGTTTAGGGTTTTTTTTGGGTTGTTTATAATTTAGTGTTGAGGGTTGTTCAGGATTTATGATTTAGGATATTTTAAGGTTTAGGGTTTAAGGTTGTATAGTGTTTTAGGGTTTAGGGTATAATGTTTAGGGTTAAGGGTTTAGGGTTGTTTAGGGTATAGTGTTAATGGTTTTAGGGTTTAGGCTTGTTTAGGGTTTAGTGTTTAGGGTTTAGGGTTTAGGGTTTAGGGTTTTTTAGCGTTTAGTGTTTATAGTTTAGGGTTTAGGGTGCTTTTGGAATTAGTGTTTAGGGTTTTTCGGGGTTTAGGGTTTAGGATTTAGGGTGTTAGGGTTAGTGTTAGGGTTAGGTTTAAGGTTAAGGTGAGGGTTAGGGTGAGGGTTAAGGTTAGGTTTAGGGTTAAGGTTAGTGTTAGTGTTAGAATAAGGGTTAGGGTTAGGGATAGGGTTAGGGTTAGGGTTAGGGTTAGGGTTAAGGTTAGGGTTAGGGTTAGGGTTAGGGTTAGGGGTTTGGGTTAGGGTTAGTGTTAGGGGTTAGGGGTTAGGGTTAGGGTTAGGGTTAGGGTTAGGGTTAGGGTTAGGGTTAGGGTTAGGTTTAGTGTTAGGGTTATTATTAGGGGTTTAGGTTTTAGTTTAGGATTAGTGTTAGGGTTAGAATTAGAAATAGGGTTAGTGTTAGGATTAGGGTCAGGGTTAGGTTTAGAAATATGGTTAGGGTTAGGGTTAAGGGTAGGGTTAGGGTTAGGGTTAGAATTAAAGTTTAGGGTTTAGTGTTAGGATTAGGGATAGTGTGAGGTTTAGGGTTAGGTTTAGGGTTAGGGTTAGGGTTAGTGTTTGGGTTATGATTAGTGTTAGGATTAGGATTAGGGTCAGGGTCAGGTTATGTTTAGGGTTAGGGTTAGGGTTAGGGTTAGATTTAGGGTTAGGTTTAGGTTTATTGTTAGATTTAGGGTTTAGGGTTTATGGTTTATGGTTTAGGATTGTTTAAGGTTTAGGGTGGATTAGGTTTAGGGTTTAAAGTTTAGTATTATGGTTACGGTTAGGGTTAGGGTTAGGGTTAGAGTTAGGGTTAGGGTTAGGGTTAGGGTTAGTGGTTAGGGTTAGGGTTAGTGTTAGGGGTTAGGGGTTAGTGTTAGGGTTAGGGTTAGGGTTAGGGTTAGGGTTAGGGTTAGGTTTAGTGTTAGGGTTATTATTAGGGGGTTAGGTTTTAGTTAAGGATTAGTGTTAGGGTTAGAATTAGAAATAGGGTTAGTGTTAGGATTAGGGTCAGGGTTAGGTTTAGGGATAGGGTTAGGGTTAGGGTTAAGGGTAAGGTTAGGGTTAGGATTAGATTTAAAGTTTAGGGTTTAGTGTGAGGATTAGGGATAGTGTGAGGTTTAGGGTAAGGTTTAGGGTTAGGGTTAGGGTTAGTGTTTGGGTTATGATTAGTTTTAGGATTAGGGTTAGGGTTAGGGTCAGGTTTAGGTTTAGGGTTAGGGTTAGGGTTAGGGTTATATTTAAGATTAGGTTTAGGTTTATTGTTAGATTTAGGGTTTAGGGTTTAAGGTTTATGGTTTAGGATTGTTTAAGGTTTAGGGTGTTTTAGGTTTAGGGTTTAGAGTTTAGTATTATGGTTACGGTTAGGGTTAGGGTTAGGGTTAGAGTTAGGGTTAGGGTTAGGGTTAGGGTTAGGGTTAAGGTTAGGGTTAGTGTTAGGGTTAGGGTTATGGTTAGTGTTAGGATTAGTGTTAGGTTTAGGGTCAGGGTTAGGTTTAGGGTTAGGGATAGGGTTAGGGTTAGATTTAGGGTTAGGTTTAGGTTTATTGTTAGATTTAGGGTTTAGGGTTTAAGGTTTATGGTTTAGGATTTTTTAAGGTTTAGGGTGGATTAGGTTTAGGGTTTAGAGTTTAGTGTTATGGTTACGGTTAGGGTTAGGGTTAGGGATGGGGTTATGGTTAGGGTTAGGGTTATGGTAAGGGTTAGGGTTAGGGTTAGGGTTAGGGTAAAAGTTAGGGGGTTAGTGTTAGGGTTTGGGTTAGGGTTAGGGTTAGGGTTAGGTTAGGGTTAGGGTTAGGGTTAGGGTTAGGTGTTAGTGTTAGTGTTATGGTTAGGGTTATTATTAGGGGGTTAGGTTTAAGTTTAGGATTACTGTTAGGGTTAGAATTAGAAATAGGTTTAGTGTTAGGATTAGGGTCAGGGTTAGGTTTAGGGTTAGGGTTAGGGTTAGGGTTAGGGTTAGGGTCAGGGAGGATTTAGGTTTAGGGTTAGATTTAGGGTTAGGTTTAGGTTTATTGTTAGATTTAGGGTTTAGGGTCTACGGTTTATGGTTTAGTATTGTTTAAGTTTTAGGGTGGTTTAGGTTTAGGGTTTAGAGGTTAGTGTTATGGTTACGGTTAGGGTTAGGGTTAGGGTTAGGGTTAGGATTAGGGTTAAGGTTAGGGTTAGGGTTAGGTTTAGGGTTAGGGTTAGGGTTAGGGTTAGGGTTAGGGTTACGGTTAGGCTTAGGGTTAGGGTTAGGTTTAGGGTTAGGGTTAAAGTTAGGGTTAGGGTAAGGTTTAGGGGTTAGTGTTAAGGTTAGGGTTAAGGTTAGGGTTAGGGTTAAGGTTAGGGTTAGGGTTAGGGTTAGTGTTAAGGTTAGGGTTAAGGTTAGGCTTAGGGTAAGGTTAGGGTTAGGGTTAGGGTTAGGGTTAGGGTTAGGGGTTAGGGTTAGGGTTAGTGTTAGGGGTTAGGGGTTAGGGTTAGGGTTAGGGTTAGGGTTAGGGTTAGGGTTAGGGTTAGGGTGAGGGTTAGGGTTAGGGTTATGTGGTTATGTTAGGCTTAAGGTTAGGGTTAGGGTGATGGGGTTAAGGTTAGGGTTGGGGTTAGGGTTAGGGTTAGGGTTAGGGTTAGGGTTAGGGTTAGGGTTATGGTTATTCTTAGATTTATGGTTTAAAATTTAGGGTTTATGGTTTAAGGTTTAGGGTTTAGGATTGTTTAAGTTTTAGGGTGGTTTAGGTTTAGGGTATAGGGTTTAGCGTTTAAGATTGTTTAATATTTAGGGTTGTTTAGGTTTTAGCGTTTAGAGTTGTTTAGGGTTTTTTAGGGTTGTTTATGATTTAGTGTTTAGGGTTGTTCAGGATTTATGATTTAGGATATTTTAAGGTTTAGGGTTTAAGGTTGTATAGTGTTTTAGGGTTTAGTGTATAATGTTTAGGGTTAAGGGTTTAGGGTTGATTAGGGTATAGTGTTAATGGTTTTAGGGTTTAGGCTTGTTTAGGGTTTAGTGTTTAGGGTTTAGGGTTTAGGGTTTTTTAGCGTTTAGTGTTTAGAGTTTAGGGTTTAGGGTGCTTTTGATATTAGTGTTTAGGGTTTTTCGGGGTTTAGGGTTTAGGATTTAGGGTGTTAGGGTTAGTGTTAGGGTTAGGTTTAAGGTTAAGGTGAGGGTTAGGGTGAGGGTTAAGGTTAGGGTTAGGGTTAAGGTTAGTGTTAGTGTTAGGGTAAGGGTTAGGGTTAGGGATAGGGTTAGGGTTAGGGTTAGGGTTAGGGTTAAGGTTAGGGTTAGGGTTAGGGTTAGGGTTAGGGGTTAGTGTTAGCGTTAGTGTTAGAGGTTAGGGGTTAGTGTTAGGGTTAGGGTTAGGGTTAGGGTTAGGGTTAGGTTTAGTGTTAGGGTTATTATTAGGGGGTTAGGTTTTAGTTTAGGATTAGTGTTAGGGTTAGAATTAGAAATAGGGTTAGTGTTAGGATTAGGGTCAGGGTTAGGTTTAGGGATATGGTTAGGGTTAGGGTTAAGGGTAGAGTTAGGGTTAGGGTTAGATTTAAAGTTCAGGGTTTAGTGTTAGGATTAGGGATAGTGTGAGGTTTAGGGTTAGGTTTAGAGTTAGGGTTAGGTTTAGTGTTTGGGTTATGATTAGTGTTATTATTAGGGTTAGGGTTAGGGTCAGGTTTAGGTTTAGGGTTAGGGTTAGGGTTAGGGTTAGATTTAGGGTTAGGTTTAGGTTTATTGTTAGATTTAGGGTTTGGGTTTAAGGTTTAAGGTTTAGGATTGTTTAAGGTTTAGGGTAGATTAGGTTTAGGGTTTAGACTTTAGTATTATGGTTACAGTTAGGGTTAGGGTTAGAGTTAGGGTTAGGGTTAGGGTTAGGGTTAGGGTTAAGGTTAGGGTTAATGTTAGGGTTAGGGTTAGGGTAAAAGTTAGGGGGTTAGTGTTAGGGTTAGGGTTAGGGTTAGGGTTAGGGTTAGGGTTAGGTTAGGGTTAGGGTTAGGGTTAGGGTTAGGGTTAGGGGTTAGTGTTAGTGTTAGGGTTAGGGTTATTATTAGGGGGTTAGGTTTAAGTTTAGGATTACTGTTAGGGTTAGAATTAGAAATAGGGTTAGTGTTAGGATTAGGGTCAGGATTAGGTTCAGGGTTAGGGTTAGGGTTAGGGTTAGGGTTAGGGTCAGGGAGGGTTTAGGTTTAGGATTAGGGTTAGGGTTAGATTTAGGGTTAGGTTTAGGTTTATTGTTAGATTTAGGATTTAGGGTCTAAGGTTTATGGTTTAGGATTGTTTAAGGTTTAGGGTGGATTAGGTTTAGGGTTTAGAGTTTAGTGTTATGATTACGGTTAGGGTTAGGGTTAGGGTTAGGGTTAGGATTAGGGTTAAGTTTAGGGTTAGGATTAGGTTTAGGGTTAGGGTTAGGGTTAGGGTTAGGGTTAGGGTTAGGGTTAGGGTTAGGGTTAGGGTTAAGGTTAGGGTTAGGATTAGGGTTAGGGTTAGGGTTAGGGTAAGGGTTAGGGGTTAGGGTTAGGGTTATGGTTATTGTTAGGTTTAGGGTTTAGGGTTTAGTGTTTAGATTTTAAGGTTTAGGGTTTAGGATTGTTTAAGATTTAGGGTGGTTTAGGTTACGAGTTTAGGGTTTAGAGTTTAGGATTGTTTAAGGTTTAGGGTTGTTTAGGGTATAGTGTTTAGGGTTAAAAGTTTAGGGTTGTTTAGGGTTTAGTGTTTAGGGTTTAGGGTTGTTTAAGGTTTAGTGTTTAAGGTTTAGGTTTTAGGGTTGTTTTGGGTTTAGTGTTTAGTGTTGTTTAGGGTATAGTGTTAATGGTTTAGGGTTTAGGGTTATTTAGGGTTTAGTGTTTAAGGTTTAAGGTATAGGGTTGTTTAGGGTTTAGTGTTTAGGGTTGTTTATGGTTTAGTGATTAGGGTTGTTTAGGGTTGTTTAGAGGTTAGTGTTTAGGGTTATTCAGGGTTTATGATTTAGGGTTGTTCAGGGTTTAGGATTTATGGTTGTTCAGGGTTTAGGATTTAGGGATTAAGGTTAAGGGGTTAAGGTTAGGGTTAGGGTTAGGGTTAGGGTTAGGGTTAGGCTTAGCATTAGGATTAGAGTTAGGGTTAGAGTTAAGGTTATGGGGTTATGTTAGGCTTAAGGTTAGGGTTAGGGTTATGAGGTTAAGGTTAGGGTTGGGGTTAGGGTTAGGTTTAGGTTTAGGGTTAGGGTTAGGGTTATGGTTATTCTTAGATTTATGGTTTAAAATTTAGGGTTTATGGTTTAAGGTTTAGGGTTTAGGATTGTTTAAGTTTTAGGGTGGTTTAGGTTTAGGGTATAGGGTTTAGCGTTTAAGATTGTTTAATGTTTAGGGTTGTTTAGGTTTAGCGTTTAGAGTTGTTTAGGGTTTTTTAGGGTTGTTTATGATTTAGTGTTTAGGGTGGTTCAGGATTTATGATTTAGGATATTTTAAGGTTTAGGGTTTAAGGTTGTATAGTGTTTTAGGGTTTAGGGTATAATGTTTAGTGTTAAGGGTTTAGGGTTGTTTAGGGTATAGTGTTAATGGTTTTAGGGTT
Organism: Micromys minutus; assembly: GCF_963924665.1. Classification (NCBI taxonomy): domain Eukaryota; kingdom Metazoa; phylum Chordata; class Mammalia; order Rodentia; family Muridae; genus Micromys; species Micromys minutus. Next base: position 3,603,350 of record NC_137985.1, on the reverse strand, counting down.
TAGGCTTGTTTAGGGTTTAGTGTTTAGTGTTTAGGGTTTAGGGTTTATTAGCGTTTAGTGTTTATAGTTTAGGGTTTAGGGTGCTTTTGGAATTAGTGTTTAGGGTTTTTCGGGGTTTAGGGTTTAGGATTTAGGGAGTAAGGGTTAGTGTTAGGGTTAGGTTTAGGGTTAAGGTGAGGGTTAGGGTGAGGGTTAAGGTTAGGGTTAGGGTTAATGTTAGTGTTAGTGTTAGAATAAGGGTTAGGGTTAGGGATAGGTTTATGGTTAGGGTTAGGGTTAGGGTTAAGGTTAGGGTTAGGGTTAGGGTTAGGGTTAGGGGTTTGGGTTAGGGTTAGTGTTAGGGGTTAGGGGTTAGTGTTAGGGTTAGGGTTAGGGTTAGGGTTAGGGTTAGGTTTAGTGTTAGGGTTATTATTAGGGTGTTAGGTTTTAGTTTAGGATGAGTGTTAGGGTTAGAATTAGAAATAGGGTTAGTGTTAGGATTAGGGTCAGGGTTAGGTTTAGAAATATGGTTAGGGTTAGGGTTAAGGGTAGGTTTAGGGTTAGGATTAGATTTAAAGTTTAGGGTTTAGTGTTAGGATTAGGGATAGTGTGAGGTTTAGGGTTAGGTTTAGGGTTAGGTTTAGGGTTAGTGTTTGGGTTATGATTAGTGTTAGGATTAGGATTAGGGTTAGGGTAAGGTTTATGTTTAGGGTTAGGGTTAGGGTTAGGGTTAGATTTAGGGTTAGGTTTAGGTTTATTGTTAGATTTAGGGTTTAGGGTTTAAGGTTTATGGTTTAGGATTGTTTAAGTTTAAGGGTGGATTAGGTTTAGGGTTTAGAGTTTAGTATTATGGTTACGGTTATGGTTAGGGTTAGGGTTAGAGTTAGGGTTAGGGTTAGGGTTAGGGTTAGGGTTAAGGTTAGGGTTAGTGTTAGGGTTAGGGTTATGGTTAGTATTAGGATTAGGGTTAGGGTTAGGGTCAGGGTTAGGTTTAGGGTTAGGGATAGGGTTTGGGTTAGATTTAGGGTTAGGTTTAGGTTTATTGTTAGATTTAGGGTTTAGGGTTTAAGGTTTATGGTTTAGGATTGTTTAAAGTTTAGGGTGGATTAGGTTTAGGGTTTAGAGTTTAATGTTATGTTTACGGTTAGGGTTAGAGTTAGGGATGGAGTTAGGTTTACGGTTAGGGTTATGGTAAGGGTTAGGTTTAGGGTTAGGGTTAGGGTTAGGGTAAAAGTTAGGGGGTTAGTGTTAGGGTTTGTGTTAGGGTTAGGGTTAGGATTAGGGTTAGGGTTAGGTTAGGGTTAGGGTGTGGGTTAGGGTTAGGGTTAGGGTTAGGTTAGGGTTAGGGTTAGGGTTAGGGTTAGGTTTAAGGGTTAGGGTTAGTGAAAGGGTTAGGGTTATAATTAGGGGGTTAGGTTTAAGTTTATGATTAGTGTTAGGGTTAGAATTAGAAATAGGGTTAGTGTTAGGATTAGGGTCAGGGTTAGGTTTAGGGTTAGGGTTAGGGTTAGGGTCAGGCAGGGTTTAGGGTTAGGGTTAGGGTTAGGGTTAGATTTAGGGTTAGGTTTAGGTTTATTGTTAGATTTAGGATTTAGGGTCTAAGGTTTATGGTTTAGGATTGTTTAAGGTTTAGGGTGGATTAGGTTTAGGGTTTAGAGTTTAGTGTTATGGTTACGGTTAGGGTTAGGGTTAGGGTTAGGATTAGGGTTAAGATTAGGGTTAGGATTAGGTTTAGGGTTAGGGATAGGGTTAGCGTTAGGGTTAGGGTTAGGGTTAGGGTTAGGGTTAGGATTAGGTTTAGGGTTAGGGTTACGGTTAGGGTTAGGGTTAGGGTTAGGATTAGGGTTAAGGTTAGGGTTAGGTTTAGGTTTAGGGTTAGGGTTAGGGTTAGAGTTAGGGTTAGGTTTAGGATTAGGGTTAGGGTTAGGTTTAGGGTAAGGGTTAGGGGTTAGGGTTAGGGTTATGGTTATTGTTAGGTTTAGGGTTTAGAGTTTAGTGTTTACGGTTTAAGGTTTAGGGTTTAGGATTGTTTATGATTTAGGGTGGTTTAGGTTAAGGGTTTAGGGTTTAGAGTTTAGGATTGTTTAAGGTTTAGGTTTGTTTAAGGTATAGTGTTTAGGGTTAAAAGTTTAGGGTTGTTTAGGGTTTAGTGATTAGGGTTTAGGGTTGTTTAAGGTTTAGTGTTTAAGTTTTAGGTTTTAGGGTTGTTTTGGGTTTAGTGTTTAGTGTTGTTTAGGGTATAGTGTTAATGGTTTAGGGTTTAGGGTTATTTAGGGTTTAGTGTTTAAGGTTTAAGGTATATGGTTGTTTAGGGTTTAGTGTTTAGGGTTGTTTATGGTTTAGTGATTAGGGTTGTTTAGGGTTGTTTAGAGGTTAGTGTTTAGGGTTATTCAGGGTTTATGATTTAGGGTTGTTCAGGGTTTAGGATTTATGGTTGTTCAGGGTTTAGGATTTAGGGATTAAGGTTAAGGGGTTAGGGTTAGGGTTAGGGTTAGGGTTAGCATTAGGGTTAGAGTTAGGGTTAGAGTTAGGGTTATGGGGTTATGTTAGGCTTAAGGTTAGGGTTAGGGTTATGGGGTTAAGGTTAGGGTTGGGGTTAGGGTTAGGTTAGGTTTAGGGTTAGGGTTAGGGTTATGGTTATTCTTAGATTTATTGTTGAAAATTTAGGGTTTATGGTTTAAGGTTTAGGATTTAGGATTGTTTAAGTTTTAGGGTGGTTTAGGTTTAGGGTATAGAATTTAGCGTTTCAGATTGTTTAATGGTTAGGGTTGTTTAGGTTTTAGCGTTTAGAGTTGTTTAGGGTTTTTTAGGGTTGTTTATGATTTTGTGTAGGGTTGTTCAGGATTTATGATTTAGGATATTTTAAGGTTTAGGGTTTAAGGTTGTATAGTGTTTTAGGGTTTAGGGTATAATGTTTAGTGTTAAGGGTTTAGGGTTGTTTAGGGTATAGTGTTAATGGTTTTAGGGTTTAGGCTTGTTTAGGGTTTAGTGTTTAGGGTTTAGGGTTTAGGGTTTTTTAGTGTTTAGTGTTTATACTTTAGGGTTTAGGGTGCTTTTGGAATTAGTGTTTAGGGTTTTTCGGGGTTTAGGGTTTAGGATTTAGGGTGTTAGGGTTAGTGTTAGGGTTAGGTTTAGGGTTAAGGTGAGGGTTAGGGTGAGGGTTAAGGTTAGGGTTAGGGTTAAGGTTAGTGTTAGTGTTAGGGTAAGGGTTAGGGTTAGGGATAGGGTTAGGGTTAGGGTTAGGGTTAGGGTTAAGGTTAGGGTTAGGGTTAGTGTTAGGGTTAGGGTTAGGGTTAGGGTTAGGGTTAGGGGTTAGGGTTAGGATTAGTGTTAGGGGTTAGGGGTTAGTGTTAGGGTTACGGTTAGGGTTAGGGTTAGGGTTAGGTTTAGTGTTAGGGTTATTATTAGAGGGTTAGGTTTTAGTTAAGGATTAGTGTTAGGGTTAGATTTAGAAATAGGGTTAGTGTTAGGATTAGGGTCAGTGTTAGGTTTAGGGATAGGGTTAGGGTTAGGGTTAAGGGTAGGGTTAGGGTTAGGATTAGATTTAAAGTTTAGGGTTTAGTGTTAGGATTAGGAATAGTGTGAGGTTTAGGGTTAGGTTTAGGGTTAGGGTTAGGGTTAGTGTTTGGGTTATGATTAGTGTTAGGATTAGGGTTAGGGTTAGGGTCAGGTTTAGGTTTAGGGTTAGGGTTAGGGTTAGAATTAGGGTTAGATTTTGGGTTAGGTTTAGGTTTATTGTTAGATTTAGGGTTTAGGGTTTAAGGTTTATGGTTTAGGATTGTTTAAGGTTTAGGGTGGATTAGGTTTAGGGTTTAAAGTTTAGTATTATGGTTACGGTTAGGGTTAGGGTTAGGGTTAGAGTTAAGTTTAGGGTTATTGTTAGGGTTAGGGTTAGGGTTAAGGTTAGGGTTAGTGTTAGGTTTAGGGTTATGGTTAGTGTTAGGATTAGGGTTAGGGTTAGGGTCAGGGTTAGGTTTAGGGTTAGGGATAGGGTTAGTTTTAGATTTAGGGTTAGGTTTAGGTTTATTGTTAGATTTAGGGTTTAGGGTTTAAGGTTTATGGTTTAGGATTGTTTAAGGTTTAGGGTAGATTAGGTTTAGGGTTTAGAGTTTAGTGTTATGGTTACGGTGAGGGTTAGGGTTAGGGATTGGGTTAGGGTTAGGGTTAGGGTTATGGTAAGGGTTAGGGTTAGGGTTAGGGTTAGGGTAAAAGTTAGGGGGTTAGTTTTAGGGTTTGGGTTAGGGTTAGGGTTAGGGTTAGGGTAGGGTTAGGGTTAGGGTTAGGGTTAGGGTTAGGGTTAGTGTTAGGGTTAGGGTTATTATTAGGGGGTTAGGTTTAGGTTTAGGGTTAGGGTTAGGGTTAGAGTTAGGGTTAGGTTTAGGATTAGGGTTAGGGTTAGGTTTAGGGTAAGGGTTAGGGGTTAGGGTTAGGGTTATGGTTATTGTTAGGTTTAGGGTTTAGAGTTTAGTGTTTACGGTTTAAGGTTTAGGGTTTAGGATTGTTTATGATTTAGGGTGGTTTAGGTTAAGGGTTTAGGGTTTAGAGTTTAGGATTGTTTAAGGTTTAGGTTTGTTTAAGGTATAGTGTTTAGGGTTAAAAGTTTAGGGTTGTTTAGGGTTTAGTGATTAGGGTTTAGGGTTGTTTAAGGTTTAGTGTTTAAGTTTTAGGTTTTAGGGTTGTTTTGGGTTTAGTGTTTAGTGTTGTTTAGGGTATAGTGTTAATGGTTTAGGGTTTAGGGTTATTTAGGGTTTAGTGTTTAAGGTTTAAGGTATATGGTTGTTTAGGGTTTAGTGTTTAGGGTTGTTTATGGTTTAGTGATTAGGGTTGTTTAGGGTTGTTTAGAGGTTAGTGTTTAGGGTTATTCAGGGTTTATGATTTAGGGTTGTTCAGGGTTTAGGGTTTATGGTTGTTCAGGGTTTAGGATTTAGGGATTAAGGTTAAGGGGTTAGGGTTAGGGTTAGGGTTAGGGTTAGCATTAGGGTTAGAGTTAGGGTTAGAGTTAGGGTTATGGGGTTATGTTAGGCTTAAGGTTAGGGTTAGGGTTATGGGGTTAAGGTTAGGGTTGGGGTTAGGGTTAGGTTAGGTTTAGGGTTAGGGTTAGGGTTATGGTTATTCTTAGATTTATTGTTGAAAATTTAGGGTTTATGGTTTAAGGTTTAGGATTTAGGATT
>NC_137985.1:3515700-3593200 GCF_963924665.1 Micromys minutus | reverse complement strand
TTAGGGGTTAGGGTTAGTGTTAGGGTTAGGGTTATTATTAGGGGGTTAGGTTTAAGTTTAGGATTATTGTTAGGGTTAGAATTAGAAATAGGGTTAGTGTTACGATTAGGGTCAGGGTTAGGTTTAGGGTTAGGGTTAGGGTTAGGGTGAGGGTTAGGATCAGGGAGGGTTTAGGGTAAGGGTTAGGGTTAGGGTAAGATTTAGGTTTAGGTTTAGGTTTATTGTTAGATTTAGGATTTAGGGTCTAAGGTTTATGGTTTAGGATTGTTTAAGTTTTAGGGTGGATTAGGTTTAGGGTTTAGAGTTTAGTGTTATGGTTATGGTTAGGGTTAGGGTTATGGTTAGGGTTAGGATTAGGGTTAAGGTTAGGGTTAGGATTAGGTTTAGGTTTAGGGTTAGGGTTATTGTTAGGGTTAGGGTTAGGGTTAGGGTTAGGGTTAGGGTTAGGGTTAGGATTAGGGTTAGGGTTAGGGTTAGGGTAAGTTTTAGGGGTTAGGTTTAGGGTTATGGTTATTGTTAGGTTTAGGGTTTAGGGTTTAGTGTTTAGGGTTTAAGGTTTAGGGTTTAGGATTGTTTAAGATTTAGGGTGGTTTACGTTAAGGGTTTAGGGTTAAGAGTTTAGGATTGTTTAAGGTTTAGGGTTGTTTAGGGTATAGTGTTTAGGGTTAAAAGTTTAGGGTTGTTTAGGGTTTAGTGTTTAGGGTTTAGGGTTGTTTAATGTTTAGTGTTTAAGGTTTAGGTTTTAGGGTTGTTTTGGGTTTAGTGTTTACTGTTGTTTAGGGTATAGTGTTAATGGTTTAGGGTTTAGGGTTATTTAGGGTTTATTGTTTAAGGTTTAGGGTATAGGGTTGTTTATGATTTAGTGTTTAGGGTTGTTTATGGTTTAGAGATTAGGGTTGTTTTGGGTTGTTTAGAGGTTAGTGTTTAGGGTTATTCAGGGTTTATGATTTAGGGTTGTCCAGGGTTTAGGATTTATGGTTGTTCAGGGTTTAGGATTTAGGGATTAAGGTTAAGGGTTAAGGGTTATGGTTAGGGTTAGGGTTAGGGTTAGCATTAGGGTTAGAGTTAGGGTTAGAGTTAGGATTATGGGGTTATGTTAGGCTTAAGGTTAGGGTTAGGGTTAAGGGGTTAAGGTTAGGGTTGGGGTTAGGGTTAGGTTTAGGTTTAGGGTTAGGGTTAGGGTTATGGTTATTCTCAGATTTAAGGTTTAAATTTTAGGGTTTATGGTTTAAGGTTTAGGGTTTAGGATTGTTTAAGTTTTAGGGTGGTTTAGGTTTACGGTATAGGGTTTAGCGTTTAAGATTGTTTAATATTTAGGGTTGTTTAGGTTTTTGCGTTTAGAGTTGTTTAGGGTTTTTTAGGGTTGTTTATGATTTAGTGTTTAGGGTTGTTCAGGATTTATGATTTAGGATATTTTAAGGTTTAGGGTTTAAGGTTGTATAGTGTTTTATGGTTTAGTGTATAATGTTTAGGGTTAAGGGTTTAGGGTTGTTTAGGGTATAGTGTTAATGATTTTAGGGTTTAGGCTTGTTTAGTGTTTAGTGTTTAGGGTTTAGGATTTAGGGTTTTTTAGCGTTTAGTGTTTATAGTTTAAAGTTAAGGGTGCTTTTGGAATTAGTATTTAAGGTTTTTCGGGGTTTAGGGTTTAGGATTTAGGGTGTTAGGGTTAGTGTTAGGGTTAGGTTTAGGGTTAAGGTGAGGGTTAGGGTGAGGGTTAAGGTTAGGGTTAGGGTTAAGGTTAGTGTTAGTGTTAGGGTAAGGGTTAGGGTTAGGGATAGGGTTAGGGTTAGGTTTAGGGTTAGGGTTAAGGTTAGGGTTAGGGTTAGGGTTAGGGTTAGGGTTAGGGGTTAGGGTTAGGGTTAGGGGTTAAGGGTTAGTGTTAGGGTTAGGGTTAGGGTTAGGGTTAGGTTTAGTGTTAGGGTTATTATTAGGGGGTTAGGTTTTAGTTTAGGATTAGTGTTAGGGTTAGAATTAGAAATAGGGTTAGTGTTAGGATTAGGGTCAAGGTTAGGTTTAGGGTTATGGTTAGGGTTAGGGTTAAGGGTAGGGTTAGGGTTAGGGTTAGATTTAAAGTTTAGGGTTTAGTGTTAAGATTAGGGAAAGTGTGAGGTTTACGGTTAGGTTTAGGGTTAGGGTTAGGGATAGTGTTTGGGTTATGATTAGTGTTATTATTAGGGTTAGGGTTAGGGTCAGGTTTAGGTTTAGGGTTAGGGTTAGGGTTAGATTTAGGGTTAGGTTTAGGTTTATTGTTAGATTTAGGGTTTAGGGTTTAAGGTTTAAGGTTTAGGATTGTTTAAGGTTTAGGGTAGATTAGGTTTAGGGTTTAGAGTTTAGTATTATGGTTACGGTTAGGGTTAGGGTTAGGGTTAGAGTTAGGGTTAGGGTTAGGGTTAGGGTTAGGGTTAGGGTTAAGGTTAGGCTTAATGTTAGGGTTAGGGTTATGGTTAGTGTTAGGATTAGGGTTAGGGTTAGGGTCAGGGTTAGGTTTAGTGTTAGGGATAGGCTTAGGGTTAGATTTAGGTTTAGGTTTAGGTTTATTGTTAGATTTAGGGTTTAGGGTTTAAGGTTTATGGTTTAGGATTGTTTAAGGTTTAGGGTGGATTAGGTTTAGGGTTTAGAGTTTAGTGTTATGGTTACGGTTAGGGTTAGGGTTAGGGATGGGGTTAGGGTTAGGGTTAGGGTTATGGTAAGGGTTAGGGTTAGGGTTAGGGTTAGGGTTATGGTAAAAGTTAGGGGGTTAGTGTTAGGGTTTGGGTTAGGGTTAGGGTTAGGGTTAGGTTTAGGTTAGGGTTAGGGTTAGGGTTAGTGTTAGGGTTAGGGTTATTATTAGGGGGTTAGGTTTAAGTTTAGGATTAGTGTTAGGGTTAGAGTTAGAAATAGGGTTAGTGTTAGGATTAGGGTCAGGGTTAGGTTTAGGGTTAGGGTTAGGGTTAGGGTTAGGGTTAAGGTCAGGGAGGGTTTAGGGTTAGGGTTTGGGTTAGGGTTAGATTTAGGGTTAGGTTTAGGTTTATTGTTAGATTTAGGATTTAGGGTCTAAGTTTTATGGTTTAGGATTGTTTAAGGTTTAGGGTGGATTAGGTTTACGGTTTAGAGTTTAGTGTTATGGTTACGGTTAGGGTTAGGGTTAGGGTTAGGGTTAGGATTAGGGTTAAGGTTAGGGTTAGGATTAGGTTTAGGGTTAGGGTTAGGGTTAGGGTTAGGGTTATGGTTAGGGTTAGGATTAGAATTAGGGTTAGGGTTAGGGTAAAGGTTAGGGGTGAGGGTTAGGGTTATGGTTATTGTTAGGTTTAGAGTTTAGGGTTTAGTGTTTAGGGTTTAAGGTTTAGGGTTTAGGATTGTTTAAGATTTAGGGTGGTTTACGTTAAGGGTTTAGGTTTTAGAGTTTAGGATTATTTAAGGTTTAGGGTTGTTTAGGGTATAGAGTTTAGGGTTAAAAGTTTAGGGTTGTTTAGGGTTTAGTGTTTAGGGTTTAGGGTTGTTTAAGGTTTAGTGTTTAAGGTTTAGGTTTTAGGGTTGTTTTGGGTTAAGTGTTTAGTGTTGTTTAGGGTATAGTGTTAATGGTTTAGGGTTTAGGGTTATTTAGGGTTTAGTGTTTAAGGTTTAGGGTATAGGGTTGTTTAGGGTTTAGTGTTTAGGGTTGTTTATGGTTTAGTGATTAGGGTTGTTTAGGGTTGTTTAGAGGTTAGTGTTTAGGGTTATTCAGGGTTTATGATTTAGGGTTGTTCAGGGTTTAGGATTTATGGTTGTTCAGGTTTTAGGATTTAGGGATTAAGGTTAATGGGTTAGGGTTAGGGTTAGGGTTAGGGTTAGGGTTAGCATTAGGGTTAGAGTTAGGGTTAGAGTTAGGGTTAGAGTTAGGGTTATAGGGTTATGTTAGGCTTAAGGTTAGGGTTAGGGTTATGGGGTTAAGGTTAGGGTTGGGGTTAGGGTTAGGTTTAGGTTTAGGTTTAGGGTTAGGGTTATGGTTATTCTTAGATTTATGGTTTAAAATTTAGGGTTTACGGTTTAAGGTTTAGGGTTTAGGATTGTTTAAATTTTAGGGTGGTTTAGGTTTAGGGTATAGAATTTAGCGTTTAAGATTGTTTAATGGTTAGGGTTGTTTAGGTTTTAGCGTTTAGAGTTGTTTAGGGTTTTTTAGGGTTGTTTATAATTTAGTGTTTAGGGTAGTTCAGGATTTATGATTTAGGATATTTTAAGGTTTAGGGTTTAAGGTTGTATAGTCTTTTAGGGTTTAGGGTATAATGTTTAGGGTTAAGGGTTTAGGGTTGTTTAGGGTATAGTGTTAATGGTTTTAGGGTTTAGGCTTGTTTAGGGTTTAGTGTTTAGGGTTTAGGGTTTAGGGTTTTTTAGCTTTTAGTGTTTATAGTTTAGGGTTTAGGGTGCTTTTGGAATTAGTGTTTCGGGTTTTTCGGGGTTTAAGGTTTAGGATTTAGGGTGTTAGGGTTAGTGTTAGGGTTAGGTTTAGGGTTAAGGTGAGGGTTAGGGTGAGGTTTAAGGTTAGGGTTAGGGTTAAGGTTAGTGTTAGTGTTAGGGTAAGGGTTAGGGTTAGAGATAGGGTTAGGGTTAGAATTAGGGTTAAGGTTAGGGTTAGGGTTAGGGTTAGGGGTTAGGGTTAGGGTTAGTGTTAGGGGTTAGGGGTTAGGGGTTAGTGTTAGGGTTAGGGTTAGGGTTAGGGTTAGGGTTATGTTTAGTGTTAGGGTTATTATTAGGGGGTTAGGTTTTAGTTTAGGATTAGTGTTAGGGTTAGAATTAGAAATAGGGTTAGTGTTAGGATTAGGGTCAGGGTTAGGTTTAGGGATAGGGTTAGGGTTAAGGGTAGGATTAGGGTTAGGGTTAGATTTAAAGTTTAGGGTTTAGTGTTAGGATTAGGGATAGTGTGAGTTTTAAGGTTAGGTTTATGGTTAGGGTTAGGGTTAGTGTTTGGGTTATGATTAGTGTTAGGATTAGGGTTAGGGTTAGGGTCAGGTTTAGGTTTAGGGTTAGGGTTAGGGTTAGAATTAGATTTAGGTTTAGGTTTAGGTTTATTGTTAGATTTAGGGTTTAGGGTTTAAGGTTTATGGTTTAAGATTGTTTAAGATTTAGGGTGGATTAGGTTTAGGGTTTAGAGTTTAGTATTATGGTTACGGTTAGGGTTAGAGTTAGGGTTAGAGTTAGGGTTAGGGTTAGGGTTAGGGTTAGGGTTAAGGTTAGGGTTAGTGTTAGGGTTAGGGTTATGGTTAGTGTTAGGATTAGGGTTAGGGTTAGGGTCAGGGTTAGGTTTAGGGTTAGGGATAGGGTTAGGGTTAGATTTAGGGTTAGGTTTAGGTTTTTTGTTAGATTTAGGGTTTAGGGTTTAAGGTTTATGGTTTAGGATTGTTCAAGGTTTAGGTTGGATTAGGTTTAGGGTTTAGAGTTTAGTGTTATGGTTACGGGTAGGGTTAGGGTTAGGGTTAGGGTTAGGATTAGGGTTAGGGTTAGGGTTAGGATTAGGTTTAGGGTTAGGGTTAGGGTTAGGGTTAGGGTTAGGGTTAGGGTTAGGGTTAGGGTTAGGGTTAGAGTAAGGGTTAGGGTTAGGGTAAGGGTTAGGGGTTAGGGTTAGGGTTATGGTTATTGTTAGGTTTAGAGTTTAGGGTTTAGTGTTTAGGGTTTAAGGTTTAGGGTTTAGGATTGTTTAAGATTTAGGGTGGTTTACGTTAAGGGTTTAGGGTTTAGAGTTTAGGATTGTTTAAGGTTTAGGGTTGTTTAGGGAATAGAGTTTAGGGTTAAAAGTTTAGGGTTGTTTAGGGTTTAGTGTTTAGGGTTTAGGGTTGTTTAAGGTTTAGTGTTTAAGGTTTAGGTTTTAGGGTTGTTTTGGGTTTAGTGTTTAGTGTTCTTTAGGGTATAGTGTTAATGGTTTAGGGTTTAGGGTTATTTAGGGTTTAGTGTTTAAGGTTTAGGTATAGGGTTGTTTAGTGTTTAGTGTTTAGGGTTGTTTATGTTTTAGTGATTAGGGTTGTTTAGGGTTGTTTAGAGGTTAGTGTTTAGGGTTATTCAGGGTTTATGTTTTAGGGTTGTTCAGGGTTTAGGATTTATGGTTGTTCAGGTTTTAGGATTTAGGGATTAAGGTTAATGGGTTAGGGTTAGGGTTAGGGTTAGGGTTAGCATTAGGGTTAGAGTTAGGGTTAGAGTTAGGGTTATGGGGTTATGTTAGGCTTAAGGTTAGGGTTAGGGTTATGGGGTTAAGGTTAGGGTTGGGGTTAGGGTTAGGTTTAGGTTTAGGGTTAGGTTTAGGGTTATGGTTATTCTCAGATTTAAGGTTTAAATTTTAGGGTTTATGGTTTAAGGTTTAGGATTTAGGATTGTTTAAGTTTTAGGGTGGTTTAGGTTTAGGGTATAGGGTTTAGCGTTTAAGATTGTTTAATGTTTAGGGTTGTTTAGATTTTAGCGTTTAGAGTTGTTTAGGGTTTTTTAGGGTTGTTTATGATTTAGTGTTTAGGGTTGTTCAGGATTTATGATTTAGGATATTTTAAGGTTTAGGGTTTAAGGTTGTATAATGTTTTGGGTTTAGGTTATACTGTTTAGTGTTAAGGGTTTAGGGTTGTTTAGTGTATAGTGTTAATGGTTTTAGGGTTTAGGCTTGTTTAGTGTTTAGTGTTTAGGGTTTAGGGTTTAGGGTTTTTTAGCGTTTAGTGTTTATAGTTTAGGGTTTAGGGTGCTTTTGGAATTAGTGTTTAGGGTTTTTCGGGGTTTAGGGTTTAGGATTTAGGGTGTTAGGGTTAGGTTTAGGGTTAAGGTGAGGGTTAGGGTGAGGGTTAAGGTTAGGGTTAGGGTTAAGGTTAGTGTTAGTGTTAGGGTAAGGGTTAGGGTTAGGGATAGGGTTAGGGTTAGGGTTAGGGTTAGGGTTAAGGTTAGGGTTAGGGTTTGGGTTAGGTTTAGGGGTTAGGGTTAGGGTTAGTGTTAGGGGTTAGGGGTTAGTGTTAGGGTTAGGGTTAGGGTTAGGGTTAGGTTTAGTGTTAGGGTTATTATTAGGGGGTTAGGTTTTAGTTTAGGATTAGTGTTAGGGTTAGAATTAAAAATAGGGTTAGTGTTAGGATTAGGGTCAGGGTTAGGTTTAGGGATATGGTTCGGGTTAGGGTTAAGTGTAGGGTTAGGGTTAGGGTTAGATTTAAAGTTTAGGGTTTAGTGTTAATATTAGAGATAGTGTGAGGTTTAGGGTTAGGTTTAGGGTTAGGGTTAGGGATAGTGTTTGGGTTATGATTAGTGTTATTATTAGGGTTAGGGTTAGGGTCAGATTTAGGTTTAGGGTTAGGGTTAGGGTTAGGGTTAGATTTAGGGTTAGGTTTAGGTTTATTGTTAGATTTAGGGTTTAGGGTTTAAGGTTTAAGGTTTAGGATTGTTTAAGCTTTAGGGTAGAATAGGTTTAGGGTTTAGAGTTTAGTATTATGGTTACGGTTAGGGTTAGGGTTAGGGTTAGAGTTAGGGTTAGGGTTAGGGTTAGGGTTAGGGTTAGGGTTAGGGTTAAGGTTAGGGTTAATGTTAGGGTTAGGGTTATGGTTAGTGTTAGGATTAGGGTTAGGGTTAGGGTCAGGGTTAGGTTTAGGGTTAGGGTTAGGTTAGGGTTAGGGTTAGGGTTAGGGTTAGGGGTTAGGGTTAGTGTTAGGGTTAGGGTTATTATTAGGGGGTTAGGGTTAAGTTTAGGATTAGTGTTAGTGTTAGAATTAGAAATAGGTTTAGTGTTAGGATTAGGGTCAGGGTTAGGTTTAGGGTTAGGGTTAGGGTTAGGGTTAGGGTCAGGGAAGGTTTAGGGTTAGGGTTAGATTTAGGGTTAGGTTTAGGTTTAATGTTAGATTTAGGGTTTACGGTCTACGGTTTATGGTTTAGGATTGTTTAAGGTTTAGGGTGGATTAGGTTTAGGGTTTAGAGTTTAGTGTTATGGTTACGGTTAGGGTTAGGGTTAGGGCTAGGGTTAGGGTTAGGATAAGGGTTATGGTTAGGGCTAGGGTTAGGTTTATGGTTAGGGTTAGGGTTAGGGTTAGGGTTAGGGTTAGGGTTAGGGTTATGGTTAGGGTTAGGGTTAGGGTTAGGTTTAGGTTAGGGTTAGGGTTAGGGTTAGGTTTAGGGTTAGGGGTTAGGGTTAGGGTTAGTGTTAGGGGTTAGGGGTTGGTGTTAGGGTTAGTGTTAGGGTTAGGGTTAGGGTTAGGTTTAGTGTTAGGGTTATTATTAGGGGGTTAGGTTTTAGTTTAGGATTAGTGTTAGGGTTAGAATTAGAAATAGGGTTAGTGTTAGGATTAGGGTCAGGGTTAGGTTTAGGGATATGGTTAGGGTTAGGGTTAAGGGTAGGGTTAGGGTTAGGGTTAGATTTAAAGTTTAGGGTTTAGTGTTAAGATTAGGGATAGTGTGAGGTTTAGGGTTAGGTTTAGGGTTAGTGTTAGGGATAGTGTTTGGGTTATGATTAGTGTTATTATTAGGGTTAGGGTTAGGGTCAGGTTTAGGTTTAGGGTTAGGGTTAGGGTTAGGGTTATATTTAGGGTTAGGTTTAGGTTTATTGTTAGATTTAGGGTTTAGGGTTTAAGGTTTAAGGTTTAGGATTGTTTAAGATTTAGGGTAGATTAGGTTTAGGGTTTAGAATTTAGTATTATGGTTACGGTTAGGGTTAGGGTTAGGGTTAGAGTTAAGGTTAGGTTTAGGGTTAGGGTTAGGGTTAGGGTTAAGGTTAGGGTTAATGTTAGGGTTAGAGTTATGGTTAGTGTTAGGATTAGGGTTAGATTTAGGGTCAGGGTTAGGTTTAGGGTTAGGGATAGGGTTAGGGTTAGATTTAGGGTTAGGTTTAGGTTTATTGTTAGATTTAGGGTTTAGGGTTTAAGGTTTATGGTTTAGGATTGTTTAAGGTTTAGGGTGGATTAGGTTTAGGGTTTAGAGTTTAGTGTTATGGTTACGGTTAGGGTTAGGGTTAGGGTTAGGGTTAGGATTAGGGTTCAGGTTAGGGTTAGTATTAGGTCTAGGGTTAGGGTTAGGGTTAGGGTTAGGGTTATGGTAAGGGTTAGGGTTAGGGTTAGGGTTAGGGTTATGGTAAATGTTAGGGGGTTAGTGTTAGGGTTTGGGTTAGGGTTAGGGTTAGGGTTAGGGTTAGGTTAGGGTTAGGATTAGGGTTAGGGTTAGTGTTAGGGGTTAGGGTTAGTGTTAGGTTTAGGGTTATTATTAGGGGGTTAGGTTTAAGTTTAGGATTAGTGTTAGGGTTAGAATTAGAAATAGGGTTAGTGTTAGGATTAAGGTCAGGGTTAGGTTTAGGGTTAGGGTTAGGGTTAGGGTTAGGGTTAAAGTCAGGGAGGGTTTAGGGTTAGGGTTAGGGTTAGCGTTAGATTTAGGGTTAGGTTTAGGTTTATTGTTAGATTTAGGATTTAGGGTCTAAGGTTTATGGTTTAGGATTGTTTAAGGTTTAGGGTGGATTAGGTTTAGGGTTTAGAGTTTAGTGTTATGGTTACAGTTAGGTTTAGGGTTAGGGTTAGGGTTAGGATTAGGGTTCACGTTAGGGTTAGGATTAGGTTTAGGGTTAGGTTTAGGGTTAGGGTTAGGGTTAGGGTTAGGGTTAGGGTTAGGTTAGGGTTAGGGTTAGGGTTAGGGTAAGGGTTAGGGGTTAGGGTTAGGGTTATGGTTATTGTTAGGTTTAGGGTTTAGTGTTAATGTTTAGGGTTTAAGGTTTAGGGTTTAGGATTGTTTAAGGTTTAGGGTGGTTTAGGTTAAGGGTTTAGGGTTTAGAGTTTAGGATTGTTTAAGGTTTAGGGTTGTTTAGGGTATAGAGTTTAGGGTTCAAAGTTTAGGGTTGTTTAGGGTTTAGTGTTTAGGGTTTAGGGTTGTTTAAGGTTTAGTGTTTAAGGTTTAGGTTTTAGGGTTGTTTTGGGTTTAGTGTTTAGTGTTGTTTAGGGTATAGTGTTAATGGTTTAGGGTTTAGGGTTATTTAGGGTTTAGTGTTTAAGGTTTAGGGTATAGGGTTGTTTAGGGTTGAGTTTTTAGGGTTGTTTATGGTTTAGTGATTAGGGTTGTTTAGGGTTGTTTAGAGGTTAGTGTTTAGGGTTATTCAGGGTTTATGATTTAGGGTTGTTCAGGGTTTAGGATTTATGGTTGTTCAGGGTTTAGGATTTAGGGATTAAGGTTAAGGGGTTAGGGTTAGGGTTAGGGTTAGGGTTAGGGTTAGCATTAGGGTTAGAGTTAGGGTTAGAGTTAGGGTTACGGGGTTATGTTAGGCTTAAGGTTAGGGTTAGGGTTATGGGGTTAAAGTTAGGGTTGGGGTTAGGGTTAGGTTTAGGTTTAGGGTTAGGGTTAGGGTTATGGTTATTCTTAGATTTATGGTTTAAAATTTAGGGTTTATGGTTTAAGGTTTAGGGTTTAGGATTGTTTAAGTTTTAGGGTGGTTTAGGTTTAGGGTATAGAATTTAGCGTTTAAGATTTTTTAATGGTTAGGGTTGTTTAGGTTTTAGCGTTTAGAGTTGTTTAGGGTTTTTTAGGGTTGTTTATAATTTAGTGTTTAGGGTTGTTCAGGATTTATGATTTAGGATATTTTAAGGTTTAGGGTTTAAGGTTGTATAGTGTTTTAGGGTTTAGGGTATAATGTTTAGGGTTAAGGGTTTAGGGTTGTTTAGGGTATAGTGTTAATGGTTTTAGGGTTTAGGCTTCTTTAGGGTTTAGTGTTTAGGGTTTAGGGTTTAGGGTTTTTTAGCGTTTAGTGTTTATAGTATAGGGTTTAGGGTGCTTTTGGAATTAGTGTTTAGGGTTTTTCGGGGCTTAAGGTTTAGGATTTAGGGTGTTAGGTTTAGTGTTAATGTTAGGTTTAGGGTTAAGGTGAGGGTTAGGGTGAGGGTTAAGGTTAGGGTTAGGGTTAAGGTTAGTGTTAGTGTTAGGGTAAGGGTTAGGGTTAGGGATAGGGTTAGGGTTAGGGTTAGGGTTAAGTTTAGGGTTAGGGTTAGGGTTAGGGGTTAGGGTTAGGGTTAGTGTTAGGGGTTAGGGGTTAGTGTTAGGGTTAGGGTTAGGGTTAGGGTTAGGGTTAGGTTTAGTGTTAGGGTTATTATTAGGGGGTTAGGTTTTAGTTTAGGATTAGTGTTAGGGTTAGAATTAGAAATAGGGTTAGTGTTAGGATTAGGGTCAGGGTTAGGTTTAGGGATAGGGTTAGGGTTAAGGGTAGGGTTAGGGTTATGGTTAGATTTAAAGTTTAGGGTTTAGTGTTAGGATTAGGGATAGTGTGAGTTTTAGGGTTAGGTTTAGGGTTAGGGTTAGGGTTAGTGTTTGGGTTATGATTAGTGTTAGGATTAGGGTTAGGGTTAGGGTCAGGTTTAGGTTTAGGGTTAGGGTTAGGGTTAGGGTTAGATTTAGGGTTAGGTTTAGGTTTATTGTTAGATTTAAGGTTTAGGGTTTAAGGTTTATGGTTTAGGATTGTTTAAGGTTTAGGGTGGATTAGGTTTAGGGTTTAGAGTTTAGTATTATGGTTACGGTTAGGGTTAGGGTTAGGGTTAGAGTTAGGGTTAAGGTTAGGGTTAGGGTTAGGGTTAAGGTTAGGGTTAGTGTTAGGGTTAGGGTTATGGTTAGTGTTAGGATTAGTGTTAGGGTTAGGGTCAGGGTTAGGTTTAGGGTTAGGGATAGGGTTAGGGTTAGATTTAGGGTTAGGTTAGGTTTATTGTTAGATTTAGGGTTTAGAGTTTAAGGTTTATGGTTTAGGATTGTTCAAGGTTTAGGGTGGATTAGGTTTAGGGTTTAGAGTTTAGTGTTATGGTTACGGTTAGGGTTAGGGTTAGGGATGGGGTTAGGGTTAGGGTTAGGGTTATGGTAAAGGTTAGGGTTAGGGTTAGGGTTAGGGTAAAAGTTAGGGGGTTAGTGTTAGGGTTTGGGTTAGGGTAAGGGTTAGGGTTAGGGTTAGGTTAGGGTTAGGGTTAGGGTTAGGGTTAGTGTTTAGGGTTAGTTTTAGGGTTAGGGTTATTATTAGTGGGTTAGGGTTAAGTTTAGGATTAGTGTAAGGGTTAGAATTAGAAGTAGGTTTAGTGTTAGGATTAGGGTCAGGGTTAGGTTTAGGGTTAGTGTTAGGGTTAGGGTTAGGGTTAGGGTCAGGTAGGGTTTAGGGTTAGGGTTAGATTTAGGGTTAGGTTTAGGTTTAATGTTAGATTTAGGGTTTAGGGTCTACGGTTTATGGTTTAGGATTGTTTAAGTTTTAGGGTGGATTAGGTTTAGGGTTTAGAGTTTAGTGTTATGGTTACGGTTAGGGTTAGGGTTAGGGTTAGGGTTAGGGTTAGGATTAGGGTTAAGGTTTGGGTTAGGGTTAGGTTTAGGGTTAGGGTTAGGGTTAGGGTTAGGGTTAGGGTTATGGTTATGGTTAGGGTTAGGGTTAGGTTTAGGGTTAGGGTTAGGGTTAGGGTTTGGGTAAGGGTTAGGGTTAGGGTTAGGGTTAGGGTTAAGGTTAGGGTTAGGGTTAAGGTTAGGGTTAGGGTTAGGGTTAGGGTTAAGGTTAGGGTTAGGGTAAGGTTAGGGTTAGGGTTAGGGTTAGGGGTTAGGGTTAGTGTTAGGGTTAGGGTTATTATTAGGGTGTTAGGTTTAAGTTTAGAATTAGTGTTAGGGTTAGAATTAGAAATAGGTTTAGTGTTAGGATTAGGGTCAGGGTTAGGTTTAGGGTTAGGGTTAGGGTTAGGGTTAGGGTTAAAGTCAGGGAGGGTTTAGGGTTAGGGTTAGGGTTAGGGTTAGATTTAGGGTTAGGTTTAGGTTTATTGTTAGATTTAGGATTTAGGGTCTAAGGTTTATGGTTTAGGATTGTTTAAGGTTTAGGGTGGATTAGGTTTAGGGTTTAGAGTTTAGTGTTATGGTTACGGTTAGGGTTAGGGTTAGGGTTAGGGTTAGGATTAGGGTTAAGGTTAGGGTTAGGATTAGGTTTAGGGTTAGGGTTAGGGTTAGGGTTAGGGTTAGGGTTAGGGTTAGGATTAGGGTTAGGGTTAGGGTTAGGGTAAGGGTTAGGGGTTAGGGTTAGGGTTATCGTTATTGTTAGGTTTAGGGTTTAGGGTTTAGTGTTTAGGGTTTAAGGTTTAGGGTTTAGGATTGTTTAAGGTTTAGGGTGGTTTAGGTTAAGGGTTTAGGGTTTAGAGTTTAGGATTGTTTAAGGTTTAGGGTTGTTTAGGGTATTGAGTTTAGGGTAAAAAGTTTAGGGTTGTTTAGGGTTTAGTGTTTAGGGTTTAGGGTTGTTTAAGGTTTAGTGTTTAAGGTTTAGGTTTTAGGGTTGTTTTGGGTTTAGTGTTTAGTGTTGTTTAGGGTATAGTGTTAATGGTTTAGGGTTTAGGGTTATTTAGGGTTTAGTGTTTAAGGTTTAGGGTATAGGGTTGTTTAGGGTTTAGTGTTTAGGGTTGTTTATGGTTTAGTGATTAGGGTTGTTTAGGGTTGTTTAGAGGTTAGTGTTTAGGGTTATTCAGGGTTTATGATTTAGGGTTGTTCAGGGTTTAGGATTTATGGTTGTTCAGGGTTTAGGATTTAGGGATTAAGGTTAAGGGGTTAGGGTTAGGGTTAGGGTTAGGGTTAGGTTTAGGGAGAGCATTAGGGTTAGAGTTAGGGTTAGAGTTAGGGTTATGGGGTTATGTTAGGCTTAAGGTTAGGGTTAGGGTTATGGGGTTAAGGTTAGGGTTGGGGTTAGGGTTAGGTTTAGGTTTAGGGTTAGGGTTAGGGTTATGGTTATTCTTAGATTTATGGTTTAAAATTTAGGGTTTATGGTTTAAGGTTTAGGGGTTAGGATTGTTTAAGTTTTAGGGTGGTTTAGGTTTAGGGTATAGAATTTAGCGTTTAAGATTTTTTAATGGTTAGGGTTGTTTAGGTTTTAGCGTTTAGAGTTGTTTAGGGTTTTTTAGGGTTGTTTATAATTTAGTGTTTAGGGTTGTTCAGGATTTATGATTTAGGATATTTTAAGGTTTAGGGTTTAAGGTTGTATAGTGTTTTAGGGTTTAGGGTATAATGTTTAGGGTTAAGGGTTTAGGGTTTTTTAGGGTATAGTGTTAATGGTTTTAGGGTTTAATCTTGTTTAGGGTTTAGTGTTTAGGGTTTAGGGTTTAGGGTTTTTTAGCGTTTAGTGTTTATAGTTTAGGGTTTAGGGTGCTTTTGGAATTAGTGTTTAGGGTTTTTCGAGGCTTAAGGTTTAGGATTTAGGGTGTTAGGGTTAGTGTTAGGGTTAGGTTTAGGGTTAAGGTGAGGGTTAGGGTGAGGGTTAAGGTTAGGGTTAGGGTTAAGGTTAGTGTTAGTGTTAGGGTAATGGTTAGGGTTAGGGATAGGGTTAGGGTTAGGGTTAGGGTTAAGGTTAGGGTTAGGGTTAGGGTTAGGGGTTAGGGTTAGGGTTAGTGTTAGGGGTTAGGGGTTAGTGTTAGGGTTAGGGTTATGGTTAGGGTTAGGGTTAGGGTTAGGTTTAGTGTTAGGGTTATTATTAGGGGGTTAGGTTTTAGTTTAGGATTAGTGTTAGGGTTAGAATTAGAAATAGGGTTAGTGTTAGGATTAGGGTCAGGGTTAGGTTTTGGGATAGGGTTAGGGTTAAGTGTAGGGTTAGAGTTAGGGTTAGATTTAAAGTTTAGGGTTTAGTGTTAGGATTAGGGATAGTGTGAGTTTTAGGGTTAGGTTTAGGGTTAGGGTTAGGGTTAGTGTTTGGGTTATGATTAGTGTTAGGATTAGGGTTAGGGTTAGGGTCAGGTTTAGGTTTAGGGTTAGGGTTAGGGTTAGGGTTAGATTTAGGGTTAGGTTTAGGTTTATTGTTAGATTTAAGGTTTAGGGTTTAAGGTTTATGGTTTAGGATTGTTTAAGGTTTAGGGTGGATTAGGTTTAGGGTTTAGAGTTTAGTATTATGGTTACGGTTATGGTTAGGGTTAGGGTTAGAGTTAGGGTTAGGGTTAGGTTTAGGGTTAGGGTTAGGGTTAAGGTTAGGGTTAGTGTTAGAGTTAGGGTTATGGTTAGTGTTAGGATTAGGGTTAGGGTTAGGGTCAGGGTTAGGTTTAGGGTTAGGGATAGGGTTAGGGTTAGATTTAGGGTTAGGTTTAGGTTTATTGTTAGATTTAGGGTTTAGGGTTTAAGGTTTATGGTTTAGGATTTTTCAAGGTTTAGGGTGGATTAGGTTTAGGGTTTAGAGTTTAGTGTTATGGTTACGGTTAGTTTTAGGGTTAGGGATGGGATTAGGGTTAGGGTTAGGGTTAGGGTTAGGGTTAGGGTAATGGTTAGGGTTAGTGTTAGGGTTAGGGTAAGGGTTAGGGGTTAGTGTTAGGGTTAGGGTTAGGGTTAGGGTTAGGGTTAGGTTAGGGTTAGGGTTAGGGTTAGGGTTAGGTTTAGGTTAGGGTTAGGGTTAGGGTTATGGTAAAGGTTAGGGTTAGGGTTAGGGTTAGAGTAAAAGTTAGGGGGTTAGTGTTAGGGTTTGTGTTAGGGTTAGGGTTAGGGTTAGGGTTATGTTAGGGTTAGGGTTAGGTTTAGGGTTAGGGTTAGGGTTTATGGTTAGTTTTAGGGTTAGGGTTAGGGTTAGGGGGTTAGGGTTAAGTTTAGGATTAGTGTTAGGGTTAGAATTAGAAATAGGTTTAGTGTTAGGATTAGGGTCAGGGTTAGGTTTAGGGTTAGGGTTAGGGTTAGGGTTAGGGTTAGGGTCAGGGAGGGTTTAGGGTTAGGGTTAGATTTAGGGTTAGGTTTAGGTTTAATGTTAGATTTAGGGTTTAGGGTCTACGGTTTATGGTTTAGGATTGTTTAAGGTTTAGGGTGGATTAGGTTTAGGGTTTAGAGTTTAGTGTTATTGTTACGGTTAGGGTTAGGGTTAGGGTTAGGGTTAGGGTTAGGATTAGGGTTAAGGTTAGGGTTAGGGTTAGGTTTAGGGTTAGGGTTAGGGTTAGGGTTATGGTTAGGGTTAGGGCTAGGGTTAGGTTTAGGGTTAGGGTTAGGGTTAGGGTTTGGGTAAGGGTTAGGGGTTAGGGTTAGGGTTAGGGTTAAGGTTAGGGTTAGGGTTAAGGTTAGGGTTAGGGTTAGGGTTAGGGTTAGGGTTAGGGTTAGGGTAAGTTTAGGGTTAGGGTTAGGGTTAGGGTTAGGGGTTAGGGTTAGTGTTAGGGTTAGGGTTATTATTAGGGGGTTAGGTTTAAGTTTAGGATTAGTGTTAGGGTTAGAATTAGAAATAGGGTTAGTGTTAGGATTAGGGTCAGGGTTAGGTTTAGGGTTAGGGTTAGGGTTAGGGTTAGGGTTAAAGTCAGGGAGGGTTTAGGGTTAGGGTTAGGGTTAGGGTTAGATTTAGGGTTAGGTTAGGTTTATTGTTAGATTTAGGATTTAGGGTCTAAGGTTTATGGTTTAGGATTGTTTAAGGTTTAGGGTGGATTAGGTTTAGGGTTTAGAGTTTAGTGTTATGGTTACGGTTAGGGTTAGGGTTAGGGTAAGGGTTAGGATTAGGATTAAGGTTAGGGTTAGGATTAGGTTTAGGGTTAGGGTTAGGGTTAGGGTTAGGGTTATGGTTAGGATTAGGGTTAGGGTTAGGGTTAGGGTAAGGGTTAGGGGTTAGGGTTAGGGTTATGTTTATTGTTAGGTTTAGGGTTTAGGGTTTAGTGTTTAGGGTTTAAGGTTTAGGGTTTAGGATTGTGTAAGGTTTAGGGTGGTTTAGGTTAAGGGTTTAGGGTTTAGAGTTTAGGATTGTTTAAGGTTTAGGGTTGTTAAGGGTATAGAGTTTAGGGTTAAAAGTTTAGGGTTGTTTAGGGTTTAGTGTTTAGGGTTTAGGGTTGTTTAAGGTTTAGTGTTTAAGGTTTAGGTTTTAGGGTTGTTTTGGGTTTAGTGTTTAGTGTTTTTTAGGGTATAGTGTTAATGGTTTAGGGTTTAGGGTTATTTAGGGTTTAGTGTTTAAGGTTTAGGGTATAGGGTTGTTTAGGGGTTAGTGTTTAGGGTTGTTTATGGTTTAGTGATTAGGGTTGTTTAGGGTTGTTTAGAGGTTAGTGTTTAGGGTTATTCAGGGTTTATGATTTAGGGTTGTTCAGGGTTTAGGATTTATGGTTTTCAGGGTTTAGGATTTAGGGATTAAGGTTAAGGGGTTAGGGTTATGGTTAGGGTTAGGGTTAGGGTTAGCATTAGGGTTAGAGTTAGGGTTAGAGTTAGGGTTAGAGTTAGGGTTATGGGGTTATGTTAGGCTTAAGGTTAGGGTTAGGGTTATGGGGTTAACGTTAGGGTTGGGGTTAGGGTTAGGTTTAGGTTTAGGGTTAGGGTTAGGGTTATGGTTATTCTTAGATTTATGGTTTAAAATTCAGGGTTTATGGTTTAAGGTTTAGGGTTTAGGATAGTTTAAGTTTTAGGGTGGTTTAGGTTTAGGGTATAGAATTTAGCGTTTAAGATTTTTTAATGGTTAGGGTTGTTTAGGTTTTAGCGTTTAGAGTTGTTTAGAGATTTTTAGGGTTGTTTATAATTTAGTGTTTAGGGTTGTTCAGGATTTATGATTTAGGATATTTTAAGGTTTAGGGTTTAAGGTTGTATAGTGTTTTAGGGTTTAGGGTATAATGTTTAGGGTTAAGGGTTTAGGGTTGTTTAGGGTATAGTGTTAATGGTTTTAGGGTTTAGGCTTGTTTAGGGTTTAGTGTTTAGGGTTTAGGGTTTAGGGTTTTTTAGCGTTTAGTGTTTATAGTTTAGGGTTTAGGGTGCTTTTGGAATTAGTGTTTAGGGTTTTTCGGGGCTTAAGGTTTAGGATTTAGGGTGTTAGGGTTAGTGTTAGGGTTAGGTTTAGGGTTAAGGTTAGGGTTAGGTTGAGGGTTAAGGTTAGGGTTAGGGTTAAGGTTAGTGTTAGTGTTAGGGTAAGGGTTAGGGTTAGGGATAGAGTTAGAGTTAGGGTTAGGGTTAAGGTTAGGGTTAGGGTTAGGGTTAGGGGTTAGGGTTAGGGTTAGTGTTAGGGGTTAGGGGTTAGTGTTAGGGTTAGGGTTAGGGTTATGGTTAGGGTTAGGTTTAGTGTTAGGGTTATTATTAGGGGGTTAGGTTTTAGTTTAGGATTAGTGTTAGGGTTAGAATTAGAAATAGGGTTAGTGTTAGGATTAGGGTCAGTGTTAGGTTTAGGGATAGGGTTAGGGTTAAGGGTAGGGTTAGGGTTAGGGTTAGATTTAAAGTTTAGGGTTTAGTGTTAGGATTAGGGATAGTGTGAGTTTTAGGGTTAGGTTTAGGGTTAGGGTTAGGGTTAGTGTTTGGGTTATGATTAGTGTTAGGATTAGGGTTAGGATTAGGGTCAGGTTTAGGTTTAGGGTTAGGGTTAGGGTTAGGGTTAGATTTAGGGTTAGGTTTAGGTTTATTGTTAGATTTAAGGTTTATGGTTTAGGATTGTTTAAGGTTTAGGGTGGATTAGGTTTAGTGTTTAGAGTTTAGTATTATGGTTACGGTTAGGGTTAGGGTTAAGGTTAGAGTTAGGGTTAGGGTTAGGGTTAGGGTTAGGGTTAGGGTTAAGGTTAGGGTTAGTGTTAGGGTTAGGGTTATGGTTAGTGTTAGGATTAGGGTTAGGGTTAGGGTCAGGGTTAGGTTTAGGGTTAGGGATAGGGTTAGGGTTAGATTTAGGGTTAGGTTTAGGTTTATTGTTAGATTTAGGGTTTAGGGTTTAAGTTTTATGGTTTAGGATTGTTCAAGGTTTAGGGTGGATTAGGTTTAGGGTTTAGAGTTTAGTGTTATGGTTACGGTTAGGGTTAGGGTTAGGGATGGGGTTAGGGTTAGGGTTAGGGTTATGGTAAAGGTTAGGGTTAGGGTTATGGTTAGGGTAAAAGTTAGGGGGTTAGTGTTAGGGTTTGGGTTAAGGTTAGGGTTAGGGTTAGGGTTAGGTTAGGTTAGGGTTATGGTTAGGGTTATGGTTTAGGGTTAGTTTTAGGGTTAGGGTTATTATTAGGGGGTTAGGGTTAAGTTTAGGATTAGTGTTAGGGTAAGAATTAGAAATAGGTTTAGTGTTAGGATTAGGGTCAGGATTAGGTTTAGGGTTAGGGTTAGGGTTAGGGTTAGGGTTAGGGTCAGGGAGGGTTTAGGGTTAGGGTTAGATTTAGGGTTAGGTTTAGGTTTAATGTTAGATTTAGGGTTTAGGGTCTACGGTTTATGGTTTAGGATTGTTTAAGGTTTAGGGTGGATTAGGTTTAGGGTTTAGAGTTTAGTGTTATGGTTACGGTTAGGGTTAGGGTTAGGGTTAGGGTTAGGATTAGGGTTAAGGTTAGGGTTAGGTTTAGGTTTAGGGTTAGGGTTAGGGTTAGGGTTAGGGTTAGGGTTATGGTTAGGGTTAGGGTTAGGGTTAGGTTTAGGGTTAAGGTTAGGGTTAGGGTTAGGTTTAGGGTTAGGGTTAGGGTTAGGGTTAGGGTTAGGGTTATGGTTAGGGTTAGGGTTAGGGTTAGGTTTAGGGTTAGGGTTAGGGTTAGGGTTTGGGTAAGGGTTAGGGGTTAGGGTTAGGGTTAGGGTTAAGGTTAGGGTTAGGGTTAAGTTTAGGGTTAGGTTTAGGGTTAGGGTTAGGGTTAGGGTTAGGGTAAGGTTAGGTTTAGGGTTAGGGTTAGGGTTAGGGTTAGGGTTAGGGGTTAGGGTTAGGGTTAGTGTTAGGGGTTAGGGGTTACTGTTAGGGTTAGGGTTAGGGTTAGGGTTAGGTTTAGGTTTAGGGTTAGGGTTAGGGTTATTGTTATTCTTAGATTTATGGTTTAAAGTTTAGGGTTTATGGTTTAAGGTTTAGGGTTTAGGATTGTTTAAGTTTTAGGGTGGTTTAGGTTTAGGGTATAGGGTTTAGCGTTTAAGATTGTTTAATGTTTAGGGTTGTTTATGTTTTAGCGTTTAGAGTTGTTTAGGTTTTTTTAGGGTTGTTTATGATTTAGTGTTTAGGGTTGTTCAGGATTTATGATTTAGGATATTTTAAGGTTTAGGGTTTAAGTTTGTATAGTGTTTTAGGGTTTAGGCTATAATGTTTAGGGTTAAGAGTTTAGGGTTGTTTAGGGTATAGTGTTAATGATTTTAGGGTTTAGGCTTGTTTAGGGTTTAGTGTTTAGGGTTTAGGGTTTAGGGTTTTTTAGCATTTAGTGTTTAGAGTTTAGGGTTTAGGGTGCTTTTGGAATTAGTGTTTAGGGCTTTTCTGGGTTTAGGGTTTAGGATTTAGGGTGTTAGGGTTAGTGTTAGGGTTAGGTTTAGGGTTAGGGTGAGGGTTAGGGTGAGGGTTAAGGTTAGGGTTAGAGTTAAGGTTAGTGTTAGTGTTAGGGTAAGACTTAGGGTTAGGGATAGGGTTAGGGTTAGGGTTAGGGTTAGGGTTAGGGTTAGGGATAGGGTAGGTGTGAGGTTTAGGGTTAGGGTTAGGGTTAGGGTTAGTGTTAGGGTTAGGGTTAGGGTTAGGTTTAGTGTTAGGGTTATTATTAGGGGGTTAGGTTTAAGTTTAGGATTAGTGTTAGGGTTAGAATTAGAAATAGGGTTAGTGTTAGGATTAGGGTCAGGGTTAGGTTTAGGGATATGGTTAGGGTTAGGGTTAAGGGTAGGGTTAGGGTTAGGGTTAGATTTAAAGTTTAGGGTTTAGTGTTAGGATTAGGAATAGTGTGAGGTTTAGTGTTAGGGTTAGGTTTAGGGTTAGGGTTAGGGTTAGTGTTTGGGTTATGGTTAGTGTTAGGATTAGGGTTAGGGTTAGGGTCAGGGTTAGGTTTAGGGTTAGGGTTAGGGTTAGGGTTAGATTAAGGGTTAGGTTTAGGTTTATTTTTAGATTTAGGGTTTAGGGTTTAAAGTTTATGGTTTAGAATTGTTTAAGGTTTAGGGTGGGTTAGGTTTAGGGTTTAGAGTTTAGTATTATGGTTACGGTTAGGATTAGAGTTAGGGTTAGGGTTAGGGTTAGGGTTAGGGTTAAGGTTAGTGTTAGGGTTAGGGTTACGGTTATGGTTAGTGTTAGGATTAGGGTTAGGGTTAGGGTTAGGGTTAGATTTAGGGTCAGGTTTAGGTTTATTGTTAGATTTAGGGTTTAGGGTTTAAGGTTTATGGTTTAGGATTGTTTAAAGTTTAGGGTGGATTAGGTTTATGGTTTAGAGTTTAGTGTTATGGTTACGGTTAGTGTTAGGGTTAGGGTTAGGGTTAGGGTTAGGGTTAGGGTAATGCTTAGGGTTAGGGTTAGGGTTAAGGTAAGGGTTAGGGGTTAGTGTTAGGGTTAGTGTTAGGGTTAGGGTTAGGGTTAGGTTAGGGTTAGGGTTAGGGTTAGGGTTAGGGTTAGGGTTAGGGTTAGGGTTTAGGTTTAGTGTTAGGGTTAGGGTTATTAGTAGGGCGTTAGGTTTAAGTTTAGGATTAGTGTTAGGGTTAGAATTAGAAACAGGGTTAGTGTTAGGATTAGGGTCAGGGTTAGGTTTAGGGTTAGGGTTAGGGTTAGGGTTAGGTTCAGGGAGGGTTTAGGGTTAGGGTTAGGGTTAGGGTTAGATTTAGGGTTAGGTTTAGGTTTATTGTTAGATTTAGGATTTAGGGTCTAAGGTTTATGGTTTAGGATTGTTTAAGGTTTAGGGTGGATTAGGTTTAGGGTTTAGAGTCTAGTGTTATGGTTACGGTTAGGGTTAGGGTTAGGGTTAGGTTTAGTATTAGGGTTAAGGTTAGGGTTAGGATTAGGTTTAGGGTTAGGGTTAGGGTTAGGGTTAGGGTTAGTGTTAGGGTTAGGGTTAGGATTAGGGTTAGGGTTAGGGTTAGGGTAAAGGTTAGGGGTTAGGGTTAGGGTTATGGTTATTGTTAGGTTTAGGGTTTAGGATTTAGTGTTTAGGGTTTAAGGTTTAGGGTTTAGGATTGTTTAAGATTTAGGGTGGTTTAGGTTAAGAGTTTAGGGTTCAGAGTTTAGGATTGTTTAAGGTTTAGGGTTGTTTAGGGTATAGTGTTTAGGGTTAAAAGTTTAGGGTTTTTTAGGGTTTAGTGTTTAGGGTTTAGGGTTGTTTAAAGTTTAGTGTTTAAGGTTTAGGTTTTAGGGTTGTTTTGGGTTTAGTGTTTAGTGTTGTTTAGGGTATAGTGTTAATGGTTTAGGGTTTAGGGTTATTTAGGGTTTAGTGTTTAAGGTTTAGGGTATAGGTTTGTTTAGGGTTTAGTGTTTAGGGTTGTTTATGGTTTAGTGATTAGGGTTGTTTAGGGTTGTTTAGAGGTTAGTTTTTAGGGTTATTCAGGGTTTATGATTTATGGTTGTTCAGGATTTAGGATTTATGGTTGTTCAGGGTTTAGGATTTAGGGATTAAGGTTAAGGGGTTAGGGTTAGGGTTAGGGTTAGGGTTAGGGTTAAGGTTAGCGTTAGGGTTAGGGTTAGGGTTATGTTTAGTGTTAGGATTAGGGTTAGGGTTAGGGTCAGGGTTAGGTTTAGGGTTAGGGTTAGGGTTAGGGTTAGATTTAGGGTCAGGTTTAGGTTTATTGTTAGATTTAGGGTTTAGGGTTTAAGGTTTATGGTTTAGGATTGTTTAAGGTTTAGGGTGGATTAGGTTAAGGTTTAGAGTTTAGTGTTATGGTTACGGTTAGTGTTAGGGTTAGGGTTAGGGTTAGGTTTAGGGTTAGGGTAATGGTTAGGCTTAGGGTTAGGGTTAGGGTAAGGGTTAGGGGTTAGTGTTAGGGTTAGGGTTAAGTTTAGGGTTAGGGTTAGGTTAGGGTTAGGGTTAGGGTTAGGGTTAGGGTTAGGGGTTAGGGTTAGTGTTAGGGTTAGGGTTATTATTATGGGTTAGGTTTAAGTTTAGGATTAGTGTTAGGGTTAGAATTAGAAATAGGGTTAGTGTTAGGATTAGGGTCAGGATTAGGTTTTGGGTTAGGGTTAGGGTTAGGGTTAGGGTTAGGGTCAGGGAGGATTTAGGGTTAGGGTTAGGGTTAGGGTTAGATTTAGGGTTAGGTTTAGGTTTATTGTTAGATTTAGGATTTAGGGTCTAAGGTTTATGGTTTAGGATTGTTTAAGCTATAGGGTGGATTAGGTTTAGGGTTTAGAGTTTAGTGTTATGGTTACGGTTAGGGTTAGGGTTAGGGTTAGGGTTAGGATTAGGGTTAAGTTTAAGGTTAGGATTAGGTTTAGGGTTAGGGTTAGGGTTAGGGTTAGGGTTAGGGTTAGGCTTAGGGTTAGGGTTAGGATTTGGGTTAGGGTTAGGGTTAGGTAAGGGTTAGGGGTTAGGGTTAGGGTTATGGTTATTTTTAGGTTTAGTGTTTAGGGTTTAGTGTTTAGGGTTTAAGGTTTAGGGTTTAGGATTGTTTAAGATTTAGGGTGGTTTAGTTTAAGGGTTTAGGGTTTAGAGTTTAGGATTGTTTAAGGTTTAGGGTTGTTTAGGGTATAGTGTTTCGGATTAAAAGTTTAGGGTTGTTTAGGGTTTAGTGTTAAGGGTTTAGGGTTGTTTAAGGTTTAGTGTTTAAGGTTTAGGTTTTAGGGTTGTTTTGGGTTTAGTGTTTAGTGTTGTTTAGGGTATAGTGTTAATGGTTTAGGGTTTAGGGTTATTTAGGGTTTAGTGTTTAAGCTTTAGGGTATAGGGTTGTTTAGGGTTTAGTGTTTAGGGTTGTTTATGGTTTAGTGATTAGGGTTGTTTAGGGTTGTTTAGAGGTTAGTGTTTAGGGTTATTCAGGGTTTATGATTTAGGGTTGTTCAGGGTTTAGGATTTATGGTTGTTCAGGGTTTAGGATTTAGGGATTAAGGTTAAGGGGTTAGGGTTAGGGTTAGGGTTAGGGTTAGGGTTAGGGTTAGGGTTAGGGTTAGGGTTAGGGTAAGGGTTAGGGTTAGGGTTAGGGTTAGGGTTAGGGTTAAGGTTAGGGTTAGGGTTAGGGTTAGGGTTATGGTTAGTGTTAGGATTAGGGTTAGTGTTAGGGTCAGGGTTAGGTTTAGGGTTAGGGTTAGGTTTAGGGTTAGATTTAGGGTCAGGTTTAGGTTTATTTTTAGATTTAGTGTTTAGGGTTTAAGGTTTATGGTTTAGGATTGTTTAAGGTTTAGGGTGGATTAGGTTTAGGGTTTAGAGTTTAGTGTTATGGTTACGGTTAGTGTTAGGGTTAGGGTTAGGGTTAGGGTTAGGGTTAGGGTAATGGTTAGGTTTAGGGTTAGGGTTAACGTTAGGGTAAGGGTTAGGGGTTAGTGTTAGGGCTAGGGTTAGGGTTAGGGTTAGGGTTAGGGTTAGGTTAGGGTTAGGGTTAGGTTTAGGGTTAGGGTTAGGGTTAGGTGTTAGGGTTAGGGTTAGGGTTCGGTTTATTATTAGGGGGTTAGGTTGAAGTTTAGGATTAGTGTTAGCGTTAGAATTAGAAATAGGGTTAGTGTTAAGATTTGGGTCAGGGTTAGGTTTAGGGTTAGGGTTAGGGTTAGGGTTAGGGTTAGGGTTAGTGTTAGGGTTAGGGTTAGGATTAGGGTTAGGGTTAGGGTTAGGGTAAGAGTTAGGGGTTAGGGTTAGGGTTATGGTTATTGTTAGGTTTAGGGTTTAGGGTTTAGTGTTTAGGGTTTAAGGTTTAGGGTTTAGGATTGTTTAAGATTTAGGGTGGTTTAGGTTAAGGGTTTAGGGTTTAGAGTTTAGGATTGTTTAAGGTTTAGGGTTGTTTAGGGTATAGTGTTTAGGGTTAAAAGTTTAGGGTTGTTTAGGGTTTAGTGTTTAGGGTTTAGGGTTGTTTAAGGTTTAGTGTTTAAGGTTTAGGTTTTAGGGTTGTTTTGGGTTTAGTGTTTAGTGTTGTTTAGGGTATAGTGTTAATGGTTTAGGGTTTAGGGTTATTTAGGTTTTAGTGTTTAAGGTTTAGGGTATAGGGTTGTTTAGGGTTTAGTGTTTAGGGTTGTTTATGGTTTAGTGATTAGGGTTGTTTAGGGTTGTTTAGAGGTTAGTGTTTAGGGTTATTCAGGGTTTATGATTTAGGGTTGTTCAGGGTTTAGGATTTATGGTTGTTCAGGGTTTAGGATTTAGGGATTAAGGTTAAGGGGTTAGGGTTAGGGTTAGGGTTAGGTTTAGCATTAGGGTTAGAGTTAGGGTTAGAGTTAGGGTTATGGGGTTATGTTAGGCTTAAGGTTAGGGTTAGGGTTATGGGGTTAAGGTTAGGGTTGGGGTTAGGGTTAGGTTTAGGTTTAGGGTTAGGGTTAGGGTTATGGTTATTCTTAGATTTATGGTTTAAAATTTAGGGTTTATGGTTTAAGGTTTAGGGTTTAGGATTGTTTAAGTTTTAGGGTGGTTTAGGTTTAGGGTATAGGGTTTAGCGTTTAAGATTGTTTAATGTTTAGGGTTGTTTAGGTTTTAGCGTTAAGAGTTGTTTAGGGTTTTTTAGGGTTGTTTATGATATAGTGTTTAGGCTTGTTCAGGATTTATGATTTAGGATATTTTAAGGTTTAGGGTTTAATGTTGTATAGTGTTTTAGGGTTTAGGGTATAATATTTAGGGTTAAGGGTTTAGGGTTGTTTAGGGTATAGTGTTAATGGTTTTAGGGTTTAGGCTTGTTTAGGGTTTAGTGTTTTGGCTTTAGAGTTTGGGGTTTTTTAGCGTTTAGAGTTTATAGTTTAGGGTTTAGGGTGCTTTTGGAATTAGTGTTTAGGGTTTTTCGGGGTTTAGGGTTTAGGATTTAGAGTGTTAGGGTTAGTGTTAGGGTTAGGTTTAGGGTTAAGGTGAGGGTTAGGGTGAGGGTTAAGGTTAGGGTTAGGGTTAAGGTTAGTGTTAGTGTTAGGGTAAGGGTTAGGGTTAGGGATAGGCTTAGGGTTAGGGTTAGGGTTAGGGTTAAGGTTAGGGTTAGGGTTAGGGTTAGGGTTAGGGGTTAGTGTTAGGGTTAGTGTTAGGGGTTAGGGGTTAGTTTTAGGGTTAGGGTTAGGGTTAGGGTCAGGTTTTGTGTTAGGGTTATTATTAGGGGGTTAGGTTTTAGTTTAGGATTAGTGTTAGGGTTAGAATTAGAAATAGAGTTAGTGTTAGGATTAGGGTCAGGGTTAGGTTTAGGGATATGGTTAGGGTTAGGGTTAAGGGTAGAGTTAGGGTTAGGGTTAGATTTAAAGTTTAGGGTTTAGTGTTAGGATTAGGGATAGTGTGAGGTTTATGGTTAGGTTTAGGGTTAGGGTTAGGGTTAGTGTTTGGGTTATGATTAGTGTTATTATTAGGGTTAGGGTTAGGGTCCGGTTTAGGTTTAGGGTTAGGGTTAGGGTTAGGGTTAGATTTAGGGTTAGGTTTAGGTTTATTGTTAGATTTAGGGTTTAGGGTTTAAGGTTTAGGGTTTAGGATTGTTTAAGGTTTAGGGTAGATTAGGTTTAGGGTTTAGAGTTTAGTATTATGGTTACGGTTAGGGTTAAAGTTAGGGTTAGAGTTAGGGTTAGGGTTAGGGTTAGGGTTAGGGTTAAGGTTAGGGTTAATGTTAGGGTTAGGGTTAGGGTAAAAGTTAGAGGGTTAGTGTTAGGGTTAGGGTTAGGGTTAGGGTTAGGGTTAGGGTTAGGGTAGGGTTAGGGTTAGGGTTAGGGTAAGGGTTAGGTTTAGGGTTAGGGTTAGGATTAAGGTTAGGGTTAGGGTTAGGGTTAGGGTTATGGTTAGTGTTAGGATTAGGGTTAGTGTTAGGGTCAGGGTTAGGTTTAGGGTTAGGGTTAGGGTTAGGGTTAGATTTAGGGTCAGGTTTAGGTTTATTGTTAGATTTAGTGTTTAGGGTTTAAGATTTATGGTTTAGGATTGTTTAAGGTTTAGGGTGGATTAGGTTTAGGGTTTAGAGTTTAGTGTTATGGTTACGGTTAGTGTTAGGGTTAGGGTTAGGGTTAGGGTTAGGGTTAGGGTAATGGTTAGGGTTAGGGTTAGGGTTAGGGTTAGGGTAAGGGTTAGGGGTTAGTGTTAGGGTTAGGGTTAGGGTTAGGGTTAGGGTTAGGTTAGGGTTAGGGTTAGGGTTAGGGTTAGGGGTAAGGGTTAGTGTTAGGGTTAGGTTTATTATTAGGGGGTTAGGTTTAAGTTTAGGATTAGTGTTAGGGTTAAAATTAGAAATAGGGTTAGTGTTAGGATTAGGGTCAGGGTTAGGTTTAGGGTTAGGGTTAGGGTTAGGGTTAGGTTTAGTGTTAGGATTAGGGTTAGGGTTAGGGTTAGGGTAAGGGTTAGGGGTTAGGGTTAGGGTTATGGTTATTGTTAGGTTTAGGGTTTAGGGTTTAGTGTTTAGGGTTTAAGGTTTAGGGTTTAGGATTGTTTAAGATTTAGGGTGGTTTAGGTTAAGGGTTTAGGGTTTAGAGTTTAGGATTGTTTAAGGTTTAGGGTTGTTTAGGGTATAGTGTTTAGGGTTAAAAGTTTAGGGTTGTTTAGGGTTTAGTGTTTAGGGTTTAGGGTTGTTTAAGGTTTAGTGTTTAAATTTTAGGTTTTAGGGTTATTTTGGGTTTAGTGTTTAGTGTTGTTTAGGGTATAGTGTTAATGGTTTAGGGTTTAGGGTTATTTAGGGTTTAGTGTTTAAGGTTTAGGGTATAGGGCTGTTTAGTGTTTAGTGTTTAGGGTTGTTTATGGTTTAGTGATTAGGGTTGTTTAGGGTTGTTTAGAGGTTAGTGTTTAGGGTTATTCAGCGTTTATGATTTAGGGTTGTTCAGGGTTTAGGATTTATGGTTGTTCAGGGTTTAGGATTTAGGGATTAAGGTTAAGGGGTTAGGGTTAGGGTTAGGGTTAGGGTTAGGGTTAGCATTAGGGTTAGAGTTAGGGTTAGAGTTAGGGTTATGGGGTTATGTTAGGCTTAAGTTTAGGGTTAGGGTTATGGGGTTAAGGTTAGGGTTGGGGTTAGGGTTAGGTTTAGGGTTAGGGTTAGGGTTAGGGTTATGGTTATTCTTAGATTTATGGTTTAAAATTTAGGGTTTATGGTTTAAGGTTTAGGGTTAAGGATTGTTTAAGTTTTAGGGTGGTTTAGGTTTAGGGTATAGGGTTTAGCGTTTAAGATTGTTTAATGTTTAGGGTTTTTTAGGTTTTAGCGTTTAGAGTTGTTTAGGGTTTTTTAGGGTTGTTTATGATTTAGTGTTTAGGGTTGTTCAGGATTTATGATTTAGGATATTTTAAGGTTTAGGGTTTAAGGTTGTATAGTGTTTTAGGGTTTAGGGTATAATATTTAGGGTTAAGGGTTTAGGGTTGTTTAGGGTATAGTGTTAATGGTTTTAGGGTTTAGGCTTGTTTAGGGTTTAGTGTTTAGGGTTTAGAGTTTAGGGTTTTTTTAGCGTTTAGTGTTTATAGTTTAGTGTTTAGGGTGCTTTTGGAATTAGTGTTTAGGGTTTTTCGGGGTTTAGGGTTTAGGATTTAGGGTGTTAGGGTTAGTGTTAGGGTTAGGTTTAGTGTTAAGGTGAGGGTTAGGGTGAGGGTTAAGGTTAGGGTTAGGGTTAAGGTTAGTGTTAGTGTTAGGGTAAGGGTTAGGGTTAGGGATAGGGTTAGGGTTAGGGTTAGGGTTAGGGTTAAGGTTAGGGTTAGGGTTAGGGTTAGGGTTAGGGGTTAGTGTTAGGGTTAGTGTTAGGGGTTAGGGGTTAGTGTTAGGGTTAGGGTTATGGTTAGGGTTAGGGTTAGGGTTAGGTTTTGTGTTAGGGTTATTATTAGGGGGTTAGGTTTTAGTTTAGGATTAGTGTTAGGGTTAGAATTAGAAATAGGGTTAGTGTTAGGATTAGGGTCAGGGTTAGGTTTAGGGATATGGTTAGGGTTAGGGTTAAGTGTAGAGTTAGGGTTAGGGTTAGATTTAAAGTTTAGGGTTTAGTGTTAGGATTAGGGATAGTGTGAGGTTTAGGGTTAGATTTAGGGTTAGGGTTAGGGTTAGTGTTTGGGTTATGATTAGTGTTATTTTTAGGGTTAGGGTTAGGGTCAGGTTTAGGTTTAGGGTTAGGGTTAGGGTTAGGGTTAGATTTAGGGTTAGGTTTAGGTTTATTGTTAGATTTAGGGTTTAGGGTTTAAGGTTTAAGGTTTAGGATTGTTTAAGGTTTAGGGTAGATTAGGTTTAGGGTTTAGAGTTTAGTATTATGGTTACGGTTAGGGTTAGGGTTAGGGTTAGAGTTAGGGTTAGGGTTAGAATTAGGGTTAGGGTTAAGGTTAGGGTTAATGTTAGGGTTAGGGTTAGGGTAAAAGTTAGGGTGTTAGTGTTATGGTTAGGGTTAGGGTTAGGGTTAGGTTAGGGTTAGGGTTAGGGTAAGTTTTAGGTTTAAAGTTAGGGTTAGGGTTAAGGTTAGGGTTAGGGTTAGGGTTAGGGTTATGGTTAGTGTTATGATTAGGGTTAGTGTTAGGGCCAGGGTTAGTTTTAGGGTTAGGGTTAGGGTTAGGGTTAGATTTAGGGTCAGGTTCAGGTTTATTGTTAGATTTAGTGTTTAGGGTTTAAGATTTATGGTTTAGGATTGTTTAAGGTTTAGGGTGGATTAGGTTTAGGGTTTAGAGTTTAGTGTTATGGTTACGGTTAATGTTAGGGTTAGGGTTAGGGTTAGGGTTAGGGTTAGGGTAATGGTTAGGGTTAGGGTTAGGGTTAGGGTTAGGGTAAGTGTTAGGGGTTAGTGTTAGGGTTAGGGTTAGGGTTAGGGTTAGGGTTAGGTTAGGGTTAGGGTTAGGGTTAGGGTTAGGGGTTAGGGTTAGTGTTAGGGTTAGGTTTATTATTAGGGGGTTAGGTTTAAGTTTAGGATTAGTGTTTGGGTTAGAATTAGAAATAGGGTTAGTGTTAGGATTAGGGTCAGGGTTAGGTTTAGGGTTAGGGTTAGGGTTAGGGTTAGGGTTAGGGTTAGGATTAGGGTTAGGGTTAGGGTTAGGGTTAGGGTTAGGGTTAGGGTTAGGGTTAGGATTAGGTTTAGGGTTAGGGTTTAGTGTTTAGGGTTTAAGGTTTAGGGTTTAGGATTGTTTAAGATTTAGGGTGGTTTAGGTTAAGGGTTTAGGGTTCAGAGTTTAGGATTGTTTAAGGTTTAGGGTTGTTTAGGGTATAGTGTTTAGGGTTAAAAGTTTAGGGTTGTTTAGGGTTTAGTGTTTAGGGTTTAGGGTTGTTTAAGGTTTAGTGTTTAAGGTTTAGGTTTTAGGGTTGTTTTGGGTTTAGTGTTTAGTGTTGTTTAGGGTATAGTGTTAATGGTTTAAGGTTTAGGGTTATTTAGGGTTTAGTGTTTAAGGTTTAGGGTATAGGGTTGTTTAGGATTTAGTGTTTAGGGTTGTTCAGGATTTAGGATTTATGGTTGTTCAGGGTTTAGGATTTAGGGATTAAGGTTAAGGGGTTAGGGTTAGGTTTAGGGTTAGGGTTAGGGTAAGGGTTAGGGTTAGTTTTAGGGTTAGGGTTAAGGTTAGGGTTAGGGTTAGGGTTAGGGTTATGGTTAGTGTTAGGATTATGGTTAGGGTTAGGGTCAGGGTTAGGTTTAGGGTTAGGGTTAGGGTTAGGGTTAGATTTAGGGTCAGGTTTAGGTTTATTGTTAGATTTAAAGTTTAGGGTTTAAAGTTTATGGTTTAGGATTGTTTAAGGTTTGGGTGGATTAGGTTTAGGGTTTAGAGTTTAGTGTTATGGTTATGGTTAGTGTTAGGGTTAGGGTTAGGGTTAGGGTTAGGGTTAGGGTTAGGGTAATGGTTAGGGTTAGGGTTAGGGTTAGGGTTAGGGTAAGGGTTAGGGGTTAGTGTTAGGGTTAGGGTTAGGGTTAGGATCAGGTTAGGGTTAGGGTTAGGGTTAGGGTTAGGGTTAGGGGTTAGGGTTAGTGTTAGTGTTAGGGTTATTATTAGGGGCTTAGGGTTAAGTTTAGGATTAGTGTTAGGGTTAGAATTAGAAATAGGGTTAGTGTTAGGATTAGGGTCAGGGTTAGGTTTAGGGTAAGGGTTAGGGGTTAGGGTTAGGGTTATGGTTATTGTTAGGTTTAGTTTTTAGGGTTTAGTGTTTAGGGTTTAAGGTTTAGGGTTTAGGATTGTTTAAGATTTAGGGTGGTTTAGGTTAAGGGTTTAGGGTTTAGAGTTTAGGATTGTTTAAGGTTTAGGGTTGTTTAGGGTATAGTGTTAATGGTTTTAGGGTTTAGGCTTGTTTAGGGTTTAGTGTTTAGGGTTTAGGGTTTAGGGTTTTTTAGCCTTTAGTGTTTATAGTTTAGGGTTTAGGGTGCTTTTGGAATTAGTGTTTAGGGTTTTTCAGGGTTTAGGGTTTAGGATTTAGGGTGTTAGGGTTAGTTTTAGGGTTAGGTTTAGGGTTAAGGTGAGGGTTAAGGTTAGGGTTAGGGTTAAGGTTAGTGTTAGTGTTAGAATAAGGGTTAGGGTTAGGGATAGGGTTAGGGTTAGGGTTAGGGTTAGGGTTAAGGTTAGGGTTAGGGTTAGGGTTAGGGTTAGGGGTTTGGGTTAGGGTTAGTGTTAGGGGTTAGGGGTTAGTGTTAGGGTTAGGGTTAGGTTTAGTGTTAGGGTTATTATTTGGGGGTTAGGTTTTAGTTTAGGATTAGTGTTAGGGTTTGAATTAGAAATAGGGTTAGTGTTAGGATTAGGGTCAGGGTTAGGTTTAGAAATATGGTTAGGTTTAGGGTTAAGGGTAGGGTTAGTGTTATGGTTAGAATTAAAGTTTAGGGTTTAGTGTTAGGATTAGGGATAGTGTGAGGTTTAGGGTTAGGTTTAGGGTTAGGGTTAGGGTTAGGGTTAGGGTTAGTGTTAGGATTAGGGTTAGGGTTAGGGTTAGGGTAAGGGTTAGGGGTTAGGGTTAGGGTTATGGTTATTGTTAGGTTTATGGTTTAGGGTTTAGTGTTTAGGGTTTAAGGTTTAGGGTTTAGGATTGTTTAAGATTTAGGGTGGTTTATGTTAAGGGTTTAGGGTTTAGAGTTTAGGATTGTTTAAGGTTTAGGGTTGTTTAGGGTATAGTGTTTAGGGTTAAAAGTTTAGGGTTGTTTAGGGTTTAGTGTTTAGGGTTTAGGTTTGTTTAAGGTTTAGTGTTTAAGGTTTAGGTTTTAGGGTTGTTTTGGATTTAGTGTTTAGTGTTGTTTAGGGTATAGTGTTAATGGTTTAGGGTTTAGGGTTATTTAGGGTTTAGTGTTTAAGGTTTAAGGTATAGGGTTGTTTAGGGTTTAGTGTTTAGGGTTGTTTATGGTTTAGTGATTAGGGTTGTTTAGGGTTGTTTAGAGGTTAGTGTTTAGGGTTATTCAGGGTTTATGATTTAGGGTTGTTCAGGGTTTAGGATTTATGGTTGTTCAGGGTTTAGGATTTAGGGATTAAGGTTAAGGGGTTAGGGTTAGGGTTAGTGTTAGGGTTAGCATTAGGGTTAGAGTTAGGGTTAGAGTTAGGGTTATGGGGTTATGTTAGGCTTAAGTTTAGGGTTAGGGTTATGGGGTTAAGGTTAGGGTTGGGGTTAGGGTTAGGTTTAGGTTTAGGGTTAGGGTTAGGGTTATGGTTATTCTTAGATTTATGGTTTAAAATTTAGGGTTTATGTTTTTAGGTTTAGGGTTTAGGATTGTTTAAGTTTTAGGGTGGTTTAGGTTTAGGGTTCAAAATTTAGCGTTTAAGATTGTTTAATGGTTAGGGTTGTTTAGGTTTTAGCGTTTAGAGTTGTTTAGGGTTTTTTAGGGTTGTTTATAATTTAGTGTTTAGGGTTGTTCATTATTTATGATTTAGGATATTTTAAGGTTTAGGGTTTAAGGTTGTATAGTGTTTTAGGGTTTAGGGTATAATGTTTAGGGTTAAGGGTTTAGGGTTGTTTAGGTTATAGTGTTAATGGTTTTAGGGTTTAGGCTTGTTTAGGGTTTAGTGTTTAGGGTTTAGGGTTTAGGGTTTTTTAGCGTTTAGTGTTTATAGTTTAGGGTTTAGGGTGCTTTTGGAATTAGTGTTTAGGGTTTTTCGGGGTTTAGGGTTTAGGATTTAGGGTGTTAGGGTTAGTGTTAGGGTTAGGTTTAGGGTTAAGGTGAGGGTTAGGGTGAGGGTTAAGGTTAGGGTTAGGGTTAAGGTTAGTGTTAGTGTTAGGGTAAGGGTTAGGGTTAGGGATAGGGTTAGGGTTAGGGTTAGAGTTAGGGTTAAGGTTAGGGTTAGGGTTAGGGTTAGGGTTAGGGGTTTGGGTTAGGGTTAGTGTTAGGTGTTAGGGGTTAGTGTTAGGGTTAGGATTAGGGTTAGGGTTAGGGTTAGGTTTAGTGTTAGGGTTATTATTAGGGGGTTAGGTTTTAGTTTAGGATTAGTGTTAGGGTTAGAATTAGAAATAGGGTTAGTGTTAGGATTAGGGTCAGGATAAGGTTTAGAAATATGGTTAGGGTTAGGGTTAAGGGTAGGGTTAGGGTTAGGGTTAGAATTAAGGTTTAGGGTTTAGTGTTAAGATTAGGGATAGGGTGAGGTTTAGGGTTAGGTTTAGGGTTAGGCTTAGGGTTACTCTTTGGGTTATGATTAGTGTTAGGATTAGGATTAGGGTTAGGGTCAGGTTTATGTTTAGGGTTAGGGTTGGGGTTAGGGTTAGATTTAGGGTTAGGTTTAGGTTTATTGTTAGATTTAGGGTTTAGGGTTTAAGGTTTATGGTTTAGGATTATTTAAGTTTAAGGGTGGATTAGGTTTAGGGTTTAGAGTTTAGTATTATGGTTACGGTTAGGGTTAGGGTTAGGGATGGGGTTAGGGTTAGGGTTAGGGTTATGGTAAGGGTTAGGTTTAGGGTTAGGGTTAGGGTTAGGGTAAAAGTTAGGGGGTTAGTGTTAGGGTTTGTGTTAGGTTTAGAGTTAGAGTTAGGGTTAGGTTAGGGTTAGGGTTAGGGTTAGGGTTAGGGTTAGGGTTAGGGTTAGGGGTTAGGGTTAGTGAAAGGGTTAGGGTTATTATTAGGGGGTTAGGTTTAAGTTTAAGATTAGTGTTAATGTTAGAATTAGAAATAGGGTTAGTGTTAGGATTAGGGTCAGGGTTAGGTTTAGGGTTAGGGTTAGGGTTAGGGTTAGGGTCAGGGAGGGTTTAGGGTTAGGGTTAGGTTTAGGGTTAGATTTAGGTTTAGGTTTAGGTTTATTGTTAGATTTAGGATTTAGGGTCTAAGGTTTATGGTTTAGGATTGTTTAAGGTTTAGGGTGGATTAGGTTTAGGGTTTAGAGTTTAGTGTTATGGTTACGGTTAGGGTTAGGGTTAGGGTTAGGATTAGGGTTAAGGTTAGGGTTAGGATTAGGTTTAGGGTTAGGGTTAGGGTTAGGGTTAGGGTTAGGGTTAGGGTTAGGATTAGGGTTAGGGTTAGGGTTAGGGTAAGGGTTAGGGGTTAGGGTTACGGTTATGGTTATTGTTAGGTTTAGGGTTTAGGGTTTAGTGTTTAGGGTTTAAGGTTTAGGGTTTAGGATTGTTTAAGATTTAGGGTGGTTTAGGTTAAGGGATTAGGGTTTAGAGTTTAGGATTGTTTAAGGTTTAGTGTTGTTTAGGGTATAGTGTTTAGGGTTAAAAGTTTAGGGTTGTTTAGGGTTTAGTGTTTAGGGTTTAGGGTTGTTTAAGGTTTAGTGTTTAAGGTTTAGGTTTTAGGGTTGTTTTGGGTTTAGTGTTTAGTGTTGTTTAGGGTATAGTGCTAATGGTTTAGGGTTTAGGATTATTTAGGTTTTAGTGTTTAAGGTTTAGGGTATAGGGTTGTTTAGGGTTTAGTGTTTAGGGTTGTTTATGATTTAGTGATTAGGGTTATTTAGGGTAGTTTAGAGGTTAGTGTTTAGGGTTATTCAGGGTTTATGATTTAGGGTTGTTCAGGGTTTAGGATTTATGGTTGTTCAGGGTTTAGGATTTAGGGATAAAGCTTAAGGGGTTAGGGTTAGGGTTAGGGTTAGGGTTAGGGTTAGGGTTAAGGTTAGGGTTAGGGTTAGGGTTAGGGTTATGGTAAGGGTTAGGTTTAGGGTTAGGGTTAGGGTTAGGGTAAAAGTTAGGGGGTTAGTGTTAGGGTTTGTGTTAGGGTTAGGGTTAGGGTTAGGGTTAGGTTAGGGTTAGGGTTAGGGTTAGGGTTAGGGGTTAGGGTTAGTGAAAGGGTTAGGGTTATTATTAGGGGGTTAGGTTTAAGTTTAGGATTAGTGTTAGGGTTAGAATTTGAAATAGGGTTAGTGTTAGGATTAGGGTCAGGGTTAGGTTTAGGTTTAGGGTTAGTGTTAGGGTTAGGGTCAGGGAGGGTTTAGGGTTAGGGTTAGGGTTAGGATTAGATTTAGGTTTAGGTTTAGGTTTATTGTTAGATTTAGGATTTAGGGTCTAAGGTTTATGGTTTAGGATTGTTTAAGGTTTAGGGTGGATTAGGTTTAGGGTTTAGAGTTTAGTATTATGGTTACGGTTAGGGTTAGGGTTAGGGATGGGGTTAGGGTTAGGGTTAGGGTTATGGTAAGGGTTAGGTTTAGGGTTAGGGTTAGGGTTAGGGTAAAAGTTAGGGGGTTAGTGTTAGGGTTTGTGTTAGGGTTAGAGTTAGAGTTAGGGTTAGGTTAGGGTTAGGGTTAGGGTTAGGGTTAGGGTTAGGGTTAGGGTTAGGGGTTAGGGTTAGTGAAAGGGTTAGGGTTATTATTAGGGGGTTAGGTTTAAGTTTAGGATTAGTGTTAATGTTAGAATTATAAATAGGGTTAGTGTTAGGATTAGGGTCAGGGTTAGGTTTAGGGTTAGGGTTAGGGTTAGGGTTAGGGTCAGGGAGGGTTTAGGGTTAGGGTTAGGGTTAGGGTTAGATTTAGATTTAGGTTTAGGTTTATTGTTAGATTTAGGATTTAGGGTCTAAGGTTCATGGTTTAGGATTGTTTAAGGTTTAGGGTGGATTAGGTTTAGGGTTTAGAGTTTAGTGTTATGGTTACGGTTAGGGTTAGGGTTAGGGTTAGGATTAGGGTTAAGGTTAGGGTTAGGATTAGGTTTAGGGTTAGGGTTAGGGTTAGGGTTAGGGTTAGGGTTAGGGTTAGGGTTAGGATTAGGGTTAGGGTTAGGGTTAGGGTAAGGGTTAGGGGTTAGGGTTACGGTTATGGTTATTGTTAGGTTTAGGGTTTAGGGTTTAGTGTTTAGGGTTTAAGGTTTAGGGTTTAGGATTGTTTAAGATTTAGGGTGGTTTAGGTTAAGGGATTAGGGTTTAGAGTTTAGGATTGTTTAAGGTTTAGTGTTGTTTAGGGTATAGTGTTTAGGGTTAAAAGTTTAGGGTTGTTTAGGGTTTAGTGTTTAGGGTTTAGGGTTGTTTAAGGTTTAGTGTTTAAGGTTTAGGTTTTAGGGTTGTTTTGGGTTTAGTGTTTAGTGTTGTTTAGGGTATAGTGCTAATGGTTTAGGGTTTAGGATTATTTAGGGTTTAGTGTTTAAGGTTTAGGGTATAGGGTTGTTTAGGGTTTAGTGTTTAGGGTTGTTTATGATTTAGTGATTAGGGTTATTTAGGGTAGTTTAGAGGTTAGTGTTTAGGGTTATTCAGGGTTTATGATTTAGGGTTGTTCAGGGTTTAGGATTTATGGTTGTTCAGGGTTTAGGATTTAGGGATTAAGCTTAAGGGGTTAGGGTTAGGGTTAGGGTTAAGGTTAGGGTTAGGGTTAGGGTTAAGGTTAGGGTTAGGGTTAGGGTTAGGGTTATGGTAAGGGTTAGGTTTAGGGTTAGGGTTAGGGTTAGGGTAAAAGTTAGGGGGTTAGTGTTAGTGTTTGTGTTAGGGTTAGGTTTAGGGTTAGGGTTAGGTTAGGGTTAGGGTTAGGGTTAGGGTTAGGGGTTAGGGTTAGTGAAAGGGTTAGGGTTATTATTAGGGGGTTAGGTTTAAGTTTAGGATTAGTGTTAGGGTTAGAATTTGAAATAGGGTTAGTGTT
This sequence comes from Micromys minutus, assembly GCF_963924665.1. Taxonomy (NCBI): domain Eukaryota; kingdom Metazoa; phylum Chordata; class Mammalia; order Rodentia; family Muridae; genus Micromys; species Micromys minutus. The sequence continues at coordinate 3,556,743 of NC_137985.1, read as the reverse complement.
AGGATTAGGGTCAGGGTTAGGTTTAGGGTTAGGGTTAGTGTTAGGGTTAGGGTCAGGGAGGGTTTAGGGTTAGGGTTAGGGTTAGGGTTAGATTTAGGTTTAGGTTTAGGTTTATTGTTAGATTTAGGATTTAGGGTCTAAGGTTTATGGTTTAGGATTGTTTAAGGTTTAGGGTGGATTAGGTTTAGGGTTTAAAGTTTAGTGTTATGGTTACGGTTAGCGTTAGGGTTAGGGTTAGGATTAGGGTTAAGGTTAGGGTTAGGATTAGGTTTAGGGTTAGTGTTAGGGTTAGGGTTACGGTTAGGGTTAGGGTTAGGATTAGGGTTAGGGTTAGGGTTAGGGTAAGGGTTAGGGGTTAGGGTTAGGGTTATGGTTATTGTTAGGTTTAGGGTTTAGGGTTTAGTGTTTAGGGTTTAAGGTTTAGGGTTTAGGATTGTTTAAGATTTAGGGTGGTTTAGGTTAAGGGATTAGGGTTTAGAGTTTAGGATTGTTTAAGGTTTAGGGTTGTTTAGGGTATAGTGTTTAGGGTTAAAAGTTTAGGGTTGTTTAGGGTTTAGTGTTTAGGGTTTAGGTTTGTTTAAGGTTTAGTGTTTAAGGTTTAGGTTTTAGGGTTGTTTTGGATTTAGTGTTTAGTGTTGTTTAGGGTATAGTGTTAATGGTTTAGGGTTTAGGGTTATTTAGGGTTTAGTGTTTAAGGTTTAAGGTATAGGGTTGTTTAGGGTTTGGTGTTTAGAGTTGTTTATGGTTTAGTGATTAGGGTTGTTTAGGGTTGTTTAGAGGTTAGTGTTTAGGGTTATTCAGGGTTTATGATTTAGGGTTGTTCAGGGTTTAGGATTTATGGTTGTTCAGGGTTTAGAATTTAGGGATTAAGGTTAAGGGGTTAGGGTTAGGGTTAGGGTTAGGGTTAGCATTAGGGTTAGAGTTAGGGTTAGAGTTAGGGTTATGGGGTTATGTTAGGCTTAAGGTTAGGGTTAGGGTTATGGGGTTAAGGTTAGGGTTGGGGTTAGGGTTAGGTTTAGGTTTAGGGTTAGGGTTAGGGTTATGGTTATTCTTAGATTTATGGTTTAAAATTTAGGGTTTATGGTTTAAGGTTTAGGGTTTAGGATTGTTTAAGTTTTAGGGTGGTTTAGGTTTAGGGTTCAAAATTTAGCGTTTAAGATTGTTTATGGTTAGGGTTGTTTAGGTTTTAGCGTTTAGAGTTGTTTAGGGTTTTTTAGGGTTGTTTATAATTTAGTGTTTAGGGTTGTTCATTATTTATGATTTAGGATATTTTAAGGTTTAGGGTTTAAGGTTGTATAGTGTTTCAGGGTTTAGGGTATAATGTTTAGGGTTAAGGGTTTAGGGTTGTTTAGGTTATAGTGTTAATGGTTTTAGGGTTTAGGCTTGTTTAGGGTTTAGTGTTTAGGGTTTAGGGTTTAGGGTTTTTTAGCGTTTAGTGTTTATAGTTTAGGGTTTAGGGTGCTTTTGGAATTAGTGTTTAGGGTTTTTCGGGGTTTAGGGTTTAGGATTTAGGGTGTTAGGGTTAGTGTTAGGGTTAGGTTTAGGGTTAAGGTGAGGGTTAGGGTGAGGGTTAAGGTTAGGGTTAGGGTTAAGGTTAGTGTTAGTGTTAGGGTAAGGGTTAGGGTTAGGGATAGGGTTAGGGTTAGGGTTAGAGTTAGGGTTAAGGTTAGGGTTAGGGTTAGGGTTAGGGTTAGGGGTTTGGGTTAGGGTTAGTGTTAGGTGTTAGGGGTTAGTGTTAGGGTTAGGATTAGGGTTAGGGTTAGGGTTAGGTTTAGTGTTAGGGTTATTATTAGGGGGTTAGGTTTTAGTTTAGGATTAGTGTTAGGGTTAGAATTAGAAATAGGGTTAGTGTTAGGATTGGGTCAGGATAAGGTTTAGAAATATGGTTAGGGTTAGGGTTAAGGGTAGGGTTAGGGTTAGGGTTAGAATTAAGGTTTAGGGTTTAGTGTTAAGATTAGGGATAGGGTGAGGTTTAGGGTTAGGTTTAGGGTTAGGCTTAGGGTTACTGTTTGGGTTATGATTAGTGTTAGGATTAGGATTAGGGTTATGGTCAGGTTTATGTTTAGGGTTAGGGTTAGGGTTAGGGTTAGATTTAGGGTTAGGTTTAGGTTTATTGTTAGATTTAGGGTTTAGGGTTTAAGGTTTATGGTTTAGGATTGTTTAAGTTTAAGGGTGGATTAGGTTTAGGGTTTAGAGTTTAGTATTATGGTTACGGTGAGGGTTAGGGTTAGGGATGGGGTTAGGGTTAGGGTTAGGTTTATGGTAAGGGTTAGGTTTAGGGTTAGGGTTAGGGTTAGGGTAAAATTAGGGGGTTAGTGTTAGGGTTTGTGTTAGGGTTAGAGTTAGGGTTAGGGTTAGGTTAGGGTTAGGGTTAGGGTTAGGGTTAGGGTTAGGGTTAGGGTTAGGTTAGGGTTAGGGTTAGGGTTAGGGTTAGGGTTAGGGGTTAGGGTTAGTGAAAGGGTTAGGGTTATTATTAGGGGGTTAGGTTTAAGTTTAGGATTAGTGTTAATGTTAGAATTAGAAATAGGTTTAGTGTTAGGATTAGGGTCAGGGTTAGGTTTAGGGTTAGGGTTAGGGTTAGGGTTAGGGTCAGGGAGGGTTTAGGGTTAGGGTTAGGGTTAGGGTTAGATTTAGGTTTAGGTTTAGGTTTATTGTTAGATTTAGGATTTAGGGTCTAAGGTTTATGGTTTAGGATTGTTTAAGGTTTAGGGTGGATTAGGTTTAGGGTTTAGAGTTTAGTGTTATGGTTAAGGTTAGGGTTAGGGTTAGGGTTAGGATTAGGGTTAAGGTTAGGGTTAGGATTAGGTTTAGGGTTAGGGTTAGGGTTAGGGTTAGGGTTAGGGTTAGGGTTAGGGTTAGGGTTAGGGTTAGGGTTAGGGTTAGGATTAGGGTTAGGGTTAGGGTTAGGGTAAGGGTTAGGGGTTAGGGTTACCGTTATGGTTATTGTTAGGTTTAGGGTATAGGGTTTAGTGTTTAGGGTTTAAGGTTTAGGGTTTAGGATTGTTTAACATTTAGGGTGGTTTAGGTTAAGGGATTAGGGTTTAGAGTTTAGGATTGTTTAAGGTTTAGTGTTGTTTAGGGTTAGGGTTAGGGTTAGGGTTAGGGTTAGGATTAGGGTTAAGGTTAGGGTTAGGATTAGGTTTAGGTTTAGGGTTAGGGTTAGGGTTAGGGTTAGGGTTAGGGTTAGGATTAGGGTTAGGGTTAGGGTTAGGGTAAGGGTTAGGGGTTAGGGTTAGGGTTATGGTTATTGTTAGGTTTAGGGTTTAGGGTTTAGTGTTTAGGGTTTAAGGTTTAGGGTTTAGGATTGTTTAAGATTTAGGGTGGTTTAGGTTAAGGGTTTAGGGTTTAGAGTTTAGGATTGTTTAAGGTTTAGTGTTGTTTAGGGTATAGTGTTTAGGGTTAAATGTTTAGGGTTGTTTAGGGTTTAGTGTTTAGGGTTTAGGGTTGTTTAATGTTTAGTGTTTAAGGTTTAGGTTTTAGGGTTGTTTTGGGTTTAGTGTTTAGTGTTGTTTAGGGTATAGTGCTAATGGTTTAGGGTTTAGGGTTATTTAGGGTTTAGTGTTTAAGGTTTAGGGTATAGGGTTGTTTAGGGTTTAGTGTTTAGGGTTGTTTATGGTTTAGTGATTAGGGTTATTTAGGGTAGTTTAGAGGTTAGTGTTTAGGGTTATTCAGGGTTTATGATTTAGCGTTGTTCAGGGTTTAGGATTTATGGTTGTTCAGGGTTTAGGATTTAGGGATAAAGGTTAAGGGGTTAGGGTTAGGGTTAGGGTTAGGGTTAGGGTTAGGGTTAGGGTTAGGGTTAGGGTTAGGGTTAAGGTTAGGGTTAGGGTTAGGGTTAGGGTAATGGTTAGTGTTAGGATTAGGGTTAGTGTTAGGGTCAGGGTTAGGTTTAGGGTTAGGGTTAGGGTTAGGGTTAGATTTAGGGTCAGGTTTAGGTTTATTGTTAGATTTAGGGTTTAGGGTTTAAGGTTTATGGTTTAGGATTGTTTAAGGTTTAGGGTGGATTAGGTTTAGGGTTTAGAGTTTAGTGTTATGGTTACGGTTAGTGTTAGGGTTAGGGTTAGGGTTAGTGTTAGGGTTAGGGTTAGGGTAATGGTTAGGGTGAGGGTTAGGGTTAGGGTAAGGGTTAATGGTTAGTGTTAGGGTTAGGATTAGGGTTAGGGTTAGTGTTAGGTTAGGGTTAGGGTTAGGGTTAGGGTTAGGGGTTAGGGTTAGTGTTAGGGTTAAGGTTATTATTAGGGGGTTAGGTTTAAGTTTAGGATTAGTGTTAGGGTTAGAATTAGAAATAGGGTTAGTGTTAGGATTAGGGTCAGGGTTAGGTTTAGGGTTAGGGTTAGGGTTAGGGTGAGGGTTAGGGTCAGGGAGGGTTTAGGGTTAGGGTTAGGGTTAGGGTAAGATTTAGGGTTAGGTTTAGGTTTATTGTTAGATTTAGGATTTAGGGTCTAAGGTTTATGGTTTAGGATTGTTTAAGGTTTAGGGTGGATTAGGTTTAGTGTTTAGAGTTTAGTGTTATGGTTATGGTTAGGGTTAGGGTTAGGGTTAGGGTTAGGATTAGGGTTAAGGTTAGGGTTAGGATTAGGTTTAGGTTTAGGGTTAGGGTTAGGGTTAGGGTTAGGGTTAGGGTTAGGGTTAGGGTTAGGGTTAGGGTTAGGATTAGGGTTAGGGTTAGGGTTAGGGTAAGGGTTAGGGGTTAGGGTTAGGGTTATGGTTATTGTTAGGTTTAGGGTTTAGGGTTTAGTGTTTAGGGTTTAAGGTTTAGGGTTTAGGATTGTTTAAGATTTAGGGTGGTTTAGGTTAAGGGTTTAGGGTTTAGAGTTTAGGATTGTTTAAGGTTTAGGGTTGTTTAGGGTATAGTGTTTAGGGTTAAAAGTTTAGGGTTGTTTTGGATTTAGTGTTTAGGGTTTAGGGTTGTTTAAGGTTTAGTGTTTAAGATTTAGGTTTTAGGGTTGTTTTGGGTTTAGTGTTTAGTGTTGTTTAGGGTATAGTGTTAATGTTTTATGGTTTAGAGTTATTTAGGGTTTAGTGTTTAAGGTTTAGGGTATAGGGTTGTTTAGGATTTAGTGTTTAGGGTTGTTTATGGTTTAGTGATTAGGGTTGTTTAGGGTTGTTTAGAGGTTAGTGTTTAGGGTTATTCAGGGTTTATGGTTTAGGGTTGTTCAGGGTTTAGGATTTATGGTTGTTCAGGGTTTAGGATTTAGGGATTAAGGTTAAGGGGTTAGGGTTAGGGTTAGGGTTAGGGTTAGGGTTAGCATTAGGGTTATAGTTAGGGTTAGAGTTAGGGTTATGGGGTTATGTTAGGCTTAAGGTTAGGGTTAGGGGTATGGGGTTAAGGTTAGGGTTGTGGTTAGGGTTAGGTTTAGGTTTAAGGTTAGGGTTAGGGTTATGGTTATTCTTAGATTTAAGGTTTAAATTTTAGGGTTTATGGTTTAAGGTTTAGGGTTTAGGATTGTTTAAGTTTTAGGGTGGTTTAGGTTTAGGGTATAGGGTTTAGCGTTTAAGATTCTTTAATGTTTAGGGTTGTTTAGGTTTTAGCGTTTAGAGTTGTTTAGGGTTTTTTAGGGTTGTTTATGATTTAGTGTTTAGGGTTGTTCAGGATTTATGATTTAGGATATTTTAAGGTTTAGGGTTTAAGGTTGTATAGTGTTTTAGGGTTTAGGGTATATTGTTTAGGGTTATGGGTTTAGGGTTGTTTAGGGTATAGTGTTAATGGTTTTAGGGTTTAGGCTTGTTTAGTGTTTAGTGTTTAGGGTTTAGGGTTTATGGTTTTTTAGAGTTTAGTGTTTACAGTTTAGGGTTTAGGGCGCTTTTGGAATTAGTGTTTAGGGTTTTTCAGGGTTTAGGGTTTAGGATTTAGGGTGTTAGTGTTAGTGTTAGGGTTAGGTTTAGGGTTAAGGTGAGGGTTAGGGTGAGGGTTAAGGTTAGGGTTAGGGTTAAGGTTAGTGTTAGTGTTAGGGTAAGGGTTAGGGTTAGGGATAGGGTTAGGGTTAGGGTTAGGGTTAGGGTTAAGTTTAGGGTTAGGGTTAGGGTTAGGGTTAGGGGTTAGGGTTAGGGTTAGTGTTAGGGGTTAGAGGTTAGTGTTAGGGTTAGGGTTAGGGTTAGGGTTAGGTTAGGGTTATTATTAGGGGGTTAGGTTTTAGTTCAGGATTAGTGTTCGGGTTAGAATTAGAAATAGGGTTAGTGTTAGGATTAGGGTCAGGGTTAGGTTTAGGGATATGGTTAGAGTTAGGGTTAAGGGTAGGGTTAGTGTTAGGGTTAGATTTAAAGTTTAGGGTTTAGTGTTAGGAATAGGGATAGTGTGAGGTTTAGGGTTAGGTTTAGGGTTAGGGTTAGGGTTAGTGTTTGGGTTATGATTAGTGTTATTATTAGGGTTAGGGTTAGGGTCAGGTTTAGGTTTAGGGTTAGGGTTAGGGTTAGGGTCAGATTTAGGGTTAGGTTTAGGTTTATTGTTAGATTTAGGGTTTAGGGTTTAAGGTTTAAGGTTTAGGATTGTTTAAGGTTTAGGGTAGATTAGGTTTAGGGTTTAGAGTTTAGTATTATGGTTACGGTTAGTGTTAGGGTTAGGGATAGAGTTAGGGTTAGGGTTAGGGTTAGGGTTAGGGTTAGGGTTAGGGTTAAGGTTAGGGTTAATGTTAGGGTTAGAGTTATGGTTAGTGTTAGGATTAGGGTTAGGTTTAGGGTCAGGGTTAGGTTTAGGGTTAGGGATAGGGTTAGGGTTAGATTTAGGGTTAGGTTTAGGTTTATTGTTAGATTTAGGATTTAGGGTCTAAGGTTTATGGTTTAGGATTGTTTAAGGTTTAGGGTAGATTAGGTTTAGGGTTTAGAGTTTAGTGTTATGGTTACAGTTAGGGTTAGGGTTAGGGATGGGGTTAGGGTTAGGGTTAGGGTTATGGTAAGGGTTAGGGTTAGGGTTATGGTTAGGGTTATGGTAAAAGTTAGGGGGTTAGTGTTAGGGTTTGGGTTAGGGTTAGGGTTAGGGTTAGGGTTAGGTTAGGGTTAGGGTTAGGGTTAGGGTTATGGTTAGGGGTTAGGGTTAGTGTAAGGGTTAGGGTTATTATTAGGGGGTTAGGTTTAAGTTTAGGAGTAGTGTTAGGGTAAGAATTAGAAATAGGGTTAGTGTTAGGATTAGGGTCAGGGTTAGGTTTAGGGTTAGGGTTAGGGTTAGGGTTAGGGTTAAAGTCAGGGAGGGTTTAGGGTTAGGGTTAGGGTTAGGGTTAGATTTAGGGTTAGGTTTAGGTTTATTGTTAGATTTAGGATTTAGGGTCTAAGGTTTATGGTTTAGGATTGTTTAAGGTTTAGGGTGGATTAGGTTTAGGGTTTAGAGTTTAGTGTTATGGTTACAGTTAGGGTTAGGGTTAGGGTTAGGGTTAGGATTAGGGTTAAGGTTAGGGTTAGGATTAGGTTTAGGCTTAGGGTTAGGGTTAGGGTTAGGGTTAGGGTTAGGATTAGGGTTAGGGTTAGGGTTAGGGTAAGGGTTAGGGGTTAGGGTTAGGGTTATGGTTATTGTTAGGTTTAGGGTTTAAGGTTTAGTGTTTAGGGTTTAAGGTTTAGGGTTTAGGATTGTTTAAGATTTAGGGTGGTTTAGGTTAAGGGCTTAGCGTTTAGAGTTTAGGATTGTTTAAGGTTCAGGGTTGTTTAGGGTATAGAGTTTAGGGTTAAAAGTTTAGGGTTTTTTAGGGTTTAGTGTTTAGGGTTTAGGGTTGTTCAAGGTTTAGTGTTTAAGGTTTAGGTTTTAGGGTTGTTTGGGGTTGAGTGTTTAGTGTTCTTTAGGGTATAGTGTTAATGGTTTAGGGTTTAGGGTTATTTAGGGTTTAGTGTTTAAGGTTTAGTGTATAGGGTTGTTTAGGGTTTAGTGTTTAGGGTTGTTTATGGTTTAGTGATTAGGGTTGTTTAGGGTTGTTTAGAGGTTAGTGTTTAGGGTTATTCAGGGTTTATGATTTAGGGTTGTTCAGGGTTTAGGATTTATGGTTGTTCAGGGTTTAGGATTTAGGGATTAAGGTTAAGGGGTTAGGGTTAGGGTTAGGGTTAGGGTTAGGGTTAGCATTAGGGTTAGAGTTAGGGTTAGAGTTAGGGTTAGAGTTAGGGTTATGGGGTTATGTTAGGCTTAAGGTTAGGGTTAGGGTTATGGGGTTAAGGTTAGGGTTGGGGTTAGGGTTAGGTTTAGGTTTAGGGTTAGGGTTAGGGTTATGGTTATTCTTAGATTTATGGTTTAAAATTTAGGGCTTATGGTTTAAGGTTTAGGGTTTAGGATTGTTTAAGTTTTAGGGTGGTTTAGGTTTAGGGTATAGAATTTAGCGTTTAAGATTGTTTAATGGTTAGGGTTGTTTAGGTTTTAGCGTTTAGAGTTGTTTAGGGTTTTTTAGGGTTGTTTATAATTTAGTGTTTAGGGTTGTTCAGGATTTATGATTTAGGATATTTTAAGGTTTAGGGTTTAAGGTTGTATAGTGTTTTAGGGTTAAGGGTATAATGTTTAGGGTTAAGGGTTTAGGGTTGTTTAGGGTATAGTGTTAATGGTTTTAGGGTTTAGGCTTGTTTAGGGTTTAGTGTTTAGGGTTTAGGGTTTTTTAGCGTTTAGTGTTTATAGTTTAGGGTTTAGGGTGCTTTTGGAATTAGTGTTTAGGGTTTTTCGGGGTTTAGGGTTTAGGATTTTGGGTGTTAGGGTTAGTGTTAGGGTTAGGTTTAGGGTTAAGGTGAGGGTTAGGGTGAGGGTTAAGGTTAGGGTTAGGGTTAAGGTTAGTGTTAGTGTTAGGGTAAGGGTTAGGGTTAGGGATAGGGTTAGGGTTAGGTTTAGGGTTAGGGTTAGGGTTAGGGTTAGGGTTAGGGTTAGGGGTTAGGGTTAGGTTTAGTGTTAGGGGTTAGGGGTTAGTGTTAGGGTTAGGGTTAGGGTTAGGGTTAGGGTTAGGTGTTAGGGTTATTGAAAGGGTTAGGGTTATTATTAGGGGGTTAGGTTTAAGTTTAGGATTAGTGTTAGGCTTAGAATTAGAAATAGGGTTAGTGTTAGGATTAGGGTCAGGGTTAGGTTTAGGGTTAGGGTTAGGGTTAGGGTCAGGGAGGGTTTAGGGTTAGTGTTAGGGTTAGTGTTAGATTTAGGGTTAGGTTTAGGTTTATTGTTAGATTTAGGATTTAGGGTCTAAGGTTTATGGTTTAGGATTGTTTAACGTTTAGGTTGGATTAGGTTTAGGGTTTAGAGTTTAGTGTTATGGTTTCGGTTAGGGTTAGGGTTAAGGTTAGGATTAGGGTTAAGGTTAGGGTTAGGATTAGGTTTAGGGTTAGGGTTAGGGTTAGGGTTAGGGTTAGGGTTAGGGTTAGGGTTAGGATTAGGTTTAGGTTTAGGGTTACGGTTAGGGTTAGGGTTAGGGTTAGGATTAGGGTTAAGGTTAGGGTTAGGTTTAGGATTAGGCTTAGGGTTAGGGTTAGGGTTAGGGTTAGGGTTAGGGTTAGGGTTAGGATTAGGGTTAGGGTTAGGGTTAGGGTAAGGTTTAGGGGTTAGGGTTAGGGTTATAGTTATTGTTAGGTTTATGGTTTAGGGTTTAGTGTTTAGGGTTTAAGGTTTAGGGTTTAGGATTGTTTAAGATTTAGGGTGGTTTAGGTTAAGGGTTTAGGGTTTAGAGTTTAGGATTGTTTAAGGTTTAGGGTTGTTTAGGGTATAGTGTTTAGGGTTAAAAGTTTAGGGTTGTTTAGGGTTTAGTGTTTAGGGTTTAGGTTTGTTTAAGGTTTAGTGTTTAAGGTTTAGGTTTTAGGGTTGTTTTGGATTTAGTGTTTAGTGTTGTTTAGGGTATAGTGTTAATGGTTTAGGGTTTAGGGTTATTTAGGGTTTAGTGTTTAAGGTTTAAGGTATATGGTTGTTTAGGGTTTAGTGTTTAGGGTTGTTTATGGTTTAGTGATTAGGGTTGTTTAGGGTTGTTTAGAGGTTAGTGTTTAGGGTTATTCAGGGTTTATGATTTAGGGTTGTTCAGGGTTTAGTATTTATGGTTGTTCAGGGTTTAGGATTTAGGGATTAAGGTTAAGGGGTTAAGGTTAGGGTTAGGGTTAGGGTTAGCATTAGGGTTAGAGTTAGGGTTAGAGTTAGGGTTATGGGGTTATGTTAGGCTTAAGGTTAGTGTTAGGGTTATGGGGTTAAGGTTAGGGTTGATGTTAGGGTTAGGTTTAGGTTTAGGATTAGGGTTAGGGTTATGGTTATTCTTAGATTTATGGTTTAAAATTTAGGGTTTATGGTTTAAGGTTTAGGGTTTAGGATTGTTTAAGTTTTAGGGTGGTTTAGGTTTAGGGTACAAAATTTAGCGTTTAAGATTGTTTAATGGTTAGGGTTGTTTAGGTTTTAGCGTTTAGAGTTGTTTAGGGTTTTTTAGGGTTGTTTATAATTTAGTGTTTAGGGTTGTTCATTATTTATGATTTAGGATATTTTAAGGTTTAGGGTTTAAGGTTGTATAGTGTTTTAGGGTTTAGAATATAATGTTTAGGGTTAAGGGTTTAGGGTTGTTTAGGGTATAGTGTTAATGGTTTTAGGGTTTAGGCTTGTTTAGGGTTTAGTGTTTAGGGTTTAGGGTTTAGGGTTTTTTAGCGTTTAGTGTTTATAGTTTAGGGTTTAGGGTGCTTTTGGAATTAGTGTTTAGGGTTTTTCGGGGTTTAGGGTTTAGGATTTAGGGTGTTAGGGTTAGTGTTAGGGTTAGGTTTAGGGTTAAGGTGAGGGTTAGGGTGAGGGTTAAGGTTAGGGTTAGGGTTAAGGTTAGTGTTAGTGTTAGAATAAGGGTAAGGGTTAGGGATAGGGTTAGGGTTAGGGTTAGGATTAGGGTTAAGGATAGGGTTAGGGTTAGGGTTAGGGTTAGGGGTTTGGGTTAGGGTTAGTGTTAGGGGTTAGGGGTTAGTGTTAGGGTTACGATTAGGGTTAGGGTTAGGGTTAGGTTTAGTTTTAGGGTTATTATTAGGGGGTTAGGTTTTAGTTTAGGATTAGTGTTAGGGTTAGAATTAGAAATAGGGTTAGTGTTAGGATTAGGGTCAGGATAAGGTTTAGAAATATGGTTAGGGTTAGGGTTAAGGGTAGGGTTAGGGTTAGGGTTAGAATTAAGGTTTAGGGTTAATTGTTAAGATTAGGGATAGGTTGAGGTTTAGGGTTAGGTTTAGGGTTAGGGTTAGGGTTAGTGTTTGGGTTATGATTAGTGTTAGGATTAGGATTAGGGTTAGGGTCATGTTTATGTTTAGGGTTAGGGTTAGGGTTAGGGTTAGATTTAGGGTTAGGTTTAGGTTTATTGTTAGATTTAGGGTTTAGGGTTTAAGGTTTATGGTTTAGGATTGTTTAAGTTTAAGGGTGGATTAGGTTTAGGGTTTAGAGTTTAGTATTATGGTTACGGTTAGGGTTAGGGTTAGGGTTAGAGTTAGGGTTAGGGTTAGGGTTAGGGTTAGGGTTAAGGTTAGGGTTAGTGTTAGGGTTAGGGTTATGGTTAGTGTTAGGATTAGGGTTAGGGTTAGGGTCAGGGTTAGGTTTAGTGTTAGGGATAGGGTTAGGGTTAGATTTAGGGTTAGGTTTAGGTTTATTGTTAGATTTAGGGTTTAGTATTTAAGGTTTATGGTTTAGGATTGTTTAAGGTTTAGGGTGGATTAGGTTTAGGGTTTAGAGTTTAGTGTTATGGTTACGGTTAGGGTTAGGGTTAGGGATGGGGTTAGGGTTAGGGTTAGGGTTATGGTAAGGGTTAGGTTTAGGTTTAGGGTTAGGGTTAGGGTAAAAGTTAGGGGGTTAGTGTTAGGGTTTGTGTTAGGGTTAGGGTTAGGGTTAGGGTTAGGTTAGGGTTAGGGTTAGGGTTAGGGTTAGGGTTAGGGTTAGGTTAGGGTTAGGGTTAGGGTTAGCGTTAGGGTTAGGGTTAGGGGTTAGGGTTAGTGAAAGGGTTAGGGTTATTATTAGGGGTTAGGTTTAAGTTTAGGATTAGTGTTAGGGTTAGAATTAGAAATAGGGTTAGTGTTAGGATTAGGGTCAGGGTTAGGTTTAGGGTTAGGGTTAGGGTTAGGGTTAGGGTCAGGGAGGGTTTAGGGTTAGGGTTAGGGTTAGATTTAGGATTAGGTTTAGGTTTATTGTTAGATTTAGGATTTAGGGTCTAAGGTTTATGGTTTAGGATTGTTTAAGGTTTAGGGTGGATTAGGTTTAGGGTTTAGAGTTTAGTGTTATGGTTACGGTTAGGGTTAGGGTTAGGGTTAGGATTAGGGTTAAGGTTAGGGTTAGGATTAGGTTTAGGTTTAGGGTTAGGGTTAGGGTTAGGGTTAGGGTTAGGGTTAGGATTAGGGTTAGGGTTAGGGTTAGGGTAAGGGTTAGGGGTTAGGGTTAGGGTTATGGTTATTGTTAGGTTTAGGGTTTAGGGTTTAGTGTTTAGGGTTTAAGGTTTAGGGTTTAGGATTGTTTAAGATTTAGGGTGGTTTAGGTTAAGGGTTTAGGGTTTAGAGTTTAGGATTGTTTAAGGTTTAGTGTTGTTTAGGGTATAGTGTTTAGGGTTAAATGTTTAGGGTTGTTTAGGGTTTAGTGTTTAGGGTTTAGGGTTGTTTAATGTTTAGTGTTTAAGGTTTAGGTTTTAGGGTTGTTTTGGGTTTAGTGTTTAGTGTTGTTTAGGGTATAGTGCTAATGGTTTAGGGTTTAGGGTTATTTAGGGTTTAGTGTTTAAGGTTTAGGGTATAGGGTTGTTTAGGGTTTAGTGTTTAGGGTTGTTTATGGTTTAGTGATTAGGGTTATTTAGGGTAGTTTAGAGGTTAGTGTTTAGGGTTATTCAGGGTTTATGATTTAGCGTTGTTCAGGGTTTAGGATTTATGGTTGTTCAGGGTTTAGGATTTAGGGATAAAGGTTAAGGGGTTAGGGTTAGGGTTAGGGTTAGGGTTAGGGTTAGGGTTAGGGTTAGGGTTAGGGTTAAGGTTAGGGTTAGGGTTAGGGTTAGGGTAATGGTTAGTGTTAGGATTAGGGTTAGTGTTAGGGTCAGGGTTAGGTTTAGGGTTAGGGTTAGGGTTAGGGTTAGATTTAGGGTCAGGTTTAGGTTTATTGTTAGATTTAGGGTTTAGGGTTTAAGGTTTATGGTTTAGGATTGTTTAAGGTTTAGGGTGGATTAGGTTTAGGGTTTAGAGTTTAGTGTTATGGTTACGGTTAGTGTTAGGGTTAGGGTTAGGGTTAGTGTTAGGGTTAGGGTTAGGGTAATGGTTAGGGTGAGGGTTAGGGTTAGGGTAAGGGTTAATGGTTAGTGTTAGGGTTAGGATTAGGGTTAGGGTTAGTGTTAGGTTAGGGTTAGGGTTAGGGTTAGGGTTAGGGGTTAGGGTTAGTGTTAGGGTTAAGGTTATTATTAGGGGGTTAGGTTTAAGTTTAGGATTAGTGTTAGGGTTAGAATTAGAAATAGGGTTAGTGTTAGGATTAGGGTCAGGGTTAGGTTTAGGGTTAGGGTTAGGGTTAGGGTGAGGGTTAGGGTCAGGGAGGGTTTAGGGTTAGGGTTAGGGTTAGGGTAAGATTTAGGGTTAGGTTTAGGTTTATTGTTAGATTTAGGATTTAGGGTCTAAGGTTTATGGTTTAGGATTGTTTAAGGTTTAGGGTGGATTAGGTTTAGTGTTTAGAGTTTAGTGTTATGGTTACGGTTAGGGTTAGGGTTAGGGTTAGGGTTAGGATTAGGGTTAAGGTTAGGGTTAGGATTAGGTTTAGGTTTAGGGTTAGGGTTAGGGTTAGGGTTAGGGTTAGGGTTAGGGTTAGGGTTAGGGTTAGGGTTAGGATTAGGGTTAGGGTTAGGGTTAGGGTAAGGGTTAGGGGTTAGGGTTAGGGTTATGGTTATTGTTAGGTTTAGGGTTTAGGGTTTAGTGTTTAGGGTTTAAGGTTTAGGGTTTAGGATTGTTTAAGATTTAGGGTGGTTTAGGTTAAGGGTTTAGGGTTTAGAGTTTAGGATTGTTTAAGGTTTAGGGTTGTTTAGGGTATAGTGTTTAGGGTTAAAAGTTTAGGGTTGTTTTGGATTTAGTGTTTAGGGTTTAGGGTTGTTTAAGGTTTAGTGTTTAAGATTTAGGTTTTAGGGTTGTTTTGGGTTTAGTGTTTAGTGTTGTTTAGGGTATAGTGTTAATGTTTTATGGTTTAGAGTTATTTAGGGTTTAGTGTTTAAGGTTTAGGGTATAGGGTTGTTTAGGATTTAGTGTTTAGGGTTGTTTATGGTTTAGTGATTAGAGTTGTTTAGGGTTGTTTAGAGGTTAGTGTTTAGGGTTATTCAGGGTTTATGATTTAGGGTTGTTCAGGGTTTAGGATTTATGGTTGTTCAGGGTTTAGGATTTAGGGATTAAGGTTAAGGGGTTAGGGTTAGGGTTAGGGTTAGGGTTAGGGTTAGCATTAGGGTTATAGTTAGGGTTAGAGTTAGGGTTATGGGGTTATGTTAGGCTTAAGGTTAGGGTTAGGGGTATGGGGTTAAGGTTAGGGTTGTGGTTAGGGTTAGGTTTAGGTTTAAGGTTAGGGTTAGGGTTATGGTTATTCTTAGATTTAAGGTTTAAATTTTAGGGTTTATGGTTTAAGGTTTAGGGTTTAGGATTGTTTAAGTTTTAGGGTGGTTTAGGTTTAGGGTATAGGGTTTAGCGTTTAAGATTCTTTAATGTTTAGGGTTGTTTAGGTTTTAGCGTTTAGAGTTGTTTAGGGTTTTTTAGGGTTGTTTATGATTTAGTGTTTAGGGTTGTTCAGGATTTATGATTTAGGATATTTTAAGGTTTAGGGTTTAAGGTTGTATAGTGTTTTAGGGTTTAGGGTATATTGTTTAGGGTTATGGGTTTAGGGTTGTTTAGGGTATAGTGTTAATGGTTTTAGGGTTTAGGCTTGTTTAGTGTTTAGTGTTTAGGGTTTAGGGTTTATGGTTTTTTAGAGTTTAGTGTTTACAGTTTAGGGTTTAGGGCGCTTTTGGAATTAGTGTTTAGGGTTTTTCAGGGTTTAGGGTTTAGGATTTAGGGTGTTAGTGTTAGTGTTAGGGTTAGGTTTAGGGTTAAGGTGAGGGTTAGGGTGAGGGTTAAGGTTAGGGTTAGGGTTAAGGTTAGTGTTAGTGTTAGGGTAAGGGTTAGGGTTAGGGATAGGGTTAGGGTTAGGGTTAGGGTTAGGGTTAAGTTTAGGGTTAGGGTTAGGGTTAGGGTTAGGGGTTAGGGTTAGGGTTAGTGTTAGGGGTTAGAGGTTAGTGTTAGGGTTAGGGTTAGGGTTAGGGTTAGGTTAGGGTTATTATTAGGGGGTTAGGTTTTAGTTCAGGATTAGTGTTCGGGTTAGAATTAGAAATAGGGTTAGTGTTAGGATTAGGGTCAGGGTTAGGTTTAGGGATATGGTTAGAGTTAGGGTTAAGGGTAGGGTTAGTGTTAGGGTTAGATTTAAAGTTTAGGGTTTAGTGTTAGGAATAGGGATAGTGTGAGGTTTAGGGTTAGGTTTAGGGTTAGGGTTAGGGTTAGTGTTTGGGTTATGATTAGTGTTATTATTAGGGTTAGGGTTAGGGTCAGGTTTAGGTTTAGGGTTAGGGTTAGGGTTAGGGTCAGATTTAGGGTTAGGTTTAGGTTTATTGTTAGATTTAGGGTTTAGGGTTTAAGGTTTAAGGTTTAGGATTGTTTAAGGTTTAGGGTAGATTAGGTTTAGGGTTTAGAGTTTAGTATTATGGTTACGGTTAGTGTTAGGGTTAGGGATAGAGTTAGGGTTAGGGTTAGGGTTAGGGTTAGGGTTAGGGTTAGGGTTAAGGTTAGGGTTAATGTTAGGGTTAGAGTTATGGTTAGTGTTAGGATTAGGGTTAGGTTTAGGGTCAGGGTTAGGTTTAGGGTTAGGGATAGGGTTAGGGTTAGATTTAGGGTTAGGTTTAGGTTTATTGTTAGATTTAGGATTTAGGGTCTAAGGTTTATGGTTTAGGATTGTTTAAGGTTTAGGGTAGATTAGGTTTAGGGTTTAGAGTTTAGTGTTATGGTTACAGTTAGGGTTAGGGTTAGGGATGGGGTTAGGGTTAGGGTTAGGGTTATGGTAAGGGTTAGGGTTAGGGTTATGGTTAGGGTTATGGTAAAAGTTAGGGGGTTAGTGTTAGGGTTTGGGTTAGGGTTAGGGTTAGGGTTAGGGTTAGGTTAGGGTTAGGGTTAGGGTTAGGGTTATGGTTAGGGGTTAGGGTTAGTGTAAGGGTTAGGGTTATTATTAGGGGGTTAGGTTTAAGTTTAGGAGTAGTGTTAGGGTAAGAATTAGAAATAGGGTTAGTGTTAGGATTAGGGTCAGGGTTAGGTTTAGGGTTAGGGTTAGGGTTAGGGTTAGGGTTAAAGTCAGGGAGGGTTTAGGGTTAGGGTTAGGGTTAGGGTTAGATTTAGGGTTAGGTTTAGGTTTATTGTTAGATTTAGGATTTAGGGTCTAAGGTTTATGGTTTAGGATTGTTTAAGGTTTAGGGTGGATTAGGTTTAGGGTTTAGAGTTTAGTGTTATGGTTACAGTTAGGGTTAGGGTTAGGGTTAGGGTTAGGATTAGGGTTAAGGTTAGGGTTAGGATTAGGTTTAGGCTTAGGGTTAGGGTTAGGGTTAGGGTTAGGGTTAGGATTAGGGTTAGGGTTAGGGTTAGGGTAAGGGTTAGGGGTTAGGGTTAGGGTTATGGTTATTGTTAGGTTTAGGGTTTAAGGTTTAGTGTTTAGGGTTTAAGGTTTAGGGTTTAGGATTGTTTAAGATTTAGGGTGGTTTAGGTTAAGGGTTTAGGGTTTAGAGTTTAGGATTGTTTACGGTTTAGGGTTGTTTAGGGTATAGAGTTTAGGGTTAAAAGGTTAGGGTTTTTTAGGGTTTAGTGTTTAGGGTTTAGGGTTGTTTAAGGTTTAGTGTTTAAGGTTTAGGTTTTAGGGTTGATTGGGGTTGAGTGTTTAGTGTTCTTTAGGGTATAGTGTTAATGGTTTAGGGTTCAGGGTTATTTAGAGTTTAGTGTTTAAGGTTTAGTGTATAGGGTTGTTTAGGGTTTAGTGTTTAGGGTTGTTTATGGTTTAGTGATTAGGGTTGTTTAGGGTTGTTTAGAGGTTAGTGTTTAGGGTTATTCAGGGTTTATGATTTAGGGTTGTTCAGGGTTTAGGATTTATGGTTGTTCAGGGTTTAGGATTTAGGGATTAAGGTTAAGGGGTTAGGGTTAGGGTTAGGGTTAGGGTTAGGGTTAGCATTAGGGTTAGAGTTAGGGTTAGAGTTAGGGTTAGAGTTAGGGTTATGGGGTTATGTTAGGCTTAAGGTTAGGGTTAGGGTTATGGGGTTAAGGTTAGGGTTGGGGTTAGGGTTAGGTTTAGGTTTAGGGTTAGGGTTAGGGTTATGGTTATTCTTAGATTTATGGTTTAAAATTTAGGGCTTATGGTTTAAGGTTTAGGGTTTAGGATTGTTTAAGTTTTAGTGTGGTTTAGGTTTAGGGTATAGAATTTAGCGTTTAAGATTGTTTAATGGTTAGGATTGTTTAGGTTTTAGCGTTTAGAGTTGTTTAGGGTTTTTTAGGGTTGTTTATAATTTAGTGTTTAGGGTTGTTCAAAATTTATGAATTAGGATATTTTAAGGTTTAGGGTTTAAGGTTGTATAGTGTTTTAGGGTTTAGGGTATAATGTTTAGGGTTAAGGGTTAAGGGTTGTTTAGGGTATAGTGTTAATGGTTTTAGGGTTTAGGCTTGTTTAGGGTTTAGTGTTTAGGGTTTAGTGTTTAGGGTTTTTTAGCGTTTAGTGTTTATAGTTTAGGGTTTAGGGTGCTTTTGGAATTAGTGTTTAGGGTTTTTCGGGGTTTAGGGTTTAGGATTTAGGGTGATAGGGTTAGTGTTAGGGTTAGGATTAGGGTTAAGGTGAGGGTTAGGGTGAGGGTTAAGGTTAGGGTTAGGGTTAAGGTTAGTGTTAGTGTTAGGGTAAGGGTTAGGGTTAGGGATAGGGTTAGGGTTAGGTTTAGGGTTAGGGTTAGGGTTAGGGTTAGGGTTAGGGGTTAGGTTTAGGTTTAGTGTTAGGGGTTAGGGGTTAGTGTTAGGGTTAGGGTTAGGGTTAGGGTTAGGGTTAGGTTTAGTGTAGGGTTATTATTAGGGGGTTAGGTTTTAGTTTAGGATTAGTGTTAGGGTTAGAATTAGAAATAGGGTTAGTGTTAGGATTAGGGTCAGGGTTAGGTTTAGGGATAGGGTTAGGGTTAGGGTTAAGGGTAGGGTTAGGGTTAGGGTTAGATTTAAAGTTTAGGGTTTAGTGTTAGGATTAGGGATAGTGTGAGGTTTAGGGTTAGGTTTAGGGTTAGGGTTAGGGTTAGTGTTTGGGTTATGATTAGTGTTAGGATTAGGGTTAGGGTTAGGGTCAGGTTTAGGTTTAGGGTTAGGGTTAGGGTTAGCGTTATATTTAGGGTTAGGTTTAGGTTTATTTTTAGATTTAGGGTTTAGGGTTTAAGGTTTATGGTTTAGGATTGTTTAAGGTTTAGGGTGGATTAGGTTTAGGGTTTAGAGTTTAGTATTATGGTTACGGTTAGGGTTAGGGTTAGGGTTAGAGTCAGGGTTAGGGTTAGGGTTAGGGTTAGGGTTAAGGTTAGGGTTAGTGTTAGGGTTAGGGTTATGGTTAGTGTTAGGATTAGGGTTAGGGTTAGGGTCAGGGTTAGGTTTAGGGTTAGATATAGGGTTAGGGTAAGATTTAGGGTTAGGTTTAGGTTTATTGTTAGATTTAGGGTTTAGGGTTTAAGGTTTATGGTTTAGGATTGTTTAAGGTTTAGGGTGGATTAGGTTTAGGGTTTAGAGTTTAGTGTTATGGTTACGGTTAGGGTTAGGGTTAGGGTTGGGGTTATGGTTAGGGTTAGGGTTATGGTAAGGGTTAGGGTTAGGGTTAGGGTTAGGGTAAAAGTTAGGGGGTTAGTGTTAGGGTTTGGGTTAGGGTTAGGGTTAGGGTTAGGGTTAGGGTTAGTTTAGGGTTATGGTTAGGGTTAGGGTTAGGGGTTAGGGTTAGTGTTATGGTTAGGGTTATTATTAGGGGGTTAGGTTTAAGTTTAGGATTAGTGTTAGGGTTAGAATTAGAAATAGGGTTAGTGTTAGGATTAGGGTCAGGGTTTGGTTTAGGGTTAGGGTTAGGGTTAGGGTTAGGGTTAGGGTTAGGGTTAGGGTTAGGGTTACGGTTAGGGTTAGGGTTAGGGTTAGGGTTAGGTTTAGGGTTAGGGTAAGGGTTAGGGGTTAGGGTTAAGGTTAGGGTTAAGATTAGGGTTAGGGTTAAGGTTAGGGTTAGGGTTAGGGTTAGGGTAAGGGTTAGGGTTAGGGTAAGGTTAGGGTTAGGGTTAGGGTTAGGGTTACGGTTAGGGTTAGGGTTAGGGTTAGGGGTTAGGGTTAGGGTTAGTGTTAGGGGTTAGGGGTTAGGGTTAGGTTTATGGTTAGGGTTAGGGTTAGGGTTAGGGTTAGGGTTAGGGTTAGGGTGATGGTTAGGGTTAGGGTTATGTGGTTATGTTAGGCTTAAGGTTAGGGTTAGGGTTATGGGGTTAAGGTTAGGGTTGGGGTTAGGGTTAGGTTTAGGTTTAGGGTTAGGGTTAGGGTTATGGTTATTCTTAGATTTATGGTTTAAAATTTAGGGTTTATGGTTTAAGGTTTAGGGTTTAGGATTGTTTAAGTTTTAGGGTGGTTTAGGTTTAGGGTATAGAATTTAGCGTTTAAGATTTTTTAATGGTTAGGGTTGTTTAGGTTTTAGCATTTAGAGTTGTTTAGGGTTTTTTAGGGTTGTTTATAATTTAGTGTTTAGGGTTGTTCAGGATTTATGATTTAGGATATTTTAAGGTTTAGGGTTTAAGGTTGTATAGTGTTTTAGGGTTTAGGGTATAATGTTTAGGGTTAAGGGTTTAGGGTTGTTTAGGGTATAGTGTTAATGGTTTTAGGGTTTAGGCTTGTTTAGGGTTTAGTGTTTAGGGTTTAGGGTTTAGGGTTTTTCAGCGTTTAGTGTTTATAGTTTAGGGTTTAGGGTGCTTTTGGAATTAGTGTTTAGGGTTTTTCGGGGTTTAGGGTTTAGGATTTAGGGTGTTAGGGTTAGGGTTAGGGTTAGGTTTAAGGTTAAGGTGAGGGTTAGTGTGAGGGTTAAGGTTAGGGTTAGGGTTAAGGTTAGTGTTAGTGTTAGAATAAGGGTTAGGGTTAGGGATAGGGTTAGGGTTAGGGTTAGGGTTAGGGTTAAGGTTAGGGTTAGGGTTAGGGTTAGGGTTAGGTGTTTGGGTTAGGGTTAGTGTTAGGGGTTAGGGGTTAGTGTTAGGGTTAGGGTTAGGGTTAGGGTTAGGGTTAGGGTTAGGTTTAGTGTTAGGGTTATTATTAGGGGTTTAGGTTTTAGTTTAGGATTAGTGTTAGGGTTAGAATTAGAAATAGGGTTAGTGTTAGGATTAGGGTCAGGGTTAGGTTTAGAAATATGGTTAGGGTTAGGGTTAAGGGTAGGGTTAGGGTTAGGGTTAGAATTAAAGTTTAGGGTGTAGTGTTAGGATTAGGGATAGTGTGAGGTTTAGGGTTAGGTTTAGGGTTAGGGTTAGGGTTAGTGTTTGGGTTATGATTAGTGTTGGGATTAGGATTAGGGTTAGGGTCAGGTTTATGTTTAGTGTTAGGGTTAGGGTTAGGGTTAGATTTAGGGTTAGGTGTAGGTTTATTGTTAGATTTAGGGTTTAGGGTTTAAGGTTTATGGTTTAGGATTGTTTAAGTTTAAGGGTGGATTAGGTTTAGGGTTTAGAGTTTAGTATTATGGTTACGGTTAGGGTTAGGGTTAGAGTTAGGGTTAGGGGTAGGGTTAGGGTTAGGGTTAAGGTTAGGGTTAGTGATAGGGTTATGGTTATGGTTAGTGTTAGGATTAGGGTTAGGGTTAGGGTCAGGGTTAGGTTTAGGTTTAGGGATAAGGTTAGGGTTAGATTTAGGGTTAGGTTTAGGTTTATTGTTAGATTTAGGGTTTAGGGTTTAAGGTTTATGGTTTAGGATTGTTTAAGGTTTAGGGTGGATTAGGTTAAGGGTTTAGAGTTTAGTGTTATGGTTACGGTTAGGGTTAGGGTTAGGGATGGGTTTAGAGATAGGGTTAGGGTTATGGTAAGGGTTTGGTTTAGGGTTAGGGTTAGGGTTAGGGTAAAAGTTAGGGGGTTAGTGTTAGGGTTTGTGTTAGGGTTAGGGTTAGGGTTAGGGTTAGGTTAGGGTTAGGGTTAGGGTTAGGGTTAGGTTAGGGTTAGGGTTAGGGTTAGGGTTTGGGTTAGGGGTTAGGGTTAGTGAAAGGGTTAGGGTTATTATTAGGGGGTTAGGTTTAAGTTTAGGATAATGTTAGGGTTAGAATTAGAAATAGGGTTAGTGTTAGGATTAGGGTCAGGGTTAGGTTTAGGGTTAGGGTTAGGGTTAGGGTCAGGGAGGGTTTAGGGTTAGGGTTAGGGTTAGGGTTAGATTTAGGGTTAGGTTTAGGTTTATTGGTAGATGTAGGATTTGGGGTCTAAGGTTTATGGTTTAGGATTGTTTAAGGTTTAGGGTGGATTAGGTTTAGTGTTTAGAGTTTAGTGTTATGGTTACGGTTAGGGTTAGGATTAGGGTTAGGATTAGGGTTAATGTAAGGGTTAGAATTAGGTTTAGGGTTAGGGTTAGGGTTAGGGCTAGGGTTAGGATTAGGGTTAGGGTTAGGGTTAGGGTAAGGGTTAGGGGTTAGGGTTAGGGTTATGGTTATTGTTAGGTTTAGGGTTTAGGGTTTTGTGTTTAGGGTTTAAGGTTTAGGGTTTAGGATTGTTTAAGTTTTAGGGTGGTTTAGGTTAAGGGTTTAGGGTTTAGAGTTTAGGATTGTTTAAGGTTTACGGTTGTTTAGGGTATAGTGTTTAGGGTTAAAAGTTTAGGGTTGTTTAGGGTTTAGTGTTTAGGGTTTAGGGTTGTTTAAGGTTTAGTGTTTAAGGTTTAGGTTTTATGGTGGTTTTGGGTTTAGTGTTTAGTGTTGTTTAGGGTATAGTGTTAATGGTTTAGGGTTTAGGGTTATTTAGGGTTTAGTGTTTAAAGTTTAGGGTATAGGGTTGTTTAGGATTTAGTGTTTACGGTTGTTTATGGTTTAGTGATTAGGGTTGTTTAGGGTTGTTTAGAGGTTAGTGATTAGGGTTATTCAGGGTTTATGATTTAGGGTTGTTCAGGGTTTAGGATTTATTGTTGTTCAGGGTTTAGGATTTAGGGATTAAGGTTAAGGGGATAGGGTTAGGGTTAGGGTTAGGGTTAGGGTTAGCATTAGGGTTAGAATTAGGGTTAGAGTTAGGGTTATGGGGTTATGTTAGGCTTAAGGTTAGGGTTAGGGTTATGGGGTTAAGGTTAGGGTTTGGGTTAGGGTTAGGTTTAGGTTTAGGGTTAGGGTTAGGGTTATGGTTATTCTTAGATTTAAGGTTTAAATTTTAGGGTTTATGGTTTAAGGTTTAGGGTTTAGGATTGTTTAAGTTTTAGGGTGGTTTAGGTTTAGGGTATAGGGTTTAGCGTTTAAGATTGTTTAATGGTTAGGGTTGTTTAGGTTTTAGCGTTTAGAGTTGTTTAGGGTTTTTTAGGGTTGTTTATGATTTAGTGTTTAGGGTTGTTCAGGATTTATGATTTAGGATATTTTAAGGTTTAGGGTTTAAGGTTGTATAGTGTTTTAGGGTTTAGGGTATAATGTTTAGGGTTAAGGGTTTATGGTTGTTTAGGGTATAGTGTTAATGGTTTTAGGGTTTAGGCTTGTTTAGTGTTTAGTGTTTAGGGTTTAGGGTTTAGGGTTTTTAGCGTTCAGTGTTTATAGTTTAGGGTTTAGGGTGCTTTTGGAATTAGTGTTTAGGGTTTTTCGGGGTTTAGGGTTTAGGATTTAGGGTGTTAGGGTTAGTGTTAGGGTTAGGTTTAGGGTTAAGGTGAGGGTTAGGGTGAGGGTTAAGGTTAGGGTTAGGGTTAAGGTTAGTGTTAGTGTTAGGGTAAGGGTTAGGGTTAGGGTTAGGGTTAGGGGTTAGGGTTAGGGTTAGTGTTAGGGGTTAGGGGTTAGTGTTAGGGTTAGGGTTAGGGTTAGGGTTAGGGTTAGGTTTAGTGTTAGGGTTATTATTAGGGGGTTAGGTTTTAGTTTAGGATTAGTGTTAGAGTTAGAATTAGAAATAGGGTTAGTGTTAGGATTAGGGTCAGGGTTAGGTTTAGGGATATGGTTAGAATTAGGGTTAAGGGTAGGGTTAGGGTTAGGGTTAGATTTAAAGTTGAGGGTTTAGTGTTAGGATTAGGGATAATGTGAGGTTTAGGGTTAGGTTTAGGGTTAGGGTTAGGGTTAGGGTTAGGGTTAGATTTAGGGTTAGGGTTAGGGTTAAGGTTAGGGTTAGGGTTAGGGTTAGGGGTTAGGGTTAGGGTTAGTGTTAGGGGTTAGGGGTTAGTGTTAGGGTTAGGGTTAGGGTTAGGGTTAGGGTTAGGTTTAGTGTTAGGGTTATTATTAGGGGGTTAGGTTTTAGTTAAGGATTAGTGTTAGGGTTAGAATTAGAAATAGGGTTAGTGTTAAGATTAGGGTCAGGGTTAGGTTTAGGGATAGGGTTAGGGTTAGGGTTAAGGGTAGGGTTAGGGTTAGGGTTAGATGTAAAGTTTAGGGTTTAGTGTTAGGATTAGGGATAGTGTGAGGCTTAGGGTTAGGGTTAGGTTTAGGGTTAGGGTTAGGGTTAGTGTTTCGGTTATGGTTAGTGTTAGGATTAGGGTTAGGGTTAGGGTCAGGGTTAGGTTTAGGGTTAGGGTTAGGGTTAGGTTAGATTTAGGGTCAGGTTTAGGTTTATTGTTAGATTTAGGGATTAGGTTTTAAGGTTTATGGTTTAGGATTGTTTAAGGTTTAGGGTGGATTAGGTTTAGGGTTTTGAGTTTAGTGTTATGGTTACGGTTAGTGTTAGTGTTAGGGTTAGGGTTAGGGTTAGGGTTAGGGTTAGGGTTAGGGTTAGGGTTAGGTTAGGGTTAGGTTAGGGTTAGTGTTAGGATTAGGGTCAGGGTTAGGTTTAGCGTTAGGGTTAGGGTTAGGGTTAGGGTTAGGGTCAGGGAGTGTTGAGGTTTAGCGTTAGGGTTAGGGTTAGATTTAGGGTTAGGTTTAGGTTTATTGTTAGATTTAGGATTTAGGGTCTAAGGTTTATGGTTTAGGATTGTTTAAGGTTTAGGGTGGATTAGGTTTACGGTTTAGAGTTTAGTGTTATGGTTACGGTTAGGGTTAGGGTTAGGGTTAGGGTTAGGATTAGGGTTAAGATTAGGGTTAGGATTAGGTTTAGGGTTAAAGTTAGGGTTAGGGTTAGGGTTAGGGTTAGGGTTAGGGTTAGGATTAGGGTTAGGGTTAGGGTTAGGGTAAGGGTTAGTGGTTAGGGTTAGGGTTATGGTTATTGTTAGGTTTAGGGTTTAGTGTTTAGTGTTTAGGGTTTAAGGTTTAGGGTTTAGGTTTGTTTAAGATTTAGGGTGGTTTAGGTTAAGGGTTTAGGGTTTAGACTTTAGGATTGTTTAAGGTTTAGGGTTGTTTAGGGTATAGTGTTTAGGGTTAAAAGTTTAGGGTTGTTTAGGCTTTAGTGTTTAGGGTTTAGGGTTGTTTAAGTTTTAGTGTTTAAGGTTTAGGTTTTAGGGTTGTTTTGGGTTTAGTGTTTAGTGTTGTTTAGGGTATAGTGTTAATGGTTTAGGGTTTAGGGTTATTTAGTGTTTAGTGTTTAAGGTTTAAGGTATAGGGTTGTTTAGGGTTCAGTGTTTAGGGTTGTTTATGGTTTAGTGATTAGGGTTGTTTAGGGTTGTTTAGAGGTTAGTGTTTAGGGTTATTCAGGGTTTATGATTTAGGGTTGTTCAGGGTTTAGGATTTATGGTTGTTCAGGGTTTAAGATTTAGGGATTAAGGATAAGGGGTTAGGGTTAGGGTTAGGGTTAGGGTTAGGGTTAGGGTTAGGGTTAAGGTTAGGGTTAGGGTTAGGGTTAAGGTTATGGTTAGTGTTAGGATTAAGGTTACGGTTAGGGTCAGGGTTAGGTTTAGGGTTAGGGTTAGGGTTAGGTTTAGATTTAGGGTCAGGTTTAGGTTTATTGTTAGATTTAGGGTTTAGGGTTTAAGTTTTATGGTTAGGGTTAGGGTTACGGTTAGGGTTAGGGTTAGGGTTAGGGTTAGGGTTAGGGTTAAGATTAGGGTTAGGTTAGGGTTAGGGTTAGAGTTAGGATTAGGTTAGGGTTAGGGTTAGGGTTAGGGTTAGGGTTTAGGGTTTAGTGTTTAGGGTTTAAGGTTTAGGGTTTAGGATTGTTTAAGATTTAGGGTGGTTTAGGTTAAGGGTTTACGGTTTAGAGTTTAGGATTGTTTGAGGTTTAGGGTTGTTTAGGGTATAGTGTTTAGGTTTAAAAGTTTAGGGTTGTTTAGGCTTTAGTGTTTAGGATTTAGGGTTGTTTAAGTTTTAGTGTTTAAGGTTTTGGTTTTAGGGTTGTTTTGGGTTTACTGTTTAGTGTTGTTTAGGGTATAGTGTTAATGGTTTAGGGTTTAGGGTTATTTAGGGTTTAGTGTTTAAGGTTTAGGGTATAGGGTTGTTTAGGGTTTAGTGTTTAGGGTTGTTTATGGTTTAGTGATTAGTGTTGTTTAGGGTTGTTTAGAGGTTAGTGTTTAGGGTTATTCAGGGTTTATGATTTAGGGTTGTTCAGGGTTTAGGATTTATGGTTGTTCAGGGTTTAGGATTTAGGGATTAATGTTAAGGGGTTAAGGTTAGGGTTAGGGTTAGGGTTAGCATTAGGGTTAGAGTTAGGGTTACAGTTAAGGTTATGGGGTTATATTAGGCTAAGGTTAGGGTTAGGGTTATGGGGTTAAGGTTAGGGTTGGGGTTAGGGTTAGGTTTAGGTTTAGGGTTAGGGTTAGGTTTATGGTTATTCTTAGATTTATGGTTTAAAATTCAGGTTTTATGGTTTAAGGTTTAGGGTTTAGGATTGTTTAAGTTTTAGGGTGGTTTAGGTTTAGGGTATAGGGTTTAGCGTTTAAGATTGTTTAATGTTTAGGGTTGTTTATGTTTTAGCGTTTAGAGTTTTTTAGGGTTTTTTAGGGTTGTTTATGATTTAGTGTTTAGGCTTGTTCAGGATTTATGATTTAGGATATTTTAAGGTTTAGGGTTTAAGGTTGTATAGTGTTTTAAGGTTTAGGGTATAATGTTTAGGGTTAAGGGTTTAGGGTTGTTTAGGGTATAGTGTTAATGGTTTTAGGGTTTAGGCTTGTTTAGGGTTTAGTGTTTAGGGTTTAGGGTTTAGGGTTTTTTAGCGTTTAGTGCTTATAGTTTAGGGTTTAGGGTGCTTTTGGAATTAGTGTTTAGGGTTTTTCGGGGTTTAGGGTTTAGGATTTAGGGTGTTAGGGTTAGTGTTAGGGTTAGGTTTAGGGTTAAGGTGAGGGTTAGGGTGAGGGTTAAGGTTAGGGTTAGGGTTAAGGTTAGTGTTAGTGTTAGAATAAGGGTTAGGGTTAGGGATAGGGTTAGGGTTAGGGTTAGGGTTAGGGTTAAGGTTAGTGTTAGGGTTAGGGTTAGGGTTAGGGTTAGGGGTTTGGGTTAGGGTTAGTGTTAGGTGTTAGGGGTTAGTGTTAGGGTTAGGGTTAGGGTTAGGGTTAGGGTTAGGGTTAGGGTTAGGTTTAGTGTTAGGGTTATTATTAGGGGGTTAGGTTTTAGTTTAGGATTAGTGTTAGGGTTAGAATTAGAAATAGGGTTAGTGTTAGGATTAGGGTCAGGGTTAGGTTTAGAAATATGGTTAGGGTTACGGTTAAGGGTAGGGTTAGGGTTAGGGTTAGATTTAAAGTTTAGGGTTTAGTGTTAGGATTAGGGATAGTGTGAGGTTTAGGGTTAGGATCTAGGGTTAGGGTTAGTGTTAGTGTTTGGGTTATGATTAGTTTTAGGATTAGGATTAGGGTTAGGGTCAGGTTTATGTTTAGGGTTAGGGTTAGGGTTAGGTTTAGATTAAGGGTTAGGTTTAGGTTTATTGTTAGATTTAGGGTTTAGGGTTTAAGGTTTATGGTTTAGAATTGTTTAAGGTTTAGAATGGATTAGGTTTAGGGTTTAGAGTTTAGTATTATGGTTACGGTTAGGGTTAGGGTTAGGGTTAGAGTTAGGGTTAGGTTTAGGGTTAGGGTTAGGGTTAAGGTTAGGGTTAGTGTTAGGGTTAGGGTTATGGTTAGTGTTAGGATTAGGGTTAGGTTTAGGGTCAGGGTTAGGTTTAGGGTTAGAGATAGGTTTAGGGTTAGATTTAGGGTTAGATTTAGGTTTATTGTTAGATTTAGGGTTTAGGGTTTAAGGTTTATGGTTTAGGATTGTTTAAGGTTTAGGGTGGATTAGGTTTAGGGTTTAGAGTTTAGTGTTATGGTTACGGCTAGGTTTAGGGTTAGGGATGGGGTTAGGGTTAGGGTTAGGGTTATGGTAAGGGTTAGGTTTAGGGTTATTGTTAGGGTTAGGGTAAAAGTTAGTGGGTTAGTGTTAGGGTTTGTGTTAGGGTTAGGGTTAGGTTTAGGGTTAGGTTAGGGTTAGGGTTAGGGGTTAGGGTTAGTGTTAGGGTTAGGGTTATTATTAGGGGGTTAGGTTTAAGTTTAGGATTAGTGTTGGGGTTAGAATTAGAAATAGGGTTAGTGTTAGGATTAGGGTCAGGGTTAGGTTTAGGGTTAGGGTTAGGGTTAGGGTTAGGGTCAGGGAGGGTTTAGGGTTAGGGTTAGGGTTAGGGTTATATTTAGGGTTAGGTTTAGGTTTATTGTTAGATTTAAGATTTAGGGTCTAAGGTTTATGGTTTAGGATTGTTTTAGGTTTAGGGTGGATTAGGTTTAGGGATTAGAGTTTAGTGTTATGGTTACGGTTAGGGTTAGGGTTAGGGTTAGGGTTAGGAGTAGGGTTAAGTTTAGGGTTAGGATTAGGTTTAGGGTTAGGGTTAGGGTTAGGGTTAGGGTTAGGGTTAGGGTTATGGTTAGGATTAGGGTTAGGGTTAGGGTTAGGGTAAGGGTTAGGGTTATGGTTAGGGTTATGGTTATTGTTAGGTTTAGGGTTTAGGGTTTAGTGTTTAGGGTTTAAGGTTTAGGGTTTAGGATTATTTAAGATTTAGGGTGGTTTAGGTTAAGGGTTTAGGGTTTAGAGTTTAGGATTGTTTAAGGTTTAGGGTTGTTTAGGGTATAGTGTTTAGGGTTAAAAGTTTAGGGTTGTTTAGGGTTTAGTGTTTAGGGTTTAGGGTTGTTTAAGGTTTAGTGTTTAAGGTTTAGGTTTTAGGGTTGTTTTGGGTTTAGTGTTTAGTGTTGTTTAGGGTATAGTGTTAATGGTTTAGGGTTTAGGGTTATTTAGGGTTTAGTGTTTAAGGTTTAGGGTATAGTGTTGTTTAGGGTTTAGTGTTTAGGGTTGTTTATGGTTTAGTGATTAGGGTTGTTTAGGGTTGTTTAGAGGTTAGTGTTTAGGGTTATTCAGGGTTTATGATTTAGGGTTTTTCAGGGTTTAGGATTTATGGTTGTTCAGGGTTTAGGATTTAGGGATTAAGGTTAAGTGGTTAGGGTTAGGGTTAGGGTTAGCATTAGGGTTAGAGTTAGGGTTAGAGTTAGGGTTATGGGTTTATGTTAGGCTTAAGTTTAGGGTTAGGGTTATGGGGTTAAGGTTAGGGTTGGGGTTAGGGTTAGTTTTAGGTTTAGGTTTAGGGTTAGGGTTATGGTTATTCTTAGATTTATGGTTTAAAATTTAGGGTTTATGGTTTAAGGTTTAGGGTTTAGGATTGTTTAAGTTTTAGGGTGGTTTAGGTTTAGGGTATAGGGTTTAGCGTTTAAGAATGTTTAATGTTTAGGGTTGTTTTGGTTTTAGCGTTTAGAGTTGTTTAGGGTTTTTTAGGGTTGTTTATAATTTAGTGTTTAGGGTTGTTCAGGATTTATGGTTTAGGATATTTTAAGGTATAGGGTTTAAGGTTGTATAGTGTTTTAGGGTTTAGGGTATAATGTTTAGGGTTAAGGGTTTAGGGTTGTTTAGGGTATAGTGTTAATGGTTTTAGGGTTTAGGCTTGTTTAGGGTTTAGTGTTTAGGGTTTAGGGTTTAGGGTTTTTTAGCGTTTAGTGTTTATAGTTTAGGGTTTAGGGTGCTTTTGAAATTAGTGTTTAGGGTTTTTCGGGGTTTAGGGTTTAGGATTTAGGGTGTTAGGGTTAGTGTTAGGGTTAGGTTTAGGGTTAAGGTGAGGGTTAGGGTGAGGGTTAAGGTTAGGGTTAGGGTTAAGGTTAGTGTTAGTGTTAGAATAAGGGTTAGGGTTAGGGATAGGGTTAGGGTAAGGGTTAGGGTTAGGGTTAAGGTTAGGGTTAGGGTTAGGGTTAGGGTTAGGGGTTTGGGTTAGGGTTAGTGTTAGGGGTTAGGGGTTAATGTTAGGGTTAGGGTTAGGGTTAGGGTTAGGGTTAGGGTTAGGTTTAGTGTTAGGGTTATTATTAGGGGGTTAGGTTTTAGTTTAGGATTAGTGTTAGGGTTAGAATTAGAAATAGGGTTAGTGTTAGGATTAGGGTCAGGGTTAGGTTTAGAAATATGGTTAGGGTTAGTGTTAAGGGTAGGGTTAGGGTTAGGGTTAGATTTAAAGTTTAGGGTTTAGTGTTAAGATTAGGGATAGTGTGAGGTTTAGGGTTAGTTTTAGTGTTAGTGTTAGGGTTAGTGTTTGGGTTATGATTAGTGTTCGGATTAGGATTAGGGTTAGGGTCAGGTTTATGTTTAGGGTTAGGGTTAGGGTTAGGGTTAGATTTAGGGTTAGGTTTAGGTTTATTGTTAGATTTAGGGTTTAGGGTTTAAGGTTTATGGTTTAGGATTGTTTAAGTTTAAGGGTGGATTAGGTTTAGGGTTTAGAGTTTAGTATTATGGTTACGGTAAGGGTTAGGGTTAGGGTTAGAGTTAGGGTTAGGGTTAGGGTTAGGGTTAGGTTTAAGGTTAGGGTTAGTGTTAGGGTTAGGGTTATGGTTAGTGTTAGGATTAGGGTTAGAGTTAGGGTCAGGGTTAGGTTTAGGGTTAGGGATAGGGTTAGGGTTAGATTTAGGGTTAGGTTTAGGTTTATTGTTAGATTTAGGGTTTAGGGTTTAAGGTTTATGGTTTAGGATTGTTTAAGGTTTAGGGTGGATTAGGTTTAGGGTTTAGAGTTTAGTGTTATGGTTACGGTTAGGGGTAGGGTTAGGGATGGGGTTAGGGTTAGGGTTAGGGTTATGGTAAGGGTTAGGTTTAGGGTTAGGGTTAGGGTTCGGGTAAAAGTTAGGGGGTTAGTGTTAGGGTTTGTGTTAGGGTTAGGGTTAGGGTTAGGGTTAGGTTAGGGTTAGGGTTAGGGTTAGGGTTAGGGTTAGGTTAGGGTTGGGTTTAGGGTTACGGTTAGGATTAGGGGTTAGGGCTGGTGTTAGGGTTAGGGTTATTATTAGGGGGTTAGGTTTAAGTTTAGGATTAGTGTTAGGGTTAGAATTAGAAATAGTGTTAGTGTTAGGATTAGGGTCAGGGTTAGGTTTAGGGTTAGGGTTAGGGTTAGGGTTAGGGTTAGGGTCAGGGAGGGTTTAGTGTTAGGGTTAGGGTTAGGGTTAGATTTAGGATTAGTTTTAAGTTTATTGTTAGATTTAGGATTTAGGGTCTAAGGTTTATGGTTTAGGATTGTTTAAGGTTTAGGGTGGATTAGGTTTAGGGTTTAGAGTTTAGTGTTATGGTTACGGTTAGGGTTAGGGTTAGGGTTAGGATTAGGGTTAAGGTTAGGGTTAGGATTAGGTTTAGGTTTAGGGTTAGGGTTAGGGTTAGGGTTAGGGTTAGGGTTAGGGTAAGGGTTAGGGGTTAGGGTTAGGTTTATGGTTATTGTTAGGTTTAGGGTTTAGGGTTTAGTGTTTAGGGTTTAAGGTTTAGGGTTCAGGATTGTTTAAGGTTTATCGTAACTTAAATTTAGGGTTTACAATTTAGTGTTAGGGTTATGGTTAGTGTTAGGGTTAGGGTTAGGTTTAGGGTTCAGGGTTTAGGGTTTAGGATTGTTTAAGGTTTAGGGTAGATTAGATTTAGGATTTAAAGTTTAGTTTTAGGGTTAGGGTTAGGTTTAGGGTTTAGGGTTTTGTGTTAAAATTAGGGTTAGGGTTAAAGTTCGGGTTAGGGTAAGGGTTAGGATTAGGTTTAGGGTTAGGGTTAGGGTTAGGGTTAGGGTTAGGGTTAGGGTTAGGGTTAGGGTTAGGGTTAGGATTAGGGTTAGGGTTAGGGTTAGGGTAAGGGTTAGGGGTTAGGGTTAGGGTTATGGTTATTGTTAGGTTTAGGGTTTAGATTTAGTGTTTAGGGTTTAAGGTTTAGGGTTTAGGATTGTTTAAGATTTAGGGTGGTGTAGGTTAAGGGTTTAGGGTTTAGACTTTAGGATTGTTTAAGGTTTAGGGTTGTTTAGGGTATAGTGTTTAGGGTTAAAAGTTTAGGGTTGTTTAGGGTTTAGTGTTTAGGGTTTAGGATTGTTTAAGGTTTAGAGTTTAAGGTTTAGGTTTTAGGGTTGTTTTGGGTTTAGTGTTTAGTGTTGTTTAGGGTATAGTGTTAATGGTTTAGGGTTTAGGGTTATTTAGGGTTTAGTGTTTAAGGTTTAGGGTATAGGTTTGTTTAGGGTTTAGTGTTCAGGGTTGTTTATGGTTTAGTGATTAGGGTTGTTTAGGGTTGTTTAGAGGTTAGTGTTTAGGGTTATTCAGGGTTTATGATTTAGGTTTGTTCAGGGTTTAGGATTTATGGTTGTTCAGGGTTTAGGATTTAGGGATTAAGGTTAATGAGTTAGGGTTAGGTTTAGGGTTAGGGTTAGGGTTAGGGTTAGGGTTAGGGTTAGGGTTAGGGTTAGCGTTAGGGTTAAGGTTAGGGTTAGGATTAGGGTTAGGGTTATGGTTAGTGTTAGGATTAGGGTTAGGGTTAGGGTCAGGGTTAGGTTTAGGGTTAGGGTTAGGGTTAGGGTTAGTTTTAGGGTCAGGTTTAGGTTTATTGTTAGATTTAGGGTTTAGGGTTTAAGGTTTATGGTTTAGGATTGTTTAAGTTTTAGGGTGGATCAGTTTTAGTCTTTAGAGTTTAGTGTTATGGTTACGGTTAGTGTTAGGGTTAGGGTTAGGGTTAGGGTAATGGATAGGGTTAGGGTTAGGATTAGGGTTAGGGTAAGGGTTAGGGGTTAGTGTTAGGGTTAGGGTTAGGGTTAGGGTTAGGGTTAGGGTTAGGGGTTAGGGTTAGTGTTAGAGTTAGGGTTATTATTAGGGTGTTACGTTTAAGTTTAGGATTAGTGTTAGGGTTAGAATTAGAAATAGGGTTAGTGTTAGGATTAGGGTCAGGGTTAGGTTTAGGGTTAGGGTTTGGGTTAGGGTTAGGGCTAGGGTCAGGGAGGGTTTAGGGTTAGGGTTAGGGTTAGGGTTAGATTTAGGGTTAGGTTTAGGTTTATTGTTAGATTTAAGATTTAGGGTCTAAGGTTTATGGTTTAGGATTGTTTAAGGTTTAGGGTGGATTAGGTTTAGGGTTTAGAGTTTAGTGTTATGGTTACGGTTAGGGTTAGGGTTAGGGTTAGGGTTAGGATTAGGGTTAAGGTTAGGGTTAGGATTAGGTTTAGGGTTAGGGTTAGGGTTAGGATTAGTGTTAGGGTTAGGTTTAGGGTTAAGGTTAGGATTAGGGTTAGGGTTAGGGTTAGGGATAGGGTAAGGGTTTGGGGTTAGGGTTAGGGTTATGGTTATTGTTAGGTTTAGGGTTTAGAGTTTAGTGTTTAGGGTTTATGGTTTAGGGTTTAGGATTGTTTAAGATTTAGGGTAGTTTAGGTTAAGGGTTTAGGGTTTAGAGTTTAGGATTGTTTAAGGTTTAGGGTTGTTTAGGGTATAGTGTTTAGGGTTAAAAGTTTAGGGTTGTTTAGGGTTTACTGTTTAGGGTTTAGGGTTGTTTAAGGTTTAGTGTTAAAGTTTAGGTTTTAGGGTTGTTTTGGGTTTAGTGTTTAGTGTTGTTTAGGGTATAGTGTTAATGGTTTAGGGTTTAGGGTTATTTAGGGTTTAGTGTTTAAGGTTTAGGGTATAGGGTTGTTTAGGGTTTAGTGTTTAGGGTTGTTTATGGTTTAGTGATTAGGGTTGTTTAGGGTTGTTTAGAGGTTAGTGTTTAGGGTTATTCAGGGTTTATGATTTAGGTTGTTCAGGGTTTAGGATTTATGGTTGTTCAGGGTTTAGGATTTAGGGATTAAGGTTAAGGGGATAAGGTTAGGGTTAGGGTTAGGGTTAGGGTTAGCATTAGGGTTAGAGTTAGGGTTAGAGTTAAGGTTATGGGGTTATATTAGGCTTAAGGTTAGGGTTAGGGTTATGGGGTTAAGGTTAGGGTTGGGGTTAGGGTTAGGTTTAGGTTTAGGGTTAGGGTTAGGTTTATGGTTATTCTTAGATTTATGGTTTAAAATTTAGGGTTTATGGTTTAAGGTTTAGGGTTTAGGATTGTTTAAGTTTTAGGGTGGTTTAGGTTTAGGGTATAGGGTTTAGCGTTTAAGATTGTTTAATGTTTAGGGTTGTTTATGTTTTAGCGTTTAGAGTTTTTTAGGGTTTTTTAGGGTTGTTTATGATTTAGTGTTTAGGCTTGTTCAGGATTTATGATTTAGGATATTTTAAGGTTTAGGGTTTAAGGTTGTATAGTGTTTTAAGGTTTAGGGTATAATGTTTAGGGTTAAGGGTTTAGGGTTGTTTAGGGTATAGTGTTAATGGTTTTAGGGTTTAGGCTTGTTTAGGGTTTAGTGTTTAGGGTTTAGGGTTTAGGGTTTTTTAGCGTTTAGTGCTTATAGTTTAGGGTTTAGGGTGATTTTGGAATTAGTGTTTAGGGTTTTTCGGGGTTTAGGGTTTAGGATTTAGGGTGTTAGGGTTATTGTTAGGGTTAGGTTTAGGGTTAAGGTGAGGGTTAGGGTGAGGGTTAAGGTTAGGGTTAGGGTTAAGGTTAGTGTTAGTGTTAGAATAAGGGTTAGGGTTAGGGATAGGGTTAGGGTTAGGGTTAGGGTTAGGGTTAAGGTTAGTGTTAGGGTTAGGGTTAGGGTTAGGGTTAGGGGTTTGGGTTAGGGTTAGTGTTAGGTGTTAGGGGTTAGTGTTAGGGTTAGGGTTAGGGTTAGGGTTAGGGTTAGGGTTAGGTTTAGTGTTAGGGTTATTATTAGGGGGTTAGGTTTTAGTTTAGGATTAGTGTTAGGGTTAGAATTAGAAATAGGGTTAGTGTTAGGATTAGGGTCAGGGTTAGGTTTAGAAATATGGTTAGGGTTAGGGTTAAGGGTAGGGTTAGGGTTAGGGTTAGATTTAAATTTAGGGTTTAGTGTTAAGATTAGGGATAGTGTGAGGTTTAGGGTTAGGTTTAGGGTTAGGGTTAGGGTTAGTGTTTGGGTTATGATTAGTGTTAGGATTAGGATTAGGGTTAGGGTCAGGTTTATGTTTAGGGTTAGGGTTAGGGTTAGGGTTAGATTAAGGGTTAGGTTTAGGTTTATTGTTAGATTTAGGGTTTAGGGTTTAAGGTTTATGGTTTAGAATTGTTTAAGGTTTAGAATGGATTAGGTTTAGGGTTTAGAGTTTAGTATTATGGTTACGGTTAGGGTTAGGGTTAGGGTTAGAGTTAGGGTTAGGGTTAGGGTTAGGGTTAGGGTTAAGGTTAGGGTTAGTGTTAGGGTTAGGGTTATGGTTAGTGTTAAGATTAGGGTTAGGTTTAGGGTCAGGGTTAGGTTTAGGGTTAGAGATAGGGTTAGGGTTAGATTTAGGGTTAGATTTAGGTTTATTGTTAGATTTAGGGTTTAGGGTTTAAGGTTTATGGTTTAGGATTGTTTAAGGTTTAGGGTGGATTAGGTTTAGGGTTTAGAGGTTAGTGTTATGGTTACGGTTAGGTTTAGGGTTAGGGATGGGGTTAGGGTTAGGGTTAGGGTTATGGTAAGGGTTAGGTTTAGGGTTATTGTTAGGGTTAGGGTAAAAGTTAGTGGGTTAGTGTTAGGGTTTGTGTTAGGGTTATGGTTAGGTTTAGGGTTAGGTTAGGGTTAGGGTTAGGGGTTAGGGTTAGTGTTAGGGTTAGGGTTATTATTAGGGGGTTAGGTTTAAGTTTAGGATTAGTGTTGGGGTTAGAATTAGAAATAGGGTTAGTGTTAGGATTAGGGTCAGGGTTAGGTTTAGGGTTAGGGTTAGGGTTAGGGTTAGGGTCAGGGAGGGTTTAGGGTTAGGGTTAGGTTTAGGGTTATATTTAGGGTTAGGTTTAGGTTTATTGTTAGATTTAGGATTTAGGGTCTAAGGTTTATGGTTTAGGATTGTTTTAGGTTTAGGGTGGATTAGGTTTAGGGTTTAGAGTTTAGTGTTATGGTTACGGTTAGGGTTAGGGTTAGGGTTAGGGTTAGGAGTAGGGTTAAGGTTAGGGTTAGGATTAGGTTTAGGGTTAGGGTTAGGGTTAGGGTTAGGGTTAGGGTTAGGGTTATGGTTAGGATTAGGGTTAGGGTTAGGGTTAGGGTAAGGGTTAGGGGTTAGGGTTAGGGTTATGGTTATTGTTAGGTTTAGGGTTTAGGGTTTAGTGTTTAGGGTTTAAGGTTTAGGGTTCAGGATTGTTTAAGGTTTATCGTAACTTAAATTTAGGGTTTACAATTTAGTGTTAGGGTTATGGTTAGTGTTAGGGTTAGGGTTAGGGTTAGGTTTAGGGTTCAGGGTTTAGGGTTTAAGATTGTTTAAGGTTTAGGGTAGATTAGGTTTAGGATTTAAAGTTTAGTTTTAGGGTTAGGGTTAGGTTTAGGGTTTAGGGTTTTGTGTTAGGATTAGGGTTAGGGTTAAAGTTCGGGTTTGGGTAAGGGTTAGGATTAGGTTTAGGGTTAGGGTTAGGGTTAGGGTTAGGGTTAGGGTTAGGGTTAGGGTTAGGGTTAGGATTAGGGTTAGGGTTAGGGTAAGGGTTAGGGGTTAGGGTTAGGGTTATGGTTATTGTTAGGTTTAGGGTTTAGATTTAGTGTTTAGGGTTTAAGGTTTAGGGTTTAGGATTGTTTAAGATTTAGGGTGGGTTAGGTTAAGGGTTTAGGGTTTAGACTTTAGGATTGATTAAGGTTTAAGGTTGTTTAGGGTATAGTGTTTAGGGTTAAAAGTTTAGGGTTGTTTAGGGTTTAGTGTTTAGGGTTTAGGATTGTTTAAGGTTTAGTGTTTAAGGTTTAGGTTTTAGGGTTGTTTTGGGTTTAGTGTTTAGTGTTGTTTAGGGTATAGTGTTAATGGTTTAGGGTTTAGGGTTATTTAGGGTTTAGTGTTTAAGGTTTAGGGTATAGGGTTGTTTAGGATTTAGTGTTCAGGGTTGTTTATGGTTTAGTGATTAGGGTTGTTTAGGGTTGTTTAGAGGTTAGTGTTTAGGGTTATTCAGGGTTTATGATTTAGGTTTGTTCAGGGTTTAGGATTTATGGTTGTTCAGGGTTTAGGATTTAGGGATTAAGGTTAATGGGTTAGGGTTAGGGTTAGGGTTAGGGTTAGGGTTAGGGTTAGGGTTAGGGTTAGGGTTAGGGTTAAGGTTAGGGTTAGGGTTAGGGTTAGGGTTATGGTTAGTGTTAGGATTAGGTTTAGGGTTAGGGTCAGGGTTAGGTTTAGGGTTAGGGTTAGGGTTAGGGTTAGTTTTAGGGTCAGGTTTAGGTTTATTGTTAGATTTAGGGTTTAGGGTTTAAGGTTTATGGTTTAGGATTGTTTAAGTTTTAGGGTGGATCAGTTTTAGTCTTTAGAGTTTAGTGTTATGGTTACGGTTAGTGTTAGTGTTAGGGTTAGGGTTAGGGTAATGGATAGGGTTAGGGTTAGGATTAGGGTTAGGGTAAGGGTTAGGGGTTAGTGTTAGGGTTAGGGTTAGGGTTAGGGTTAGGGTTAGGGTTAGGGGTTAGTTTTAGTGTTAGAGTTAGGGTTATTATTAGGGTGTTAGGTTTAAGTTTAGGATTAGTGTTAGGGTTAGAATTAGAAATAGGGTTAGTGTTAGGATTAGGGTCAGGGTTAGGTTTAGGGTTAGGGTTTGGGTTAGGGTTAGGGCTAGGGTCAGGGAGGGTTTAGGGTTAGGGTTAGGGTTAGGGTTAGATTTAGGGTTAGGTTTAGGTTTATTGTTAGATTTAGGATTTAGGGTCTAAGGTTTATGGTTTAGGATTGTTTAAGGTTTAGGGTGGATTAGGTTTAGGGTTTAGAGTTTAGTGTTATGGTTACGGTTAGGGTTAGGGTTAGGGTTAGCGTTAGGATTAGGGTTAAGGTTAGGGTTAGGATTAGGTTTAGGTTTAGGGTTAGGGTTAGGATTAGTGTTAGGGTTAGGTTTAGGGTTAGGGTTAGGATTAGGGTCAGGGTTAGGGTTAGGGATAGGGTAAGGGTTTGGGGTTAGGGTTAGGGTTATGGTTATTGTTAGGTTTAGGGTTTAGAGTTTAGTGTTTCGGGTTTATGGTTTAGGGTTTAGGATTGTTTAAGATTTAGGGTAGTTTAGGTTAAGGGTTTAGGGTTTAGAGTTTAGGATTGTTTATGTTTTAAGGTTGTTTAGGGTATAGTGTTTAGGGTTAAAAGTTTAGGGTTGTTTAGGGTTTACTGTTTAGGGTTTAGGGTTGTTTAAGGTTTAGTGTTAAAGTTTAGGTTTTAGGGTTGTTTTGGGTTTAGTGTTTAGTGTTGTTTAGGGTATAGTGTTAATGGTTTAGGGTTTAGGGTTATTTAGGGTTTAGTGTTTAAGGTTTAGGGTATAGGGTTGTTTAGGGTTTAGTGTTTAGGGTTGTTTATGGTTTAGTGATTAGGGTTGTTTAGGGTTGTTTAGAGGTTAGTGTTTAGGGTTATTCAGGGTTTATGATTTAGGTTGTTCCAGGTTTAGGATTTAGGGATTAAGGTTAAGGGGATAAGGTTAGGGTTAGGGTTAGGGTTAGGGTTAGCATTAGGGTTAGAGTTATGGTTAGAGTTAAGGTTATGGGGTTATATTAGGCTTAAGGTTAGGGTTAGGGTTATGGGGTTAAGGTTAGGGTTGGGGTTAGGGTTAGGTTTAGGTTTAGGGTTAGGGTTAGGGTTATGGTTATTCTTAGATTTATGGTTTAAAATTTAGGGTTTATGGTTTAAGGTTTAGGGTTTAGGATTGTTTAAGTTTTAGGGTGGTTTAGGTTTAGGGTATAGGGTTTAGCGTTTAAGATTGTTTAATGTTTAGGGTTGTTTATGTTTTAGCGTTTAGAGTTTTTTAGGGTTTTTTAGGGTTGTTTATGATTTAGTGTTTAGGCTTGTTCAGGATTTATGATTTAGGATATTTTAAGGTTTAGGGTTTAAGGTTGTATAGTGTTTTAAGGTTTAGGGTATAATGTTTAGGGTTAAGGGTTTAGGGTTGTTTAGGGTATAGTGTTAATGGTTTTAGGGTTTAGGCTTGTTTAGGGTTTAGTGTTTAGGGTTTAGGGTTTAGGGTTTTTTAGCGTTTAGTGCTTATAGTTTAGGGTTTAAGGTGATTTTGGAATTAGTGTTTAGGGTTTTTCGGGGTTTAGGGTTTAGGATTTAGGGTGTTAGGGTTAGTGTTAGGGTTAGGTTTAGGGTTAAGGTGAGGGTTAGGGTGAGGGTTAAGGTTAGGGTTAGGGTTAATTTTAGTGTTAGTGTTAGAATAAGGGTTAGGGTTAGGGATAGGGTTAGGGTTAGGGTTAGGGTTAGGGTTAGGGTTAAGGTTAGGGTTAGGGTTAGGGTTAGGGTTAGGGTTAGGGTTAGGTTTAGTGTTAGGGTTATTATTAGGGGGTTAGGTTTTAGTTTAGGATTAGTGTTAGGGTTAGAATTAGAAATAGGGTTAGTGTTAGGATTAGGGTCAGGGTTAGGTTTAGAAATATGGTTAGGGTTAGGGTTAAGGGTAGGGTTAGGGTTAGGGTTAGATTTAAATTTAGGGTTTAGTGTTAAGATTAGGGATAGTGTGAGGTTTAGGGTTAGGTTTAGGGTTAGGGTTAGGGTTAGTGTTTGGGTTATGATTAGTGTTAGGATTAGGATTAGGGTTAGGGTCAGGTTTATGTTTAGGGTTAGGGTTAGGGTTAGATTAAGGGTTAGGTTTAGGTTTATTGTTAGATTTAGGGTTTAGGGTTTAAGGTTTATGGTTTAGAATTGTTTAAGGTTTAGAATGGATTAGGTTTAGGGTTTAGAGTTTAGTATTATGGTTACGGTTAGGGTTAGGGTTAGGGTTAGAGTTAGGGTTAGGGTTAGGGTTAGGGTTAGGGTTAAGGTTAGGGTTAGTGTTAGGGTTAGGGTTATGGTTAGTGTTAAGATTAGGGTTAGGTTTAGGGTCAGGGTTAGGTTTAGGGTTAGAGATAGGGTTAGGGTTAGATTTAGGGTTAGATTTAGGTTTATTGTTAGATTTAGGGTTTAGGGTTTAAGGTTTATGGTTTAGGATTGTTTAAGGTTTAGGGTGGATTAGGTTTAGGGTTTAGAGGTTAGTGTTATGGTTACGGTTAGGTTTAGGGTTAGGGATGGGGTTAGGGTTAGGGTTAGGGTTATGGTAAGGGTTAGGTTTAGGGTTATTGTTAGGGTTAGGGTAAAAGTTAGTGGGTTAGTGTTAGAGTTTGTGTTAGGGTTATGGTTAGGTTTAGGGTTAGGTTAGGGTTAGGGTTAGGGGTTAGGGTTAGTGTTAGGGTTAGGGTTATTATTAGGGGGTTAGGTTTAAGTTTAGGATTAGTGTTGGGGTTAGAATTAGAAATAGGGTTAGTGTTAGGATTAGGATCAGGGTTAGGTTTAGGGTTAGGGTTAGGGTTAGGGTTAGGGTCAGGGAGGGTTTAGGGTTAGGGTTAGGTTTAGGGTTATATTTAGGGTTAGGTTTAGGTTTATTGTTAGATTTAGGATTTAGGGTCTAAGGTTTATGGTTTAGGATTGTTTTAGGTTTAGGGTGGATTAGGTTTAGGGTTTAGAGTTTAGTGTTATGGTTACGGTTAGGGTTAGGGTTAGGGTTAGGGTTAGGAGTAGGGTTAAGGTTAGGGTTAGGATTAGGTTTAGGGTTAGGGTTAGGGTTAGGGTTAGGGTTAGGGTTAGGGTTATGGTTAGGATTAGGGTTAGGGTTAGGGTTAGGGTAAGGGTTAGGGGTTAGGGTTAGGGTTATGGTTATTGTTAGGTTTAGGGTTTAGGGTTTAGTGTTTAGGGTTTAATATTTAGGGTTTTGGATTGTTTAAGATTTAGGGTGGTTTAGGTTAAGGGTTTAGGGTTTAGAGTTTAGGATTGTTTAAGGTTTAGGGTTGTTTAGGGTATAGTGTTTAGGGTTAAAAGTTTAGGGTTGTTTAGGGTTTAGTGTTTAGGGTTTAGGGTTGTTTATGGTTTAGTGTTTAAGGTTTAGGTTTTAGGGTTGTTTTGGGTTTAGTGTTTAGTGTTTTTTAGGGTATAGTGTTAATGGTTTAGGGTTTAGGGTTATTTAGGGTTTAGTGTTTAAGGTTTAGGGTATAGTATTGTTTAGGGTTTAGTCTTTAGGGTTGTTTATGGTTTAGTGATTAGGGTTGTTTAGGGTTGTTTAGAGGTTAGTGTTTAGGGTTATTCAGGGTTTATGATTTAGGGTTTTTCAGGGTTTAGGATTTATGGTTGTTCAGGGTTTAGGATTTAGGGATTAAGGTTAAGTGGTTAGGGTTAGGGTTGGGGTTAGCATTAGGGTTAGAGTTAGGGTTAGAGTTAGGGTTATGGGTTTATGTTAGGCTTAAGTTTAGGGTTAGGGTTATGGGGTTAAGGTTAGGGTTGGGGTTAGGGTTAGGTTTAGGTTTAGGTTTAGGGTTAGGGTTATGGTTATTCTTAGATTTATGGTTTAAAATTTAGGGTTTATGGTTTAAGGTTTAGGGTTTAGGATTGTTTAAGTTTTAGGGTGGTTTAGGTTTAGGGTATAGGGTTTAGCGTTTAAGAATGTTTAATGTTTAGGGTTGTTTAGGTTTTAGCGTTTAGAGTTGTTTAGGGTTTTTTAGGGTTGTTTATAATTTAGTGTTTAGGGTTGTTCAGGATTTATGATTTAGGATATTTTAAGGTATAGGGTTTAAGGTTGTATAGTGTTTTAGGGTTTAGGGTATAATGTTTAGGGTTAAGGGTTTAGGGTTGTTTAGGGTATAGTGTTAATGGTTTTAGGGTTTAGGCTTGTTTAGGGTTTAGTGTTTAGGGTTTAGGGTTTAGGGTTTTTTAGCGTTTAGTGTTTATAGTTTAGGGTTTAGGGTGCTTTTGGAATTAGTGTTTAGGGTTTTTCGGGGTTTAGGGTTTAGGATTTAGGGTGTTAGGGTTAGTGTTAGGGTTAGGTTTAGGGTTAAGGTGAGGGTTAGGGTGAGGGTTAAGGTTAGGGTTAGGGTT
>NC_137985.1:3510700-3513200 GCF_963924665.1 Micromys minutus | reverse complement strand
GGGTTAGGTTTAGTGTTAGGGTTATTATTATGGGGTTAGGTTTAAGTTTAGGATTAGTGTTAGGGTTAGAATTAGAAATAGGTTTAGTGTTAGGATTAGGGTCAGGGTTAGGTTTAGGGATAGGGTTAGTGTTATGGTTAAGGGTAGGGTTAGGGTTAGGGTTAGATTTAAAGTTTAGGGTTTAGTGTTAGGATTAGGGATAGTGTGAGATTTAGGGTTAGGGTTAGGTTTAGGGTTAGGGTTAGGGTTAGTGTTTGGGTTATGGTTAGTGTTAGGATTAGGGTTAGGGTTAGGGTCAGGGTTAGGTTTAGGGTTAGGGTTAGGGTTATGGTTAGATTAAGGGTTAGGTTTAGGTTTATTGTTAGATTTAGGGTTTAGGGTTTAAGGTTTATGGTTTAGAATTGTTTAAGGTTTAGGGTGGATTAGGTTTAGGGTTTAGAGTTAATATTATGGTTACGGTTAGGGTTAGGGTTAGGGTTAGGGTTAGGGTTAGGGTTAAGTTTAGGGTTAGATTAAGGGTTAGGTTTAGGTTTATTGTTAGATTTAGGGTTTAGGGTTTAAGGTTTATGGTTTAGAATTGTTTAAGGTTTAGAATGGATTAGGTTTAGGGTTTAGAGTTTAGTATTATGGTTACGGTTAGGGTTAGGGTTAGGGTTAGAGTTAGGGATAGGTTTAGGGTTAGGGTTAGGTTTAGGGTTAGGGTCAGGGTTAGGTTTAGGGTTAGAGATAGGGTTAGGGTTAGATTTAGGGTTAGGTTTAGGTTTATTGTTAGATTTAGGGTTTAGGGTTTAAGGTTTATGGTATAGGATTGTTTAAGGTTTATGGTGGTTTAGGTTTAGGGTTTAGAGTTTAGTGTTATGGTTACGGTTAGGGTTAGGGTTAGGGATGGGGTTAGGGTTAGGGTTAGGGTTATGGTAAGGGTTAGGTTTAGGGTTAGGGTTAGGGTTAGGGTAAAAGATAGGGGGTTAGTGTTAGGGTTTGTGTTAGGGTTAGGGTTAGGTTTAGGGTTAGGTTAGGGTTAGGGTTAGGGGTTAGGGTTAGTGTTAGGGATAGGGTTATTATTAGGGGGTTAGGTTTAAGTTTAGGATTAGTGTTGGGGTTAGAATTAGAAATAGGGTTAGTGTTAGAATTAGGGTCAGGGTTAGGTTTAGGGTTAGGGTTAGGGTTAGGGTTAGGGTTAGGGTCAGGGAGGGTTTAGGGTTAGGGTAGGGGTTAGGGTTAGATTTAGGGTTAGGTTTAGGTTTATTGTTAGATTTAGGATTTAGGGTCTAAGGTTTATGGTTTAGGATTGTTTTAGGTTTAGGGTGGATTAGGTTTAGGGTTTAGAGTTTAGTGTTATGGTTACGGTTAGGGTTAGGGTTAGGGTTAGGGTTAGGATTAGGGTTAAGGTTAGGGTTAGGATTAGGTTTAGGGTTAGGGTTAGGGTTAGGGTTAGGGTTATGGTTAGGATTAGGGTTAGGGTTAGGTTTAGGGTAAGGGTTAGGGATTAGGGTTAGGGTTATGGTTATTGTTAGGTTTAGGGTTCAGGGTTTAGTGTTTAGGGTTTAAGGTTTAGGGTTTAGGATTGTTTAAGATTTAGGGTGGTTTAGGTTAAGGGTTTAGGGTTTAGAGTTTAGAATTGTTTAAGGTTTAGGGTTGTTTAGGGTATAGTGTTTAGGGTTAAAAGTTTAGGGTTGTTTAGGGTTTAGTGTTTAGGGTTTAGGGTTGTTTAAGGTTTAGTGTTTAAGGTTTAGGTTTTAGGATTGTTTTGGGTTTAGTGTTTAGTGTTGTTTAGGGTATAGTGTTAATGGTTTAGGGTTTAGGGTTATTTA
Source organism: Micromys minutus (assembly GCF_963924665.1). NCBI lineage: Eukaryota > Metazoa > Chordata > Mammalia > Rodentia > Muridae > Micromys > Micromys minutus. The sequence continues at coordinate 3,511,389 of NC_137985.1, read as the reverse complement.
GGGTTTAGTGTTTAAGGTTTAGGGTATAGTGTTGTTTAGGGTTTAGTGTTTAGGGTTGTTTATGGTTTAGTGATTAGGGTTGTTTAGGGTTGTTTAGAGGTTAGTGTTTAGGGTTATTCAGGGTTTATGATTTAGGGTTTTTCAGGGTTTAAGATTTATATTTGTTCAGGGTTTAGGATTTAGGGATTAAGGTTAAGTGGTTAGGGTTAGGGTTAGGGTTAGCATTAGGGTTAGAGTTAGGGTTAGAGTTAGGGTTATGGGTTTATGTTAGGCTTAAGTTTAGGGTTAGGGTTATGGGGTTAAGGTTAGGGTTGGGGTTAGGGTTAGGTTTAGGTTTAGGTTTAGGGTTAGGGTTATGGTTATTCTTAGATTTATGGTTTAAAATTTAGGGTTTATGGTTTAAAGTTTAGGGTTTAGGATTGTTTAAGTTTTAGGGTGGTTTAGGTTTAGGGTATAGGGTTTAGCGTTTAAGATTGTTTAATGTTTAGGGTTGTTTAGGTTTTAGCGTTTAGAGTTGTTTAGGGTTTTTTAGGGTTGTTTATAATTTAGTGTTTAGGGTTGCTCAGGATTTATGATTTAGGATATTTTAAGGTATAGGGTTTAAGGTTGTATAGTGTTTTAGGGTTTAGGGTATAATGTTTAGGGTTAAGGGTTTAGGGTTGTTTAGGGTATAGTGTTAATGGTTTTAG
>NC_137985.1:3495700-3508200 GCF_963924665.1 Micromys minutus | reverse complement strand
AAGGTTAGGGTTAAGGTTAGGTTTAGGTTTAAGTTTAGGGTTAGGGTTAGGGTTAGGGTTAGGGTTAGGGTTAGGGTTAGGGTTAGGGTAAAGTTAGGGTTAGGGTTAGGGTTAGGGTTAGGGTTAGGGTTAGGTTTAGGGTTAGGGTTAAACTTTGTTTGGGTTATGGTTATTGTTAGGATTAGGCTTTGGATTAGGGTCAGGGGTAGGTTTAGGTTTACGGTTAGGGTTAGTGTTAGATTTAGGGTTAAGTTTAGGTTTATTGTTAGATTTAGGGTTTAGGGTTTAAGGTTTATGGTTTAGGATTGTTTAAGTTTTAGGGTGGATTAGGTTTAGGGTTTAGAGTTTAGTGTTATGGTTATGGTTAGGGTTAGGGTTAGGGTTAGGGTTAGGTTTAGGGTTAGGGTTAGTGTTACGGTTAGGGTTAGGGTTAGTGTTAGGGTTAGGGTTAGAGTTACGGTTAGGGTTAGGGTTAGAGATACGTTTAGGGTTAGGGTTAGGGTTAAGGTTAGGGTTGGGGGGGTTAGGGTTTAGGTTAGGGTTAGGGTTAGGGTTAGGGTTAGGGTTAGGTTTAGGGTTAGGGTTATTATTAGGGAGTTAGGTTTAAATTTAGGATTAGTGTTAGGGTTAGAATTAGAAATAGGGTTAGTGTTAGGATTAGAGTCAGGGTTAGGTTTAGGGATAGGGTTAGGGTTAGGGTTAGGGGTAGGGTTAGGGTTAGGGTTAGATTTAAAGTTTAAGGTTTAGTGTTAGGATTAGGGTTAGTGTGAGGTTTAGGGTTAGGGTTAGGTTTAGGGTTAGGGTTAGGGTTAGTGTTTGGTTATGGTTAGTGTTAGGATTAGGTTTAGTGTTAGGGTTAGGGTTAGGGTTAGATTTAGGGTTAGGTTTAGGTTTATTGTTAGATTTAGGGTTTAGGGTTTAAGGTTTGTGGTTTAGGATTGTTTAAGGTTTAGGGTGGATTAGGTTTAGGGTTTAGAGTTTAGTGTTATGGTTACGGTTAGGGTTAGGGTTAGGTTTAGGGTTAGGGTTTGGGTTAGGGTTAGGATTAGGTTTAGGGTTAGGGTTATGGTTAGGGTTAAGGTTAGGGTTAGGGTTAGGGTTAGGGTTATGGTTAGTGTTAGGATTAGGGTTAGGGTTAAGGTCAGGGTTAGGTTTAGGGTTAGGGTTAGGGTTAGGGATAGATTTAGGGTTAGGTTTAGGTTTATTGTTAGATTTAGGGTTTAGGGTTTAAGGTTTATGGTTTAGGATTTTTTAATGTTTAGGGTGGATTAGGTTTAGGGTTTAGAGTTTAGTGTTATGGTTAAGGTTAAGGTTAGGGTTAGGGTTAGGGTAAGTGTTAGGGTTAAGGTTAGGGTTAGTGTTACGGTTAGTATAGGGTTAGAGTTACGGTTAGGGTTAGGGTTAGGGTTAGGGTAAGGGTTATGATTATGTTTATTGTTACGTTTAGCGTTAGGGTTAGGGTTAAGGTTAGGTTTTGGGTTAGGGTTAGGTTTACGGTTAGGCTTAAGGTTAGGGTTAGGTTTAGGGATAGGGTTATGGTTAGGGTTAGGTTTAAGGTTAGGGTTAGGGTTAGGGTTAGGGTTAGGTTTATTGTTAGGTTTAGAGTTTAGTCTTTAGGGTCTAAGGTTTTGGGTTTAGGATTGTTTAAGGTTTAGGGTAGATTAGGTTTAGGGTTTAGAGTTTAGTGTTAAGGTTAGGGTTAGGTTTAGGGTTTAGGGTTTAGTGTTCGGATTAGGGTTAGGGTTAGGGTTAGGTTTAGGGTTACGTTTAGGGTCAGGGATATTGTTAGGTTTAGGGTTTAGGGTTTAGGGTTTAGGGTAAAGGTTTAGGTTTTAGGATTGTTTAAGGTTTAGGGTGGATTATTTTTAGGGTTTAGAGTTTTGTGTTTGGGATATCGTTAAATTAGGTTTAGGGTTTAGGGATTACTGTTAGGGTTAGGGTTAGGGTTAGGGTTAAGGTTAGTGTTAGGTTTAGGGTTAGGGTTAGGGTTAAGTTTAGGTTTATTGTTAGGATTAGGGTTAGAGTTAGGATTAGGGTTAGGGTTAGGGTTAGGGTTAGGGTCAGGTTTAGGGTTAGGGTTAGGTTTAGGACTACGTTTAGTGTTAGTGTTAGGTTTAGGGTTAGGGTTAGAGTTAGGGTTAGGTTTAGTGTTAGGGTTACGTTTAGGGTTAGGGTTTGGGTTAGGATTAGGGTTAGGGTTATGGTAATTGTTAGGTTTAAGTTTTAAGGTTTAGGGTTTAAGATTGTTTAAGGTTTATCGTAAATTAAATTTAGGGTTTACAATTTAGTGTTAGGGTTATGGTTAGTGTTAGGGTTAGGGTTAGGGTTAGGTTTAGGGTTCAGGGTTTAGGGTTTAGGATTGTTTAAGGTTTAGGGTAGATTAGGTTTAGGATTTAAAGTTTATTTTAGGGTTAGGGTTAGGTTTAGGGTTTAGGGTTTGGTGTTCGGATTAGGGTTAAAGTTAAAGTTAGGGTTAGGGTACGGGTTAGGATTAGGTTTAGGGTTAGGGTTAGGGTTAGGGTTAGGGTTAGGGTTAGGGTTAGGGTTAGGATTAGGGTTAGGGTTAGGGTTAGGGTAAGGGTTAGGGGTTAGGGTTAGGGTTATGGTTATTGTTAGGTTTAGGGTTTAGGGTTTTGTGTTTAGGGTTTAAGGTTTAGGGTTTAGGATTGTTTAAGATTTAGGGTGGTTTAGGTTAATGGTTTAGGGTTTAGAGTTTAGGATTGTTTAAGGTATAGGGTTGTTTAGGGTATAGTGTTTATGGTTAAAAGTTTAGGGTTGTTTAGGGTTTACTGTTTAGGGTTTAGGGTTGTTTAAGGTTTAGTGTTTAAGGTTTAGGTTTTAGGGTGGTTTTGGGTTTAGTGTTTAGTGTTGTTTAGGGTATAGTGTTAATGGTTTAGGGTTTAGGGTTATTTAGGGTTTAGTGTTTAAGGTTTAGGGTATAGGGTTGTTTAGGGTTTAGTGTTTAGGGTTGTTTATGGTTTAGTGATTAGGGTTGTTTAGGGTTGTTTAGAGGTTAGTGTTTAGGGTAATTCAGGGTTTATGATTTAGGGTTGTTCAGGGTTTAGGATTTATGGTTGTTCAGGGTTTAGGATTTAGGGATTAAGGTTAAGGGGTTAGGGTTAGGGTTAAGGTTAGGGTTAGGGTTAGGGTTAGGGTTAGGGTTAGGGTGAAGGTTAGGGTTAGGTTTAGGGTTAGGGTTATGGTTAGTGTTAGGATTAGGGTTAGGGTTAGGGTCAGGGTTAGGTTTAGGGTTAGGGTTAGGGTTAGGGTTAGATTTAGGGTTAGGTTTAGGTTTATTGTTAGATTTAGGGTTTAGGGTTTAAGGTTTATGGTTTAGGATTGTTTAAGGTTTAGGGTGGATTAGTTTTAGGAATTAGAGTTTAGTGTTATGGTTACGGTTAGTGTTATGGTTAGGGTTAGGATTAGGGTTAGGGTTAGGGTAATGGTTAGGGTTAGGGTTAGTGTTAGGGTAAGGGTTAGGGGTTAGTGTTAGGGTTAGGGTTAGGGTTAGGGTTAGGGTTAAGATTAGGGGTTAGGGTTAGTGTTAGGGTTAGGGTTATTATTAGGGGTTTAGGTTTAAGTTTAGGATTAGTGTTAGGGTTAGAATTAGAAATAGGGTTAGTGTTAGGATTAGGGTCAGGGTTAGGTTTAGGGTTAGGGTTAGGGTTAGGGTTAGGGTTAGGGTCAGGGAGGGTTTAGGGTTAGGGTTAGGGTTAGGGTTAGATTTAGGTTTAGGTTTAGTTTTATTCTTAGATTTAGGATTTAGGGTCTAAGATTTATGGTTTAGGATTGTTTAAGGTTTAGGGTGGATTAGGTTTAGGGTTTAGAGTTTAGTGTTATGGTTACGGTTAGGGTTAGGGTTAGGGTTAGGGTTAGGATTACGGTTAAGGTTAGGGTTAGGATTAGGTTTAGAGTTAGGGTTAGAATTAGGGTTAGGGTTAGGGTTAGGGTTAGGGTTAGGGTTAGGGTTAGGGTTAGGGTTAGGGTTAGGGTTAGGGTAAGGGTTAGGGTTAGGGTTAGGGTTAGGGTTATGGTTAGTGTTAGGATTAGGGTTTAGGGTTTAGTGTTTATGGTTTAAGGTTTAGGGTTTAGGATTGTTTAAGATTTAGGGTGGTTTAGGTTAAGGGTTTAGGGTTTAGACTTTAGGATTGTTTAAAGTTTAGGGTTGTTTAGGGTATAGTGTTTTGGGTTAAAAGTTTAGGGTTGTTTAGGCTTTAGTGTTTAGTGTTTAGGTTTTTTTAAGTTTTAGTGTTTAAGGTTTAGGTTTTAGGGTTGTTTTGGGTTAATGTTTAGTGTTGTTTAGGTTATAGTGTTAATGGTTTAGGGTTTAGGTTTATTTAGGGTTTAGTGTTTAAGGTTTAGGGTATAGGGTTGTTTAGGTTTTAGTGTTTAGGGTTGTTTATGGTTTAGTGATTAGGGTTGTTTAGGGTTGTTTAGAGGTTAGTGTTTAGGGTTATTCAGGGTTTAGGATTTATGGTTGTTCAGGGAATAGGATTTAGGGATTAAGGTTAAGGAGTTAGGGTTAGGGTTAGGGTTAGGGTTAGGGTTAGGGTTAGGGTTAGGGTTAGGGTTAGGGTTAGGGTTAGGGTTAGGGTTAGGGTTAGGGTTAGGGTTAGGGTAAGGGTTAGGGTTAGGGTTAGGGTTAGGGTTACTGTTAGTGTTAGGATTAGGGTTTAGGGTTTAGTGTTTATGGTTTAAGGTTTAGGGTTTAGGATTGTTTAAGATTTAGGGTGGTTTAGGTTAAGGGTTTAGGGTTTAGACTTTAGGATTGTTTAAAGTTTAGGGTTGTTTAGGGTATAGTGTTTTGGGTTAAAAGTTTAGGGTTGTTTAGGCTTTAGTGTTTAGTGTTTAGGTTTTTTTAAGTTTTAGTGTTTAAGGTTTAGGTTTTAGGGTTGTTTTGGGTTAATGTTTAGTGTTGTTTAGGTTATAGTGTTAATGGTTTAGGGTTTAGGTTTATTTAGGGTTTAGTGTTTAAGGTTTAGGGTATAGGGTTGTTTAGGTTTTAGTGTTTAGGGTTGTTTATGGTTTAGTGATTAGGGTTGTTTAGGGTTGTTTAGAGGTTAGTGTTTAGGGTTATTCAGGGTTTAGGATTTATGGTTGTTCAGGGAATAGGATTTAGGGATTAAGGTTAAGGAGTTAGGGTTAGGGTTAGGGTTAGGGTTAGGGTTAGGGTTAGGGTTAGGGTTAGGGTTAGGGTTATGGTTAGTGTTAGGATTAGGGTTAGGGTTAGGGTCAGGGTTAGGTTTAGGGTTAGGGTTAGGGTTAGGGTTAGATTTAGGGTCAGGTTTAGGTTTATTGTTAGATTTAGGGTTTAGGGTTTAAGGTTTATGGTTTAGGATTGTTTAAGGTTTAGGGTGGATTAGGTTTAGGGTTTAGAGTTTAGTGTTATGGTTACGTTTAGTGTTAGGGTTAGGGTTAGGGTTAGGTTAGGGTTAGGGTTAGGGTTAGGGTAATGGTTAGGGTTAGGGTTAGGGTTAGGGTTAGGGTAAGGGTTAGGGGTTAGTGTTAGGGTTAGGGTTAGGGTTAGGGTTAGGGTTAGGGTTAAGGTTAGGGGTTAGGGTTAGTGTTAGTGTTAGGGTTATTATTAGGGGGTTAGGTTTACGTTTAGGATTAGTGTTAGGGTTAGAATTAGAAATAGGGTTAGTGTTAGGATTAGGGTCAGCATTAGGTTTAGGGTTAGGGTTAGGGTTAGGGTTAGGGTTAGGGTCAGGGAGGGTTTAGGGTTAGGGTTAGGGTTAGGGTTAGATTTAGAGTTAGGTTTATGTTTATTGTTAGATTTAGGATTTAGGGTCTAAGGTTTATGGTTTAGGATTGTTTAAGGTTTAGGGTGGATTAGGTTTAGGGTTTAGAGTTTAGTGTTATCGTTACGGTTAGGGTTAGGGTTAGGGTTAGGATTAGGGTTAAGGTTAGGGTTAGGATTAGGTTTAGAATTAGGGTTAGGGTTAGGGTTAGGGTTAGGGTTAGGGTTAGGATTAGGGTTAGGGTTAGGGTTAGGGTAAGGGTTAGGGGTTAGGGTTAGGGTTATGGTTATTGTTAGGTTTAGGGTTTAGGGTTTAGTGTTTAGGGTTTAAGGTTTAGGGTTTAGGATTGTTTAAGATTTAGGGTGGTTTAGGTTAAGGGTTTAGGGTTTAGACTTTAAGATTGTTTAAGGTTTAGGGTTGTTTAGGGTAGTGTTTAGGGTTAAAAGTTTAGGGTTGTTTAGGCTTTAGTGTTTAGGGTTTAGGGTTGTTTAAGTTTTAGTGTTTAAGGTTTAGGTTTTAGGGATGTTTTGGGTTAATGTTTAGTGTTGTTTAGGGTATAGTGTTAATGGTTTAGGGTTTAGGGTTATTTAGGGTTTAGTGTTTAAGGTTTAGGGTATAGGGTTCTTTAGGGTTTAGTGTTTAGGGTTGTTTATGGTTTAGTGATTAGGGTTGTTTAGGGTTGTTTAGGGTTGTTTAGAGGTTAGTGTTTAGAGTTATTCAGGATTTATGATTTAGGGTTGTTCAGGGTTTAGGATTTATGGTTGTTCAGGGTTTAGGATTTAGGGATTAAGGTTAAGGGGTTAGGGTTAGGTTTAGGGTTAGGGTTAGGGTTAGGGTTAGGGTTAGGGTTAGGGTTAAGGTTAGGGTTAGGGTTAGGGTTATGGTTAGTGTTAGGATTAGGGTTAGGGTTAGGGTCAGGGTAAGGTTTAGGGTTAGGGTTAGGGTTAGGGTTAGATTTAAGGTCAGGTTTAGGTTTATTGTTAGATTTAGGGTTTGGGGTTTAAGGTTTATGGTTTAGGATTGTTTAAGGTTTAGGGTGGATTAGGTTTAGGGTTTAGAGTTTAGTGTTATTGTTACGTTTAGTGTTAGGGTTAGGGTTAGGGTTAGGTTAGGGTTAGGGTTAGGGTAATGGTTAGAGTTAGGGTTAGGGTTAGGGTTAGGGTAAGGGTTAGGGGTTAGTGTTAGGGTTAGGGTTAGGCTTAGGGTTAGGGTTAGGGTTAAGGTTAGGGGTTAGGGTTAGTGTTAGGGTTAGGGTTATTATTAGGGGGTTAGGTTTACGTTTAGGATTAGTGTTAGGGTTCGAATTAGAAATAGGGTTAGTGTTAGGATTAGGGTCAGGGTTAGGTTTAGGGTTAGGGTTAGGGTTAGGATTAGGGTTAGGGTCAGGGAGGGTTTAGGGTTAGGGTTAGGGTTAGTGTTAGATTTAGGGTTAGGTTTATGTTTATTGTTAGATTTAGGATTTAGGGTCTAAGGTTTATGGTTTAGGATTGTTTAAGGTTTAGGGTTGATTAGGTTTAGGGTTTAGAGTTTAGTGTTATGGTTACGGTTAGGGTTAGGGTTAGGGTTAGGATTAGGGTTAAGGTTAGGGTTAGGATTAGGTTTAGAGTTAGGGTTAGGGTTAGGGTTAGGGTTAGGGTTAGGGTTAGGGTTAGGATTAGTGTTAGGGTTAGGGTTAGGGTAAGGGTTAGGTGTTAGGGTTAGGGTTATGGTTATTTTTAGGTTTAGGGTTTAGGGTTTAGTGTTTAGGGTTTAAGGTTTAGGGTTTAGGATTGTTTAAGATTTAGGGTGGTTTAGGTTAAGGGTTTAGGGTTTCGACTTTAGGATTGTTTAAGGTTTAGATTTGTTTAGGGTATAGTGTTTAGGGTTAAAAGTTTAGGGTTGTTTAGGCTTTAGTGTTTAGGGTTTAGGGTTGTTAAAGTTTTAGTGTTTAAGGTTTAGGTTTTAGGGTTGTTTTGGGTTAATGTTTAGTGTTGTTTAGGGTATAGTGTTAATGGTTTAGGGTTTAGGGTTATTTAGGGTTTAGTGTTTAAAGTTTAGGGTATAGGGTTGTTTAGGGTTTAGTGTTTAGGGTTGTTTATGGTTTAGTGATTAGGGTTGTTTAGGGTTGTTTAGAGGTTAGTGTTTAGGGTTATTCAGGATTTATGATTTAGGGTTGTTCAGGGTTTAGGATTTATGGTTGTTCAAGGTTTAGGATTTAGGGATTAAGGTTAAGGGGTTAGGGTTAGGTTTAGGGTTAGAGTTAGGGTTAGGGTTAGGGTTAGGGTTAGGGTTAGGGTTAAGGTTAGGGTTAGGGTTAGGGTTAGGGTTATGGTTAGTGTTCGGATTAGGGTTAGGGTTAGGGTCAGGGTAAGGTTTAGGGTTAGGGTTAGGGTTAGGGTTAGATTTAAGGTCAGGTTTAGGTTTATTGTTAGATTTAGGGTTTAGGGTTTAAGGTTTATGGTTTAGGATTGTTTAAGGTTTAGGGTGGATTAGGTTTACGGTTTAGAGTTTAGTGTTATGGTTATGGTTAGTGTTAGGGTTAGGGTTAGGGTTAGGGTTAGGGTTAGGGTTAGGGTAATGGTTAGGGTTAGGGTTAGGGTTAGGGTTAGGGTTAGGGTTAGGGTTTTGGGTTAGGGTTAGTGTTAGGGTTAGGGTTATTATTAAGGGGTTAGGTTTAAGTTTAGGATTAGTGTTAGGGTTAGAATTAGAAATAGGGTTAGTGTAAGTATTAGGGTCAGGGTTAGGTTTAGGGTTAGGGTTAGGGTTAGGGTTAGGTTTAGGGTTAGGGTCAGGGAGGGTTTAGGGTTAGGGTTAGGGTTAGGGTTAGATTTAGGGTTAGGTTTAGGTTTATTGTTAGATTTAGCATTTAGGGTCTAAGGTTTATGGTTTAGGATTGTTTAAGGTTTAGGGTGGATTAGGTTTAGGGTTTAGAGTTTAGTGTTATGGTTACGGTTGTGGTTAGGGTTAGGGTTAGGATTAGGGTTAGGGTTAGGGTTAGGGTAAGGGTTAGGAGTTAGGGTTAGGGTTATGGTTATTGTTAGGTTTAGGGTTTAGGGTTTAGTGTTTAGGGTTTAAGGTTTAGGGTTTAGGATTGTTTAAGATTTAGAGTGGTTTAGGTTAAGGGTTTAGGGTTTAGAGTTTAGGATTGTTTAAGGTTTAGGGTTGTTTAGGGTATAGTGTTTAGGGTTAAAAGTTTAGGGTTATTTAGGGTTTAGTGTTTAGGGTTTAGGGTTGTTTAAGGTTTAGTGTTTAAGGTTTAGGTTTTAGGATTGTTTTGGGTTTAGTGTTTAGTGTTGTTTAGGGTATAGTGTTAATGGTTTAGGGTTTAGGGTTATTTAGGGTTTAGTGTTTAAAGTTTAGGGTATAGGGTTTTAGGGTTTAGTGTTTAGGGTTGTTTATGGTTTAGTGATTAGGGTTGTTTAGGGTTGTTTAGAGGTTAGTGTTTAGGGTTATTCAGGGTTTATGATTTAGGGTTGTTCAGGGTTTAGGATTTATGGTTGTTCAGGGTTTAGGATTTAGGGATTAAGGTTAAGGGGTTAGGGTTATGTTTAGGGTTAGGGTTAGGGTTAGGGTTAGGGTTAGGGCTAAGGTTAGGGTTAGGGTTAGGGTTATGGTTAGTGTTAGGATTAGGGTTAGGGTTAGGGTCAGGGTAAGGTTTAGGGTTAGGGTTAGGGTTAGGGTTAGATTTAAGGTCAGGTTTAGGTTTATTGTTAGAATTAGGGTTTAGGGTTTAAGGTTTATGGTTTAGGATTGTTTAAGGTTTAGGGTGGATTAGGTTTAGGGTTTAGAGTTTAGTGTTATGGTTACGTTTAGTGTTAGGGTTAGGGTTAGGGTTAGGTTAGGGTTAGGGTTAGGGTAATGGTTAGAGTTAGGGTTAGGGTTAGTGTTAGGGTAAGGGTTAGGGGTTAGTGTTAGGGTTAGGGTTAGGGTTAGGGTTAGGGTTAAGGTTAGGGGTTAGGGTTAGTGTTAGGGTTAGGGTTATTATTAGGGGGTTAGGTTTACGTTTAGGATTAGTGTTAGGGTTAGAATTAGAAATAGGGTTAGTGTTAGGATTAGGGTCAGGGTTAGGTTTAGGGTTAGGGTTAGGGTTAGGATTAGGGTTAGGGTCAGGGAGGGTTTAGGGTTAGGATTAGGGTTAGGGTTAGATTTAGGGTTAGGTTTATGTTTATTGTTAGATTTAGGATTTAGGGTCTAAGGTTTATGGTTTAGGATTGTTTAAGGTTTAGGGTTGATTAGGTTTAGGGTTTAGAGTATAGTGTTATGGTTACGGTTAGGGTTAGGGTTAGGGTTAGGATTAGGGTTAAGGTTAGGGTTAGGATTAGGTTTAGAGTTAGGGTTAGGGTTAGGGTTAGGGTTAGGGTTAGGGTTAGGGTTAGGGTTAGGATTAAGGTTAGGGTTAGGGTTAGGGTAAGGGTTAGGTGTTAGGGTTAGGGTTATGGTTATTTTTAGGTTTAGGTTTTAGGTTTTAGTGTTTAGGGTTTAAGGTTTAGGGTTTAGGATTGTTTAAGATTTAGGGTGGTTTAGGTTAAGGGTTTAGGGTTTAGACTTTAGGATTGTTTAAGGTTTAGGTTTGTTTAGGGTATAGTGTTTAGGGTTAAAAGTTTAGGGTTGTTTAGGCTTTAGTGTTTAGGGTTTAGGGTTGTTTAAGTTTTAGTGTTTAAGTTTTAGGTTTTAGGGTTGTATTGGGTTAATGTTTAGTGTTGTTTAGGGTATAGTGTTAATGGTTTAGGGTTTAGGGTTATTTAGGGTTTAGTGTTTAAAGTTTAGGGTATAGGGTTGTTTAGGGTTTAGTGTTTAGGGTTGTTTATGGTTTAGTGATTAGGGTTGTTTAGGGTTGTTTAGAGGTTAGTGTTTAGGGTTATTCGGGATTTATGATTTAGGGTTGTTCAGGGTTTAGGATTTATGGTTGTTCCAGGTTTAGGATTTAGGGATTAAGGTTAAGGGGTTAGGGTTAGGTTTAGGGTTAGGGTTAGGGTTAGGGTTAGGATTAGGGTTAGGGTTAAGGTTAGGGTTAGGGTTAGGGTTAGGGTTATGGTTAGTGTTAGGATTAGGGTTAGGGTTAGGGTCAGGGTAAGGTTTAGGGTTAGGGTTAGGGTTAGATTTAAGGTCAGGTTTAGGTTTATTGTTAGATTTAGGGTTTAGGGTTTAAGGTTTATGGTTTAGGATTGTTTAAGGTTTAGGGTGGATTAGGTTTACGGTTTAGAGTTTAGTGTTATGGTTATGGTTAGTGTTAGGGTTAGGGTTAGGGTTAGGGTTAGGATAATGGTTAGGGTTAGGGTTAGGGTTAGGGTTTTGGGTTAGGGTTAGTGTTAGGGTTAGGGTTATTATTAGGGGGTTAGGTTTAAGTTTAGGATTAGTGTTAGGGTTAGAATTAGAAATAGGGTTAGTGTAAGGATTAGGGTCAGGGTTAGGTTTAGGGTTAGGGTTAGGGTTAGGGTTAGGTTTAGGGTTAGGGTCAGGGAGGGTTTAGGGTTAGGGTTAGGGTTAGGGTTAGATTTAGGGTTAGGTTTAGGTTTATTGTTAGATTTAGGATTTAGGGTCTAAGGTTTATGGTTTAGGATTGTTTAAGGTTTATGGTGGATTAGGTTTAGTGTTTAGAGTTTAGTGTTATGGTTACGGTTAGGGTTAGGGTTAGGGTTAGGGTTAGGGTTAGGATTAGGGTTAAGGTTAGGGTTAGGATTAGGTTTAGGGTTAGAGTTAGGGTTAGGGTTAGGGTTAGGGTTAGGATTAGGGTTAGGGTTAGGGTTAGGGTAAGGGTTAGGGGTTAGGGTTAGGGTTATGGTTATTGTTAGGTTTAGGGTTTAGGGTTTAGTGTTTAGGGTTTAAGGTTTAGGGTTTAGGATTGTTTAAGATTTAGAGTGGTTTAGGTTAAGGGTTTAGGGTTTAGAGTTTAGGATTGTTTAAGGTTTAGGGTTGTTTAGGGTATAGTGTTTAGGGTTAAAAGTTTAGGGTTATTTAGGGTTTAGTGTTTAGGGTTTAGGGTTGTTTAAGGTTTAGTGTTTAGTGTTGTTTAGGGTATAGTGTTAATGTTTTAGGGTTTAGGGTTATTTAGGGTTTAGTGTTTAAAGTTTAGGGTATAGGGTTTTAGGGTTTAGTGTTTAGGGTTTTTTATGGTTTAGTGATTAGGGTTGTTTAGGGTTGTTTAGAGGTTAGTGTTTAGGGTTATTCAGGGTTTATGATTTAGGGTTGTTCAGGGTTTAGGATTTATGGTTGTTCAGGGTTTAGGATTTAGGGATTAAGGTTAATGGGTTAGGGTTAGGGTTAGGGTTAGGGTTAGCATTAGGGTTAGAGTTAGGGTTAGAGTTAGGGTTATGGGGTTATATTAGGCTTAAGGTTAGGGTTAGGGTTATGGGGTTAAGGTTAGGGTTGGGGTTAGGGTTAGGTTTAGGTTTAGGGTTAGGGTTAGGGTTATGGTTATTCTTAGATTTATGGTTTAAAATTTAGGGTTTATGGTTTAAGGTTTAGGTTTTGGATTGTTTAAGTTTTAGGGTGGTTTAGGTTTAGGGTACAGAATTTAGCGTTTAAGATTGTTTAATGGTTAGGGTTGTTTAGGTTTTAGCGTTTAGAGTTGTTTAGGGTTTTTTTGGGTTGTTTATAATTTAGTGTTGAGGGTTGTTCAGGATTTATGATTTAGGATATTTTAAGGTTTAGGGTTTAAGGTTGTATAGTGTTTTAGGGTTTAGGGTATAATGTTTAGGGTTAAGGGTTTAGGGTTGTTTAGGGTATAGTGTTAATGGTTTTAGGGTTTAGGCTTGTTTAGGGTTTAGTGTTTAGGGTTTA
>NC_137985.1:3435700-3490700 GCF_963924665.1 Micromys minutus | reverse complement strand
GGTTAGGGTTAGGGTTAGGGTTAGGGTTAGGGTTAGGGTTAGGGTTAAGGTTAGGGTTAGGGTTAGGTTTAGGGTTATGGTTAGTGTTAGGATTAGGGTTAGGGTTAGGGTCAGGGTTAGGTTTAGGGTTAGGGTTAGGGTTAGGGTTAGATTTAGGGTCAGGTTTAGGTTTATTGTTAGATTTAGGGTTTAGGATTTAAGGTTTATGGTTTAGGATTGTTTAAGGTTTACGGTGGATTAGGTTTAGGCTTTAGAGTTTAGTGTTATGGTTACGGTTAGTGTTAGGGTTAGGGTTAGGGTTAGGGTAATGGTTAGGGTTAGGGTTAGGGTTAGGGTTAGGGTTAGGTTAGGGTTAGGGTTAGGGTTAGGGTTAGGGTTAGGGTTAGGGGTTAGGGTTAGTGTTAGGGTTAGGGTTATTATTAGGGGGTTAGGTTTAAGTTTAGGATTATTGTTAGGGTTAGAATTAGAAATAGGGTTAGTGTTAGGATTAGGGTCAGGGTTAGGTTTAGGGTTAGGGTTAGGGTTAGGGTGAGGGTTAGGGTCAGGGAGGGTTTAGGGTTAGGGTTAGGGTTAGGGTAAGATTTAGGGTTAGGTTTAGGTTTATTGTTAGATTTAGGATTTAGGGTCTAAGGTTTATGGTTTAGGATTGTTTAAGTTTTAGGGTGGATTAGGTTTAGGGTTTAGAGTTTAGTGTTATGGTTACGGTTAGGGTTAGGGTTATGGTTAGGGTTAGGATTAGGGTTAAGGTTTGGGTTAGGATTAGGTTTAGGTTTAGAGTTAGGGTTAGGGTTAGGGTTAGGGTTAGGGATAGGGTTAGGGTTAGGGTTAGGGTTAGGGTTAGGGTTAGGGTTAGGGTTAGGGTAAGGGTTAGGGGTTAGGGTTAGGGTTATGGTTATTGTTAGGTTTAGGGTTTAGTGTTTAGTGTTTAGGGTTTAAGGTTTAGGGTTTAGGATTGTTTAAGATTTAGGGTGGTTTACGTTAAGGGTTTAGGGTTTAGAGTTTAGGATTGTTTAAGGTTTAGGGTTGTTTAGGGTATAGTTTTTAGGGTTAAAAGTTTAGGGTTGTTTAGGGTTTAGTGTTTAGGGTTTAGGGTTGTTTAATGTTTAGTGTTTAAGGTTTAGGTTTTAGGGTTGTTTTGGGTTTAGTGTTTACTGTTGTTTAGGGTATAGTGTTAATGGTTTAGGGTTTAGGGTTATTTAGGGTTTAGTGTTTAAGGTTTAGGGTATAGGGTTGTTTAGGATTTAGTGTTTAGGGTTGTTTATGGTTTAGTGATTAGGTTTGTTTAGGGTTGTTTAGAGGTTAGTGTTTAGGGTTATTCAGGGTTTATGATTTAGGGTTGTTCAGGGTTTAGGATTTATGGTTGTTCAGGGTTTAGGATTTAGGGATTAAGGTTAAGGGTTTAGGGTTATGGTTAGGGTTAGGTTTGGGTTAGCATTAGGGTTAGAGTTAGGGTTAGAGTTAGGATTATGGGGTTATGTTAGGCTTAAGGTTAGGGTTAGGGTTATGGGGTTAAGGTTAGGGTTGGGGTTAGGGTTAGGTTTAGGTTTAGGGTTAGGGTTAGGGTTATGGTTATTCTCAGATTTAAGGTTTAAATTTTAGGGTTTATGGTTTAAGGTTTAGGGTTTAGGATTGTTTAAGTTTTAGGGTGGTTTAGGTTTAGGGTATAGGGTTTAGCGTTTAAGATTGTTTAATATTTAGGGTTGTTTAGGTTTTTGCGTTTAGAGTTGTTTAGGGTTTTTTAGGGTTGTTTATGATTTAGTGTTTAGGGTTGTTCAGGATTTATGATTTAGGATATTTTAAGGTTTAGGGTTTAAGTTTGTATAGTGTTTTAGGGTTTAGTGTATAATGTTTAGGGTTAAGGGTTTAGGGATGTTTAGGGTATAGTGTTAATGATTTTAGGGTTTAGGCTTGTTTAGTGTTTAGTGTTTAGGGTTTAGGATTTAGGGTTTTTTAGCGTTTAGTGTTTATAGTTTAAAGTTAAGGGTGCTTTTGGAATTAGTGTTTAAGGTTTTTCGAGGTTTAGGGTTTAGTATTTAGGGTGTTAGGGTTAGTGTTAGGGTTAGGTTTAGGGTTAAGGTGAGGGTTAGGGTGAGGGTTAAGGTTAGGGTTAGGGTTAAGGTTAGTGTTAGTGTTAGGGTAAGGGTTAGGGTTAGGGATAGGGTTAGGGTTAGGTTTAGGGTTAGGGTTAAGGTTAGGGTTAGGGTTAGGTTTAGGGTTAGGGTTAGGGGTTAGGGTTAGGGTTAGTGTTAGGGGTTAGGGGTTAGTGTTAGGGTTAGGGTTAGGGTTAGGGTTAGGTTTAGTGTTAGGGTTATTATTAGGGGGTTAGGTTTTAGTTTAGGATTAGTGTTAGGGTTAGAATTAGAAATAGGGTTAGTGTTAGGATTAGGGTCAAGGTTAGGTTTAGGGATATGGTTAGGGTTAGGGTTAAGGGTAGGGTTAGGGTTAGGGTTAGATTTAAAGGTTAGGGTTTAGTGTTAAGATTAGGGAAAGTGTGAGTTTAGGGTTAGGTTTAGGGTTAGGGTTAGGGATAGTGTTTGGGTTATGATTAGTGTTATTATTAGGGTTAGGGTTAGGGTCAGGTTTAGGTTTAGGTTTAGGGTTAGGGTTAGGGTTAGATTTAGGGTTAGGTTTAGGTTTATTGTTAGATTTAGGGTTTAGGGTTTAAGGTTTAAGGTTTAGGATTGTTTAAGGTTTAGGGTAGATTAGGTTTAGGGTTTAGAGTTTAGTATTATGGTTACGGTTAGGGTTAGGGTTAGGGTTAGAGTTAGGGTTAGGTTAGGGTTAGGGTTAGGGTTAGGGTTAAGGTTAGGCTTAATGTTATAGTTAGGGTTATGGTTAGTGTTAGGATTAGGGTTAGGGTTAGGGTCAGGGTTAGGTTTAGGGTTAGGGATAGGCTTAGGGTTAGATTTAGGGTTAGGTTTAGGTTTATTGTTAGATTTAGGGTTTAGGGTTTAAGGTTTATGGTTTAGGATTGTTTAAGGTTTAGGGTGGATTAGGTTTAGGGTTTAGAGTTTAGTGTTATGGTTACGGTTAGGGTTAGGGTTAGGGATGGGGTTAGGGTTAGGGTTAGGGTTATGGTAAGGGTTAGGGTTAGGGTTAGGGTTAGGGTTATGGTAAAAGTTAGGGGTTAGTGTTAGGGTTTGGGTTAGGGTTAGGGTTAGGGTTAGGGTTAGGTTAGGGTTAGGGTTAGGGTTAGGGTTAGTGTTAGGGTTAGGGTTATTATTAGGGGTTAGGTTTAAGTTTAGGATTAGTGTTGGGGTTAGAGTTAGAAATAGGGTTAGTGTTAGGATTAGGGTCAGGGTTAGGTTTAGGGTTAGGGTTAGGGTTAGGGTTAGGGTTAAAGTCAGGGGGGGTTTAGGGTTAGGGTTTAGGGTTAGGGTTAGATTTAGTGTTAGGTTTAGGTTTATTGTTAGATTTAGGATTTAGGGTCTAAGTTTTATGGTTTAGGATTGTTTAAGGTTTAGGGTGGATTAGGTTTACGGTTTAGAGTTTAGTGTTATGGATACGGTTAGGGTTAGGGTTAGGGTTAGGGTTAGGATTAGGGTTAAGGTTAGGGTTAGGATTAGGTTTAGGGTTAGGGTTAGGGTTAGGGTTAGGGTTAGGGTTAGGATTAGAATTAGGGTTAGGGTTAGGGTAAGGGTTAGGTGTGAGGGTTAGGGTTATGGTTATTGTTAGGTTTAGAGTTTAGGGTTTAGTGTTTAGGGTTTAAGGTTTAGGGTTTAGGATTGTTTAAGATTTAGGGTGGTTTACGTTAAGGGTTTAGGGTTTAGAGTTTAGGATTGTTTAAGGTTTAGGGTTGTTTAGGGTATAGAGTTTAGGGTTAAAAGTTTAGGGTTGTTTAGGGTTTAGTGTTTAGGGTTTAGGGTTGTTTAAGGTTTAGTGTTTAAAGTTTAGGTTTTAGGGTTGTTTTGGGTTAAGTGTTTAGTGTTGTTTAGGGTATAGTGTTAATGGTTTAGGGTTTAGGGTTATTTAGGGTTTAGTGTTTAAGGTTTAGGGTATAGGGTTGTTTAGGGTTTAGTGTTTAGGGTTGTTTATGGTTTAGTGATTAGGGTTGTTTAGGGTTGTTTAGAGGTTAGTGTTTAGGGTTATTCAGGGTTTATGATTTAGGGTTGTTCAGGGTTTAGGATTTATGGTTGTTCAGGTTTTAGGATTTAGGGATTAAGGTTAATGGGTTAGGGTTAGGGTTAGGGTTAGGGTTAGGGTTAGGTTTAGCATTAGGGTTAGAGTTAGGGTTAGAGTTAGGGTTAGAGTTAGGGTTATGGGGTTATGTTAGGCTTAAGGTTAGGGTTAGGGTTATGGGGTTAAGGTTAAGGTTGGGGTTAGGGTTAGGTTTAGGTTTAGGGTTAGGGTTAGGGTTATGGTTATTCTTAGATTTATGGTTTAAAATTTAGGGTTTACGGTTTAAGGTTTAGGGTTTAGGATTGTTTAAATTTTAGGGTGGTTTAGGTTTAGGGTATAGAATTTAGCGTTTAAGATTGTTTAATGGTTAGGGTTGTTTAGGTTTTAGCGTTTAGAGTTGTTTAGGGTTTTTTAGGGTTGTTTATAATTTAGTGTTTAGGGTAGTTCAGGATTTATGATTTAGGATATTTTAAGGTTTAGGGTTTAAGGTTGTATAGTGTTTTAGGGTTTAGGGTATAATGTTTAGGGTTAAGGGTTTAGGGTTGTTTAGGGTATAGTGTTAATGGTTTTAGGGTTTAGGCTTGTTTAGGGTTTAGTGTTTAGGGTTTAGGGTTTAGGGTTTTCTAGCTTTTAGTGTTTATAGTTTAGGGTTTAGGGTGCTTTTGGAATTAGTGTTTCGGGTTTTTCGGGGTTTAAGGTTTAGGATTTAGGGTGTTAGGGTTAGTGTTAGGGTTAGGTTTAGGGTTAAGGTGAGGGTTAGGGTGAGGTTTAAGGTTAGGGTTAGGGTTAAGGTTAGTGTTAGTGTTAGGGTAAGGGTTAGGGTTAGGGATAGGGTTAGGGTTAGAATTAGGGTTAAGGTTAGGGTTAGGGTTAGGGTTAGGGGTTAGGGTTAGGGTTAGTGTTAGGGGTTAGGGGTTAGGGGTTAGTGTTAGGGTTAGGGTTAGGGTTAGGGTTAGGGTTAGGTTTAGTGTTAGGGTTATTATTAGGGGGTTAGGTTTTAGTTTAGGATTAGTGTTAGGGTTAGAATTAGAAATAGGGTTAGTGTTAGGATTAGGGTCAGGGTTAGGTTTAGGGATAGGGTTAGGGTTAAGGGTAGGGTTAGGGTTAGGGTTAGATTTAAAGTTTAGGGTTTAGTGTTAGGATTAGGGATAGTGTGAGTTTTAAGGTTAGGTTTATGGTTAGGGTTAGGGTTAGTGTTTGGGTTATGATTAGTGTTAGGATTAGGGTTAGGGTTAGGGTCAGGTTTAGGTTTAGGGTTAGGGTTAGGGTTAGAATTAGATTTAGGGTTAGGTTTAGGTTTATTGTTAGATTTAGGGTTTAGGGTTTAAGGTTTATGGTTTAAGATTGTTTAAGATTTAGGGTGGATTAGGTTTAGGGTTTAGAGTTTAGTATTATGGTTACGGTTAGGGTTAGTGTTAGGGTTAGAGTTAGGGTTAGGGTTAGGGTTAGGGTTAGGGTTAAGGTTAGGGTTAGTGTTAGGGTTAGGGTTATGGTTAGTGTTAGGATTAGGGTTAGGTTTAGGGTCAGGGTTAGGTTTAGGGTTAGGGATAGGGTTAGGGTTAGATTTAGGGTTAGGTTTAGGTTTATTGTTAGATTTAGGGTTTAGGGTTCAAGGTTTATGGTTTAGGATTGTTCAAGGTTTAGGGTGGATTAGGTTTAGGGTTTAGAGTTTAGTGTTATGGTTACGGTTAGGGTTAGGGTTAGGGTTAGGATTTGGGTTAGGGTTAGGGTTAGGATTAGGTTTAGGGTTAGGGTTAGGGTTAGGGTTAGGGTTAGGGTTAGGGTTAGGGTTAGGGTTAGGGTTAGGGTTAGGGTTAGGGTTAGGGTAAGGGTTAGGGGTTAGGGTTAGGGTTATGGTTATTGTTAGGTTTAGGGTTTAGGGTTTAGTGTTTAGGGTTTAAGGTTTAGGGTTTAGGATTGTTTAGGATTTAGGGTGGTTTACGTTAAGGGTTTAGGGTTTAGAGTTTAGGATTGTTTAAGGTTTAGGGTTGTTTAGGGTATAGAGTTTAGGGTTAAAAGTTTAGGGTTGTTTAGGGTTTAGTGTTTAGGTTTTAGTGTTGTTTAAGGTTTAGTGTTTAAGGTTTAGGTTTTAGGGTTGTTTTGGGTTTAGTGTTTAGTGTTGTTTAGGGTATAGTGTTAATGGTTTAGGGTTTAGGGTTATTTAGGGTTTAGTGTTTAAGGTTTAGGGTATAGGGTTGTTTAGGGTTTAGTGTTTAGGGTTGTTTATGGTTTAGTGATTAGGGTTGTTTAGGGTTGTTTAGAGGTTAGTGTTTAGGGTTATTCAGGGTTTATGATTTAGGGTTGTTCAGGGTTTAGGATTTATGGTTGTTCAGGTTTTAGGATTTAGGGATTAAGGTTAATGGGTTAGGGTTAGGGTTAGGGTTAGGGTTAGCATTAGGGTTAGAGTTAGGGTTAGAGTTAGGGTTAGAGTTAGGGTTATGGGGTTATGTTAGGCTTAAGGTTAGGGTTAGGTTTATGGGGTTAAGGTTAGGGTTGGGGTTAGGGTTAGGTTTAGGTTTAGGGTTAGGGTTAGGGTTATGGTTATTCTTAGATTTATGGTTTAAAATTTAGGGTTTATGGTTTAAGGTTTAGGGTTTAGGATTGTTTAAGTTTTAGGGTGGTTTAGGTTTAGGTTATAGAATTTAGCGTTTCAGATTGTTTAATGGTTAGGGTTGTTTAGGTTTTAGCGTTTAGAGTTGTTTAGGGTTTTTTAGGGTTGTTTATAATTTAGTGTTTAGGGTTGTTCAGGATTTATGATTTAGGATATTTTAAGGTTTAGGGTTTAAGGTTGTATAGTGTTTTAGGGTTTAGGGTATAATGTTTAGGGTTAAGGGTTTAAGGTTGTTTAGGGTATAGTGTTAATGGTTTTAGGGTTTAGGCTTGTTTAGGGTTTAGTGTTTAGGGTTTAGGGTTTAGGGTTTTTTAGCGTTTAGTGTTTATAGTTTAGGGTTTAGGGTGCTTTTGGAATTAGTGTTTAGGGTTTTTCGGGGTTTAAGGTTTAGGATTTAGGGTGTTAGGGTTAGTGTTAGGGTTAGGTTTAGGGTTAAGGTGAGGGTTAGGGTGAGGGTTAAGGTTAGGGTTAGGGTTAAGGTTAGTGTTAGTGTTAGGGTAAGGGTTAGTGTTAGGGATAGGGTTAGGGTTAGAATTAGGGTTAAGTTTAGGGTTAGGGTTAGGGGTTAGGGTTAGGGTTAGTGTTAGGGGTTAGGGGTTAGTGTTAGTGTTAGGGTTAGGGTTAGGGTTAGGGTTAGGTTTAGTATTAGGGTTATTATTAGGGGGTTAGGTTTTAGTTTAGGATTAGTGTTAGGGTTAGAATTAGAAATAGGGTTAGTGTTAGGATTAGGGTCAGGGTTAGGTTTAGGGATAGGGTTAGGGTTAAGGGTAGGGTTAGGGTTAGGGTTAAATTTAAAGTTTAGGGTTTAGTGTTAGGATTAGGGATAGTGTGAGTTTTAAGGTTAGGTTAAGGTGAGGGTTAGGATTAGTGTTTGGGTTATGATTAGTGTTAGGATTAGGGTTAGGGTTAGGGTCAGGTTTAGGTTTAGGGTTAGGGTTAGGGTTAGGGTTAGATTTAGGGTTAGGTTTAGGTTTATTGTTAGATTTAGGGTTTAGGGTTTAAGGTTTATGGTTTAGGATTGTTTAAGATTTAGGGTGGATTAGGTTTAGGGTTTAGAGTTTAGTATTATGGTTACGGTTAGGGTTAGAGTTAGGGTTAGGGTTAGGGTTAGGGTTAGGGTTAAGGTTAGGGTTAGTGTTAGGGTTAGGGTTATGGTTAGTGTTAGGATTAGGGTTAGGGTTAGGGTCAGGGTTAGGTTTAGGGTTAGGGATAGGGTTAGGGTTAGATTTAGGGTTAGGTTTAGGTTTATTGTTACATTTAGGGTTTAGGGTTTAAGGTTTATTGTTTAGGATTGTTCAAGGTTTAGGGTGGATTAGGTTTAGGGTTTAGAGTTTAGTGTTACGGTTACGGTTAGGGTTAGGGTTAAGGATGGGGTTATGGTTAGGGTTATGGTTATGGTCAAGTTTAGGGTTAGGGTTAGGGTTAGGGTAAAAGTTAGGGGGTTAGTGTTAGGGTTTGGGTTAGGGTTAGGGTTAGGGTTAGGGTTAGGTTAGGGTTAGGGTTAGGGTTAGGGTTAGGGGTTAGGGTTAGTGTTAGGGTTAGGGTTATTATTAGGGGGTTAGGGTTAAGTTTAGAATAAGTGTTAGGGTTAGAATTAGAAATAGGTTTAGTGTTAGGATTAGGGTCAGGGTTAGGTTTAGGGTTCGGGTTAGGGTTAGGGTTAGGGTTAGGGTCAGGGAGGGTTTAGGGTTAGGGTTAGATTTAGGGTTAGGTTTAGGTTTAATGTTAGATTTAGGGTTTAGGGTCTACGGTTTATGGTTTAGGATTGTTTAAGGTTTAGGGTGGATTAGGTTTAGGGTTTAGAGTTTAGTGTTATGGTTACGGTTAGGGTTAGGGTTAGGGTTAGGGTTAGGGTTAGAATTAGGGTTAAGGTTAGGGTTAGGGTTAGGTTTAGGGTTAGGGTTAGGGTTAGGGTTAGGGTTAGGGTTATGGTTAGGGTTAGGGTTAGGGTTAGGTTTAGGGTTAGGGTTAGGGTTAGGGTTAGGGTTAGGGTAAGGGTTAGGGGTTTGGGTTAGGGTTAGGGTTAAGGTTAGGTTTAGGGTTAAGGTTAGGGTTAGGGTTAAGGTTAGGGTTAGGGGTTAGGGTTAGGGTTAGTGTTAGTTGTTAGGGGTTAGTGTTAGGGTTAGGGTTAGGGTTAGGGTTAGGGTTAGGTTTAGTGTTAGGGTTATTATTAGGGGGTTAGGTTTTAGTTTAGGATTAGTGTTAGGGTTAGAATTAGAAATAGGGTTAGTGTTAGGATTAGGGTCAGAGTTAGGTTTAGGGAAATGGTTAGGGTTAGGGTTAAGGGTAGGGTTAGGGTTAGGGTTAGATTTAAAATTTAGGGTTTAGTGTTAAGATTAGAGATAGTGTGAGGTTTAGGGTTAGGTTTAGGGTTAGGGTTAGGGATAGTGATTGGGTTATGATTAGTGTTATTATTAGGGTTAGGGTTAGGGTCAGGTTTAGGTTTAGGGTTAGGGTTAGGGTTAGGGTTAGATTTAGGGTTAGGTTTAGGTTTATTGTTAGATTTAGGGTTTAGGGTTTAAGGTTTAAGGTTTACGATTGTTTAAGGTTTAGGGTAGATTAGGTTTAGGGTTTAGAGTTTAGTATTATGGTTACGGTTAGGGATAGGGTTAGGGTTAGAGTTAGGGTTAGGATTAGGGTTAGGGTTAGGGTTAGGGTTAAGGTTAGGGTTAATGTTAGGAATGGGGTTATGGTTAATGTTATGATTAGGGTTAGGTTTAGGGTCAGGGTTAGGTTTAGGGTTAGGGATAGGGTTAGGGTTAGATTTAGGTTTAGGTTTAGGTTTATTGTTAGATTTGGGGTTTAGGGTTTAAGGTTTATGATTTAGGATTGTTTAAGATTTATGGTGGATTAGGTTTAGGGTTTAGAGTTTAGTGTTATGGTTACGGTTAGGGTTAGTTTTAGGGATGGGGTTAGGGTTAGGGTTAGGGTTATGGTAAGGGTTAGGTTTAGGGTTAGGGTTAGGGTTATGGTAAAAGTTAGGGGGTTAGTGTTAGGGTTTGGGTTAGGGTTAGGGTTAGGGTTAGGGTTAGGTTAGGGTTAGGGTTAGGGTTAGGGTTAGGGTTATTATTAGGGGGTTAGGTTTCAGTTTAGGATTAGTGTTAGGGTTAGAATTAGAAATAGGGTTAGTGTTAGGATTAGGGTCAGGGTTAGGTTTAGGGTTAGGGTTAGGGTTAGGGTTAGGGTTAAAGTCAGGGAGGGTTTAGGGTTAGGGTTAGGGTTAGGGTTAGATTTAGTGTTAGGTTTAGGTTTATTGTTAGATTTAGGATTTAGGGTCTAAGGTTTATGGTTTAGGATTGTTTAAGGTTTAGGGTGGATTAGGTTTAGGGTTTAGAGTTTAGTGTTATGGTTACGGTTAGGGTTAGGGTTAGGGTTAGGTTTAGGATTAGGGTTAAGGTTAAGGTTAGGATTAGTTTTAGGGTTAGGGTTAGGGTTAGGGTTAGGGTTAGGGTTAGGATTAGGGTTAGGGTTAGGGTTAGCATTAGGGTTAGAGTTAGGGTTAGAGTTAGGGTTAGAGTTAGGGTTATGGGGTTATGTTAGGCTTAAGGTTAGGGTTAGGGTTATGGGGTTAAGGTTAGGGTTGGGGTTAAGGTTAGGTTTAGGTTTAGGGTTAGGGTTAGGGTTATGGTTATTCTTAGATTTATGGTTTAAAATTTAGGGTTTATGGTTTAAGGTTTAGGGTTTAGGATTGTTTAAGTTTTAGGGTGGTTTAGTTTTAGGGTATAGAATTTAGCGTTTCAGATTGTTTAATGGTTAGGGTTGTTTAGGTTTTAGCGTTTAGAGTTGTTTAGGTTTTTTTAGGGTTGTTTATGATTTAGTGTTTAGGGTTGTTCAGGATTTATGATTTAGGATATTTTAAGGTTTAGGGTTTAAGGTTGTATAGTGTTTTAGGGTTTAGGGTATAATGTTTAGGGTTAAGGGTTTAGGGTTGTTTAGGGTATAGTGTTAATGGTTTTAGGGTTTAGGCTTGTTTAGGGTTTAGTGTTTAGGGTTTAGGGTTTAGGGTTTTTTAGCGTTTAGTGTTTATAGTTTAGGGTTTAGGGTGCTTTTGGAATTAGTGTTTAGGGTTTTTCGGGGCTTAAGGTTTAGGATTTAGGGTGTTAGGGTTAGTGTTAGGGTTAGGTTTAGGGTTAAGGTGAGGGTTAGGGTGAGGGTTAAGGTTAGGGTTAGGGTTAAGGTTAGTGTTAGTGTTAGGGTAATAGTTAGGGTTAGGGATTGGGTTAGGGTTAGGGTTAGTGTTAAGGTTAAGGTTAGGGTTAGGGTTAGGGGTTAGGGTTAGGGTTAGTGTTAGGGGTTAGGGGTTAGTGTTAGGGTTAGGTTTAGGGTTAGGGTTAGGGTTAGGGTTAGGTTTAGTGTTAGGGTTATTATTAGGGGGTTAGGTTTTAGTTTAGGATTAGTGTTAGGGTTAGAATTAGAAATAGGGTTAGTGTTAGGATTAGGGTCAGGGTTAGTTTAGGGATAGGGTTAGGGTTAAGGGTAGGGTTAGGGTTAGGTTTAGATTTAAAGTTTAGGGTTTAGTGTTAGGATTAGGGATAGTGTGAGTTTTAGGGTTAGGTTTTGGGTTAGGGTTAGGGTTAGTGTTTGGGTTATGATTAGTGTTAGGATTAGGGTTAGGGTTAGGGTCAGGTTTAGGTTTAGGGTTAGGGTTAGGGTTAGGGTTAGATTTAGGGTTAGGTTTAGGTTTATTGT
The DNA here is from genome assembly GCF_963924665.1 of Micromys minutus. Classification (NCBI taxonomy): domain Eukaryota; kingdom Metazoa; phylum Chordata; class Mammalia; order Rodentia; family Muridae; genus Micromys; species Micromys minutus. The sequence goes on along the minus strand of NC_137985.1, from coordinate 3,479,281 downwards.
TAGATTTAGGGTTAGGTTTAGGTTTATTGTTAGATTTAAGGTTTAGGGTTTAAGGTTTATGATTTAGGATTGTTTAAGGTTTAGGGTGGATTGGGTTTAGGGTTTAGAGTTTAGTATTATGGTTACGGTTAGGGTTAGGGTTAGAGTTAGAGTCAGGGTTAAGGTTAGGGTTAGGGTTAGGGTTAAGTTTAGGGTTAGTGTTAGGGTTAGGGTTATGGTTAGTGTTAGGATTAAGGTTAGGGTTAGGGTCAGGGTTAGGTTTAGGGTTAGGGATAGGGTTAGGGTTAGATTTAGGGTTAGGTTTAGGTTTATTGTTAGATTTAGGGTTTAGGGTTTAATGTTTATGGTTTAGGATTGTTTAAGGTTTAGGGTGGATTAGGTTTAGGGTTTAGAGTTTAGTGTTATGGTTACGGTTAGGGTTAGGGTTAGGGATGGGGTTAGGGTTAGGGTTAGGGTTATGGTAAAGGTTAGGGTTAGGGTTAGGGTTAGGGTAAAAGTTAGGGGGTTAGTGTTAGGGTTTGGGTTAGGGTTAGGGTTAGGGTTAGGGTTAGATTATGGTTAGGGTTAGGGTTAGGGGTTAGGGTTAGTGTTAGGGTTAGGTTTATTATTAGGGGATTAGGGTTAAGTTTAGGATTAGTGTTAGGGTTAGAATTAGAAATAGGTTTAGTGTTAGGATTAGGGTTAGGGTTAGGGTTAGGGTTAGGGGTTAGGGTTAGGGTTAGTGTTAGGTGTTAGGGGTTAGGGTTAGGGTTAGGGTTAGGGTTAGGGTTAGGGTTAGGGTGAGTGTTAGGGTTAGGGTTATGTGGTTATGTTAGGCTTAAGGTTAGGGTTAGGGTTAGGGTTAGGGTAAGGTTAGGGTTAGGGTTAGGGTTAGGGTTAGGATTAGGGTTAAGGTTAGGGTTAGGGTTAAGTTTAGGGTTAGGGTTAGGGTTAGGGTTAGGGTTACTGTTAGGGTTAGGGTTAGGGTTAGTTTTAGGGTTAGGGTTAGGGTTAGGGTTAGGGTAAGGGTTAGGGGTTAGGGTTAAGGTTAGGGTTAAGGTTAGGGTTAGGGTTAAGGTTAGGGTTAGGGTTAGGGTTAGGGTTAGGGTTAGGGTTAGGGTTAGAGTTAGGGTAAGGTTAGGGTTAGGGTTAGGGTTAGGGTTAGGGGTTAGGGGTTAGGGTTAGGGTTAGGGTTAGGGTTAGGTTAGGGTTAGGGTTAGTGTGAGGGTTAGGGTTAGGGTTATGTGGTTAAGGTTAGGGTTGGGGTTAGGGTTAGGTTTAGGTTTAGGGTTAGAGTTAGGGTTATGGTTATTCTTAGATTTATGGTTTAAAATTAAGGGTTTATGGTTTAAGGTTTAGGGTTTAGGATTGTTTAAGTTTTAGCGTGGTTTAGGTTTAGGGTATAGGGTTTAGCGTTTAAGATTGTTTAATATTTAGGGTTGTTTATGTTTTAGCGTTTAGAGTTGTTTAGGTTTTTTTAGGGTTGTTTATGATTTAGTGTTTAGGGTTGTTCAGGATTTATGATTTAGGATATTTTAAGGTTTAGGGTTTAAGGTTGTATAGTGTTTTAGGGTTTAGGCTATAATGTTTAGGGTTAAGAGTTTAGGGTTGTTTAGGATATAGTGTTAATGGTTTTAGGGTTTAGGCTTGTTTAGGGTTTAGTGTTTAGGGTTTAGGGTTTAGGGTTTTTTAGCGTTTAGTGTTTAGAGTTTCGGGTTTAGGGTGCTTTTGGAATTAGTGTTTAGGGTTTTTCTGGGTTTAGGGTTTAGGATTTAGGGAGTTAGGGTTAGTGTTAGGGTTAGGTTAAGTGTTAGGGTGAGGGTTAGGGTGAGGGTTAAGGTTAGGGTTAGGGTTAAGGTTAGTGTTAGTGTTAGGGTAAGGGTTAGGGTTAGGGATAGGGTTAGGGTTAGGGTTAGGGTTAGGGTTAGGGTTAGTGTTAGGGTTAGGTTAGGGTTAGGGTTAGGGTTAGGGGTTAGGGTTAGGGTTAGTGTTAGGGGTTAGGGGTTAGGGTTAGGGTTAGGGTTAGGGTTAGGTTTAGTGTTAGGGTTATTATTAGGGGGTTAGGTTTAAGTTTAGGATTAGTGTTAGGGTTAGAATTAGAAATAGGGTTAGTGTTAGGATTAGGGTCAGGGTTAGGTTTAGGGATATGGTTAGGGTTAGGGTTAAGGGTAGGGTTAGGGTTAGGGTTAGATTTAAAGTTTAGGGTTTAGTGTTAGGATTAGGGATAGTGTGAGGTTTAGGGTTAGGGTTAGGTTTAGGGTTAGGGTTAGAGTTAGTGTTTGGGTTATGGTTAGTGTTAGGATTAGGGTTACGGTTAGGGTTAGGGTTAGGGTTAGGGTTAGGATTAGGGTTAAGGTTAGGGTTAGGGTTAGGTTTAGGGTTATTGTTAGGGTTATGTTAGGGTTACGGTTAGGGTTAGGGTTAGGTTTAGGTTTAGGGTTAGGGTTAGGGTTAGGGTTAGGGTAAGGGTTAGGGATTAGGGGTAGGGTTAGGGTTAAGATTAGGGTTAGGGTTAAGGTTAGGGTTATGGTTATGGTTAGGGTTAGGGTTAGGGTTAGGGTTAGGGTAAGGTTAGGGTTAGGGTTAGGGTTAGGGTTAGGGGTTAGGGTTAGTGTTAGTGTTAGGGGTTATGGGTTAGGGTTAGGGTTAGGGTTAGGGTTAGGGTTAGGGTTAGGGTGAGGGTTAGGGTTAGGGTTATGTGGTTATGTTAGGCTTAAGGTTAGGGTTAGGGTTAGGGTTATGGTTATTCTTAGATTTATGGTTTAACATTTAGGGTTTATGGTTTAAGGTTTAGGGTTTAGGATTGTTTAAGTTTTTAGGGCCGTTGCTAGGGCCGTTGTTAGGGCCGTTGCTAGGGTCCTTGTTAGGGCCGTTGCTACGGCCGTTGCTAGGGCCGTTGCTAGGGCCGTTGCTAGGGCCGTTGTTAGGGCCGTTGCTAGGGCCGTTGTTAGGGCCGTTGCTAGGGCCGTTGCTAGGGCCGTTGCTAGGGCGGTTGCTAGGGCCCTTGTTAGGGCCGTTGCTAGGGCCGTTGCTAGGGTCGTTGCTAGGGCCGTTGCTAGGGCCGTTGTTAGGGCCGTTGCTAGGGCCTTTGTTAAGGCCGTTGCTAGGGCCTTTGTTAGGGCCGTTGCTAGGGCCGTTTCTAGGGCCGTTGCTAGGGCCGTTGTTAGGGCCGTTCCTTGGGCCGTAGTTAGGGCCATTGTTAGGGCCGTTGCTAGGGCCGTTGTTAGTGCCGTTGCTAGGGCCCTTGTTAGGGCCGTTGCTAGGGCTGTTGTTAGGGCCGTTGTTACGGCACTTGTTAGGGCCGTTGCTAGGGCTGATGCTAGGGCCGTTGTTAGGGCCGTTGCTAGGGCCGTTTCTAGGGCCGTTGCTAAGGCCGTTGCTAGGGCCGTTGCTAGGGCCGTTGCTAGGGCCGTTGTTAGGGCCGTTGCTAGGGCCGTTGTTAGGGCCGTTGCTAGGGCCGTTGTTAGGGCCGTTGCTAAAGCCGTTGCTAGGGCCGTTGCTAGGGCCGTTGCTAGGGCCGTTGCTAGGGCCCTTCTTTGGGCCGTTGCTAGGGCCCTTGTTAGGGCCGTTGCTAGGGCCGTTGCTAGGGCCGTTTCAAGGGCCGATGTTAGGGCCGTTGCTAGGGCCCTTGTTAGGGCCGTTGCTAGGGCCGTTGTTAGGGCCGTTGCTAGGGCCGTTGCTAGGGCCGTTGCTAGGGTTGTTCCTAGGGCCGTTTCAAGGGCCGTTGTTAGGGCCGTTGTTAGGGCCGTTGGTAGGGCCATTGCTAGGGCCGTTGTTAGGGCCGTTGCTAGGGCCGTTGCTAGGGCGGTTGCAAGGGCCGTTGTTAGGGCCGTTGCTAGGGCGCTGTTAGGGCCGTTGCTAGGGCCGTTGTTAGGGCCGTTGCTAGGGCCGTTGTTAGGTCCGTTGTCAGGGCCGTTGTTAGGGCCGTTGTTAGGGCCCTTGTTTGGGCCGTTGCTAGGGCCCTTGTTAGGGCCGTTGCTAGGGCCGTTGCTAGGGCCGTTTCAAAGGCGGTTGTTAGGGCCGTTGCTAGGGCCCTTGTTAGGGCCGTTGCTAGGGCCGTTGTTAGGGCCGTTGCTCGGGCCGTTGCTAGGGCTGTTGTTAGGGCCGTTGGTAGGGCCGTTGCTAGGGCCGTTGCTAGGGCCGTTGCTAGGGCCCTTGTTAGGGCCGTTGCTAGGTCCGTAGCTAGGGCCGTTGCTAGGGCCATTGCTACGGCCGTTGCTAGGGCCCTTGTTAGGGCCGTTGCTAGGGCCCTTGTTAGGGCCGTTGCTAGGGCCGTTGCTCGGGCCGTTTTTAGGGCCGTTGGTAGGGCCGTTGCTAGGGCCGTTGTTAGGGCCGTTGCTAGGGCCGTGGCTAGGGCCGTTGCAAGGGCTGTTGTTAGGGCCGTTGCTAGGGACCTTTTTAGGGCCGTTGCTAGGGCCGTTGCTAGGGCCGTTGCTAGTCCCGTTGCTAGGGCCCTTGTTAGGGCCGTTGCTAGGGCCCTTGTTAGGGCCGTTGCTAGGGCCGTTGCTAGGGCCGTTTCAAGGGCCGATGTTAGGGCCGTTGCTAGGGCCCTTGTTAGGGCCGTTGCTAGGGCCGTTGCTAGGGCCGTAGCTAGGGCCGTTGCTAGGGCCGTTGCTAGGGCCGTTGCTAGGGCCGTTGATAGAACGGTTGCTATGGCCGTTGTTAGGGCCGTTGCTTGGGCCCTTTCTAGGGCCGTTGTTAGGGCCGTTGCTAAGGCCGTTGTTAGGGCCGTTGCTATGGCCGTTGTTAGGGCCTTTGCTAGGGCCGTTGTTAGGGCCGTTGCTAGGGCCGTTGCTAGGGCCGTTGCTAGGGCCGTTGCTATGGCCGTTGCTAGGGCCGTTGTTAGGGCCGTTGCTAGGGCCGTTGCTAGGGCCGTTGCTAGGGCCGTTGCTATGGCCGTTGTTAGGGCCTTTGCTAGGGCCGTTGCTTGGGCTGTTGCTAGGGCCCTTGTTAGGGCCGTTGCTAGGGCCGTTGCTAGGGCCGTTGCTAGGGTTGTTCCTAGGGCCGTTTCAAGGGCCGTTATCAGGGCGGTTGCTAGGGCCCTTGTTAGGGCCGTTGCTAGGGCCCTCGTTAGGGCCGTTGCTAGGGCCGTTGCTAGGGCCGTTGTTAGGGCCGTTGCTAGGGCCGTTGCTAGGGCCGTTGTTAGGGCCGTTGGTAGGGCCGTTGCTAGGGCTGTTGTTAGGGCCGTTGTTAGGGCCGTTGGTAGGGCCGTTGTTAGGGCCGTTGCTAGGGCCGTTGTTAGGTCCGTTGTCAGGGCCGTTGTTTGGACCGTTGTCAGGGCCGTTGTTAGGGCCGTTGTTAGGGCCGTTGCTAGGGCCGTTGCTAGGGCCGTTGTTAGGGCCCTTGTTAGGGCCGTTGCTAGGGCCCTTGTTAGGGCCGTTGCTAGGGCCCTTGTTTGGGCCGTTGCTAGGGCCCTTGTTAGGGCTGTTGATAGGGCCGTTGCTAGGGCCGTTGCTAGGGTTGTCCCTAGGGCCGTTTCAAGGGCCGTTGTTAGGGCCGTTGCTAGGGCCGTTTCAAAGTCTGTTGTTAGGGCCGTTGCTAGGGCCCTTGTTAGGGCCTTTGCTAGGGCCGTTGTTAGGGCCGTTGCTAGGGCCGTTGCTAGGGCCGTTGCTAGGGCCGTTGCTAGGGCCCTTGTTAGGGCTGTTGCTAGGGCCGTAGCGAAGGCCGTTGCTAGGGCCGTTGCTAGGGCCGTTGCTAGCACCCTTTTTAGGGCCATTTCTAGGGCCCTTGTTAGGGCCGTTGCTAGGGCCCTTGTTAGGGCCGTTGCTAGGGCCCTTGTTACGGCCGTTGCTAGGGCCGTTGCTAGGGCCGTTGGTAGGGCCGTTGCTAGGGCCGTTGTTAGGGCCGTTGCTAGGGCCGTTGCTAGGGCCTTTGCTAGGGCCGTAATTAGGGCCGTTGTTGGGCCGTTGTTAGGGCCGTTGCTAGGGCCGTTGCTAGGGCCGTTGCTAGGGCCGCTGCTAGGGCCGTTGCTAGAGCCGTTGCAAAGGCCGTTGCTAGGGCCCTTGTTAGGGCCGTTGCTAGGGCCCTTGTTTGGGCCGTTGCTAGGGCCCTTGTTAGGGCCGTTGCTAGGGCCCTTGTTAGGGCCGTTGCTAGGGCCGTTACTAGGGCCGTTGTTAAAGCCGTTGCTAGGGCCGTTGCTAGGGCCGTTGTTAGGGCCGTTGCTAGGGCCGTTGCTAGGGCCGTGGTTAGGGCAGTTGCTAGGGCTATTGTTAGGGCCGTTGCTAGGGCCTTTGTTAGGGCCGTTGCTAGGGCCGTTGCTAGGGCCTTTGCTAGGGCCGTTGCTAGGGCCGTTGCTAGGGCCGTGGTTAGGGCCATTGTTAGGGCCGTTGCTAGGGCCGTTGCTAGGGCCGTTGCTAGGGCCGTTGCTAGGGCCCTTGTTAGGGCCGTTGCTAGGGCCGTAGCTAGGGCCGTTGCTAGGGCCGTTGCTAGGGCCCTTGTTAGGGCCGTTGATAGGGCCCTGGTTAGGGCCGTTGCTAGGGCCCTTGTTAGGGCCGTTGTTAGGGCCCATGTTAGGGCCGTTGCTAGGGCCCTTGTTAGGGCCGTTGCTAGGGCCCTTGTTAGGGCCGTTGCTAGGGCCCTTGTTAGGGCCGTTGCTTGGGCCCTTGTTAGGGCCGTTGCTAGGGCCGTTGCTAGGGCCGTTGTTAGGGCCGTTGCTAGGGCCGTTTCTAGGGCCCTTGTTAGGGCCGTTGCTAGGGCCGTTGCTAGGGCCCTTGTTAGGGCCGTTGCTAGGGCCGTTGCTAGGGCCGTTGCTAGGGCCGTTGCTAGGGCCCTTGTTAGGGCCGTTGCTAGGGCCGTTGCTAGGGCCGTTGCTAGGGCCCTTGTTAGGGGCATTGCTAGGGCCGTTGCTAGGGCCGTTGCAAGGGCCGTTGCTAGGGCCCTTGTTAGGGCCGTTGTTAGGGCCGTTGCTAGGGCCCTTTTAGGGCCGTTGCTAGGGGCGTTGCTAGGGCCGTTGCTAGGGCCGTTGCTAGGGCCCTTGTTAGGGCCGTTGCTAGGGCCGTTGCTAGGGCCGTTGCTAGGGCCGTTGCTAGGGCCCTTGTTAGGGCCGTTGCTAGGGCCGTAGCTAGGGCCGTTGCTAGGGCCGTTGCTAGGGCCGTTGCTAGGGCCGTTGCTAGGGCCGTTGCTAGGGCCCTTGTTAGGGCCGTTATAGGGCCGTAGCTAGGGCCGTTGCTAGGGCCGTTGCTAGGGCCCTTGTTAGGGCCGTTGCTAGGGCCGTTTCTAGGGCCCTTGTTAGGGCCGTTGCTAGGGCCATTGCTAGGGCCCTTGTTAGGGCCGTTGCTAGGGCCGTTGCTAGGGCCGTTGCTAGGGCCGTTGCTAGGGCCCTTGTTAGGGCCGTTGCTAGGGCCCTTTTTAGGGCCGTTGCTAGGGCCGTTGCTAGGGCCGTTGCTAGGGCCCTTGTTAGGGGCATTGCTAGGGCCGTTGCTAGGGCCGTTGCTAGGGCCGTTGCTAGGGCCCTTGTTAGGGCCGTTGCTAGGGCCGTTGCTAGGGCCGTTGCTAGGGCCCTTGTTAGGGCCGTAGCTAGGGCCCTTTTTAGGGCCGTTGCTAGGGCCGTTGCTAGGGCCGTTGCTAGGGCCCTTGTTAGGGCCCTTGATAGGGCCCTTGTTAGGGCCGTTGCTAGGTCCGTTGTTAGGGCCGTTGCTAGGGCCGTTGTTAGGTCCGTTGTCAGGGCCGTTGTTTGGACCGTTGTCAGGGCCGTTGTTAGGGCCGTTGCTAAGACCGTTGCTAGGGCCCTTGTTAGGGCCGTTGCTAGGGCCCTTGTTTTGGCCGTTGCTAGGGCCCTTGTTAGGGCCGTTGCTAGGGCCCTTGTTAGGGCCGTTGTTAAAGCCGTTGCTAGGGCCGTTGCTAGGGCCGTTGCTAGGGCCGTTGTTTGGGCCGTTGTTAGGGCCGTTGCTAGGGCCGTTGCTAGGGCCTTTGTTAGGGCCGTTGCTAGGGCCGTTGCTAGGGCCGTGGTTAGGGCAGTTGCTAGGGCCATTGTTAGGGCCGTTGCTAGGGCCTTTGTTAGGGCCGTTGCTAGGGCCGTTGCTAGGGCCGTTGCTAGGGCCGTTGCTAGGGCCGTTGCTAGGGCCGTGGTTAGGGCCATTGTTAGGGCCGTTGCTCGGGCCATTGCTAGGGCCGTTGCTAGGGCCGTTGCTAGGGCCCTTGTTAGGGCCGTTGCTAGGGCCGTTGCTAGGGCCGTTGCTAGGGCCGTGGTTAGGGCCATTGTTAGGGCCGTTGCTAGGGCCGTTGCTAGGGCCGTTGCTAGGGCCCTTTTTAGGGCCGTTGCTAGGGCCCTTGTTAGGGCCGTTGCTAGGGCCGTTGCTAGGGCCGTTGCTAGGATCGTTGCTAGGGCCCTTGTTAGGGCCGTTATAGGGCCGTAGCTAGGGCCGTTGCTAGGGCCGTTGCTAGGGCTATTGTTAGGGCCGTAGCTAGGGCCCTTTTTAGGGCCGTTGCTAGGGCCGTTGCTAGGGCCGTTTCTAGGGCCCTTGTTAGGGCCGTTGCTAGGGCCCTTGTTTTGGCCGTTGCTAGGGCCCTTGTTAGGGCCGTTGCTAGGGCCCTTGTTAGGTCCGTTGCTAGGGCCGTTGTTAAAGCCGTTGCTAGGGCCGTTGCTAGGGCCGTTGCTAGGGCCGTTGTTTGGGCCGTTGTTAGGGCCGTTGCTAGGGCCGTTGCTAGGGCCGTTGCTAGGGCCGTTGCTAGGGCCGTGGTTAGGGCCGTGGTTAGGGCCGTTGCTAGGGCCGTTGCTAGGGCCGTTGCTAGGGCCGTTGCTAGGGCCGTTGCTAGGGCCGTGGTTAGGGCCATTGCTAGGGCCGTTGCTAGGGCCGTTGCTAGGGCCGTTGCTAGGGCCGTTGTTAGGGCCGTTCCTAGGGCCGTTGTTAGGGCCGTTGCTAGGGCCGTTGCTAGGGCCGTTGTTAGGGCCGTTGCTAGGGCCGTTGCTAGGGCCGTGGTTAGGGCAGTTGCTAGGGCCGTGGTTAGGGCAGTTGCTAGGGCCGTTGCTAGGGCCGTTGCTAGGGCCGTTTCTAGGGCCGTTGCTAGGGCCTTTGTTAGGGCCGTTGCTAGGGCCGTTGCTAGGGCCGTGGTTAGGGCCATTGTTAGGGCCGTTGCTAGGGCCGTTGCTAGGGCCGTTGCTAGGGCCGTTGTTAGGGCCGTTCCTAGGGCCGTTGTTAGGGCCGTTGCTAGGGCCATTGCTAGGGCCGTTGCTAGGGCCGTTGCTAGTGCCCTTGTTAGGGCCGTTGCTAGGGCCGTTGCTAGGGCCGTTTCTAGGGCCGTGGTTAGGGCCATTGTTAGGGCCGTTGCTAGGGCCGTTGCTAGGGCCGTTGCTAGGGCCCTTGTTAGGGCCGTTCCTAGGGCCGTTTTTAGGGCCGTTGCTAGGGCCGTTGCTAGGGTTATTGCTAGGGCCGTTGCTAGGGCCCTTGTTAGGGCCGTTGCTAGGGCCGTTGCTAGGGCAGTTGCTAGGGCCGTTGCTAGGGCCCTTGTTAGGGCCGTTGCTAGAGCCGTTGCTAGGGTCGTTGCTAGGGCCGTTGCTAGGGCCCTTGTTAGGGCCGTTGCTAGGGCCGTAGCTAGGGCCGTTGCTAGGGCCGTTGCTAGGGCCCTTGTGAGGGCCGTTGCTAGGGCCCTTGTTAGGGCCGTTGCTAGGGCCGTAGCTAGGGCCGTTGCTAGGGCCGTTGCTAGGGCCCTTGTTAGGGCCGTTGATATGGCCCTTGTTAGGGCCGTTGCTAGGGCCCTTGTTAGGGCCGTTGCTAGGGCCCTTGTTAGGGCCGTTGCTAGGGCCTTTGTTAGGTCCGTTGCTAGGGCCGTTGCTAGGGTCGTTGCTAGGGCCGTTGCTAGGGCCGTTGCTAGGGCCCTTGTTAGGGCCGTTGCTAGGGCCCTTGTTAGGGCCGTTGCTAGGGCCCGTGTTAGGGCCATTGCTAGGGCCCTTGTTAGGGCCGTTGCTAGGGCCCTTGTTAGGGCCGTTGCTAGGGCCGTTGTTAGGGCCGTTGCTAGGGCCGTTGCTAGGGCCGTTGCTAGGGTTGTTCCTAGGGCCGTTTCAAAGGCCGTTGTTAGGGCCGTTGCTAGGGCCCTTGTTAGGGCCGTTGCTAGGGCCGTTTCTAGGGCCCTTGTTAGGGCCGTTGCTAGGGCCGTTGCTAGGGCCCTTGTTAGTGCCGTTGCTAGGGCCGTTGCTAGGGCCGTTGCTAGGGCCGTTGCTAGGGCCCTTGTTAGGGCCGTTATAGGGCCGTAGCTAAGGCTGTTGCTAGGGCCGTTGCTAGGGCCCTTGTTAGGGCCGTTGCTAGGGCCCTTGTTAGGGCCATTGCTAGGGCCCTTGTTAGGGCCGTTGCTAGGGCCCTTGTTAGGGCCGTTGCTAGGGCCGTTGCTAGGGCCGTTGTTAGGGCCGTTGCTAGGGCCGTTGCTAGGGCCCTTGTTAGGGCCGTTGCTAGGGCCCTTGTTTTGGCCGTTGCTAGGGCCCTTGTTAGGGCCGTTGCTAGGGCCCTTGTTAGGGCCGTTGCTAGGGCCGTTGTTAAAGCCGTTGCTAGGGCCGTTGCTAGGGCCGTTGCTAGGGCCGTTGTTTGGGCCGTTGTTAGGGCCGTTGCTAGGGCCGTTGCTAGGGCCGTTGCTAGGGCCGTTGCTAGGGCCGTGGTTAGGGCCGTGGTTAGGGCCGTTGCTAGGGCCGTTGCTAGGGCCGTTGCTAGGGCCGTTGCTAGGGCCGTTGCTAGGGCCGTGGTTAGGGCCATTGCTAGGGCCGTTGCTAGGGCCGTTGCTAGGGCCGTTGCTAGGGCCGTTGTTAGGGCCGTTCCTAGGGCCGTTGTTAGGGCCGTTGCTAGGGCCGTTGCTAGGGCCGTTGTTAGGGCCGTTGCTAGGGCCGTTGCTAGGGCCGTGGTTAGGGCAGTTGCTAGGGCCGTGGTTAGGGCAGTTGCTAGGGCCGTTGCTAGGGCCGTTGCTAGGGCCGTTTCTAGGGCCGTTGCTAGGGCCTTTGTTAGGGCCGTTGCTAGGGCCGTTGCTAGGGCCGTGGTTAGGGCCATTGTTAGGGCCGTTGCTAGGGCCGTTGCTAGGGCCGTTGCTAGGGCCGTTGTTAGGGCCGTTCCTAGGGCCGTTGTTAGGGCCGTTGCTAGGGCCATTGCTAGGGCCGTTGCTAGGGCCGTTGCTAGTGCCCTTTTTAGGGCCGTTGCTAGGGCCGTTGCTAGGGCCGTTGCTAGGGCCGTGGTTAGGGCCATTGTTAGGGCCGTTGTTAGGGCCGTTGCTAGGGCCGTTGCTAGGGTTGTTGCTAGGGCCGTTGCTAGGGCCCTTGTTAGGGCCGTTGCTAGGGCCGTTGCTAGGGCAGTTGCTAGGGCCGTTGCTAGGGCCCTTGTTAGGGCCGTTGCTAGAGCCGTTGCTAGGGTCGTTGCTAGGGCCGTTGCTAGGGCCCTTGTTAGGGCCGTTGCTAGGGCCCTTGTTAGGGCCGTTGCTAGGGCCCTTGTTAGGGCCGTTGCTAGGGCCCTTGTTAGGGCCGTTGCTAGGGCCGTTGCTAGGGCCGTTGTTAGGGCCGTTGCTAGGGCCGTTGCTAGGGCCCTTGTTAGGGCCGTTGCTAGGGCCGTAGCTAGGGCCGTTGCTAGGGCCGTTGCTAGGGCCGTTGCTAGGGCCCTTGTTAGGGCCGTTGCTAGGGCCCTTGTTAGGGCCGTTGCTAGGGCCCTTGTTAGGGCCGTTGCTAGGGCCCTTGTTAGGGCCGTTGCTAGGGCCCTTGTTTTGGCCGTTGCTAGGGCCCTTGTTAGGGCCGTTGCTAGGGCCCTTGTTAGGGCCGTTGCTAGGGCCGTTGTTAAAGCCGTTGCTAGGGCCGTTGCTAGGGCCGTTGCTAGGGCCGTTGTTTGGGCCGTTGTTAGGGCCGTTGCTAGGGCCGTTGCTAGGGCCGTTGCTAGGGCCGTTGCTAGGGCCGTGGTTAGGGCCGTGGTTAGGGCCGTTGCTAGGGCCGTTGCTAGGGCCGTTGCTAGGGCCGTTGCTAGGGCCGTGGTTAGGGCCATTGCTAGGGCCGTTGCTAGGGCCGTTGCTAGGGCCGTTGCTAGGGCCGTTGTTAGGGCCGTTCCTAGGGCCGTTGTTAGGGCCGTTGCTAGGGCCGTTGCTAGGGCCGTTGTTAGGGCCGTTGCTAGGGCCGTTGCTAGGGCCGTGGTTAGGGCAGTTGCTAGGGCCGTGGTTAGGGCAGTTGCTAGGGCCGTTGCTAGGGCCGTTCCTAGGGCCGTTTCTAGGGCCGTTGCTAGGGCCTTTGTTAGGGCCGTTGCTAGGGCCGTTGCTAGGGCCGTGGTTAGGGCCATTGTTAGGGCCGTTGCTAGGGCCGTTGCTAGGGCCGTTGCTAGGGCCGTTGTTAGGGCCGTTCCTAGGGCCGTTGTTAGGGCCGTTGCTAGGGCCATTGCTAGGGCCGTTGCTAGGGCCGTTGCTAGTGCCCTTTTTAGGGCCGTTGCTAGGGCCGTTGCTAGGGCCGTTGCTAGGGCCGTGGTTAGGGCCATTGTTAGGGCCGTTGTTAGGGCCGTTGCTAGGGCCGTTGCTAGGGTTGTTGCTAGGGCCGTTGCTAGGGCCCTTGTTAGGGCCGTTGCTAGGGCCGTTGCTAGGGCAGTTGCTAGGGCCGTTGCTAGGGCCCTTGTTAGGGCCGTTGCTAGAGCCGTTGCTAGGGTCGTTGCTAGGGCCGTTGCTAGGGCCCTTGTTAGGGCCGTTGCTAGGGCCGTAGCTAGGGCCGTTGCTAGGGCCGTTGCTAGGGCCCTTGTGAGGGCCGTTGCTAGGGCCCTTGTTAGGGCCGTTGCTAGGGCTTTTGTTAGGGTCGTTGCTAGGGCCCTTGTTAGGGCCGTTGCTAGGGCCCTTGTTAGGGCCGTTGCTAGGGCCCGTGTTAGGGCCATTGCTAGGGCCCTTGTGTGGGCCGTTGCTAGGGCCGTTGTTAGGGCCGTTGCTAGGGCCGTTGCTAGGGCCGTTGCTAGGGTTGTTCCTAGGGCCGTTTCAAAGGCCGTTGTTAGGGCCGTTGCTAGGGCCCTTGTTAGGGCCGTTGCTAGGGCCGTTGTTAGGGCCGTTGCTAGGGCCGTTGCTAGGGCCTTTGTTAGGGCCGTTGCTAGGGCCGTTTCTAGGGCCCTTGTTAGGGCCGTTGCTAGGGCCGTTGCTAGGGCCGTAGCTAGGGCCGTTGCTAGGGCCGTTGCTAGGGCCGTTGCTAGGGCCCTTGTTAGGGCCGTTGCTAGGGCCCTTGTTAGGGCCGTTGCTAGGGCCCTTGTTAGGGCCGTTGCTAGGGGCCTTGTTAGGGCCGTTGCTAGGGCCCTTGTTAGGGCCGTTGCTAGGGCCCTTGTTAGGGCCGTTGCTAGGGCCCTTGTTAGGGCCGTTGCTAGGGCCGTTGCTAGGGCCGTTGCTAGGGCCTTTGTTAGGGCCGTTGCTAGGGCCGTTGCTAGGGTTGTTCCTAGGGTCGTTTCAAGGGCCCTTGTTAGGGCCGTTGCTAGGGCCCTTGTTAGGGCCGTTGCTAGGGCCCTTGTTAGGGCCGTTGCTAGGGCCGTTGCTAGGGCCGTTGCTAGGGCCGTTGCTAGGGCCGTTGCTAGGGCCCTTGTTAGGGCCGTTGCTAGGGCCCTTGTTAGGGCCGTTGCTAGGGCCGTTGTTAGGGCCGTTGCTAGGGCCGTTGCTAGGGCCCTTGTTAGGGCCGTTGCTAGGGCCCTTGTTAGGGCCGTTGCTAGGGCCGTTGTTAGGGCCGTTGCTAGGGCCGTTGTTAAAGCCGTTGTTAGGGCCGTTGCTAGGGCCGTTTCTAGGGCCGTTGTTAGGGCCGTTGCTAGGGCCGTTGCTAGGGCCGTGGTTAGGGCAGTTGCTAGGGCCGTTTTTAGGGCCGTTGCTAGGGCCTTTGTTAGGGCCGTTGCTAGGGCCGTTCCTAGGGCCGTTGCTAGGGCCCTTGTGAGGGCCGTTGCTAGGGCCCTTGTTAGGGCCGTTGCTAGGGCCGTTGTTAGGGCCGTTGCTAGGGCCGTTGTTAAAGCCGTTGTTAGGGCCGTTGCTAGGGCCGTTGCTAGGGCCGTTGCTAGGGCCGTTGCTAGGGCCGTTGCTAGGGCCGTGGTTAGGGCAGTTGCTAGGGCCGTTTTTAGGGCCGTTGCTAGGGCCTTTGTTAGGGCCGTTGCTAGGGCCGTTGCTAGGGCCGTGGTTAGGGCCGTTGTTAGGGCCGTTGCTAGGGCCGTTGCTAGGGCCGTTGCTAGGGCCGTTGTTAGGGCCGTTCCTAGGGCCGTTGTTAGGGCCGTTGCTAGGGCCGTTGGTAGGGCCGTTGCAAGGGCCGTTGTTAGGGCCGTTGCTAGGGCCCTTGTTAGGGCCGTTGCTAGGGCCCTTTTTAGGGCCGTTTCAAGGGCCGTTGCTAGGGCCGTTGCTAGGTCCCTTGTTAGGGCCGTTGCTAGGGCCGTTGCTAGGGCCGTTGCTAGGGCCGTTGCTAGGGCCCTTATTAGGGCCGTTGCTAGGGCCGTTGCTAGGGCCGTTGCTAGGGCCGTTGCTAGGGCCCTTGTTAGGGCCGTTGCTAGGGCCCTTGTTAGGGCCGTTGCTAGGGCCCTTGTTAGGGCCGTTGCTAGGGCCGTTGTTAGGGCCGTTGCTAGGGCCGTTGCTAGGGCCGTGGTTAGGGCAGTTGCTAGGGCCGTTTTTAGGGCCGTTGCTAGTGCCTTTGTTAGGGCCGTTGCTAGGGCCGTTCCTAGGGCCGTTGCTAGGGCCGTTGCTAGGGCCGTTGCTAGGGCCGTGGTTAGGGCCGTTGTTAGGGCCGTTGCTAGGGCCGTTGCTAGGGCCGTTGCTAGGGCCGTTGTTAGGGCCGTTCCTAGGGCCGTTGTTAGGGCCGTTGCTAGGGCCGTTGGTAGGGCTGTTGCAAGGGCCGTTGTTAGGGCCGTTGCTAGGGCCCTTGTTAGGGCCGTTGCTAGGGCCCTTTTTAGGGCCGTTTCAAGGGCCGTTGCTAGGGCCGTTGCTAGGTCCCTTGTTAGGGCCGTTGCTAGGGCCGTTGCTAGGGCCGTTGCTAGGGCCGTTGCTAGGGCCCTTATTAGGGCCGTTGCTAGGGCCGTTGCTAGGGCCGTTGCTAGGGCCGTTGCTAGGGCCCTTGTTAGGGCCGTTGCTAGGGCCCTTGTTAGGGCCGTTGCTAGGGCCCTTGTTAGGGCCGTTGCTAGGGACGTGGCTAGGGCCGTTGCGAGGGCCGTTGCTAGGGCCGTTGCTAGGGCCGTTGCTAGGGCCGTTGCTAGGGCCGTTGTTAGTACCGTTGCTAGGGCCGTTGCTAGGGCCGATGCTAGGGCCCTTGTTAGGGCTGTTGCTAGGGCCATTGCTAGGGCCGTTGCTAGGGCCGTTGCTAGGGCCCTTTTTATGGCCGTTGCTAGGGCCGTAGCTAGGGCCGTTGCTAGGGCCGTTGCTAGGGCCGCTGCTAGGGCCCTTGTTAGGGCCGTTGCTAGGGCCCTTGTTAGGGCTGTTGCTAGGGCCCTTGTTAGGGCCGTTGCTAGGGCCCTTTTTAGGGCCGTTGCTAGGGCCGTTGCTAGGGCCGTTGCTAGGGCCCTTGTTAGGGCCGTTGCTAGGGCCGTTGCTAGGGCCGTTGCTAGGGCCGTTGCTAGGGCCCTTGTTAGGGCCGTTGCTAGGGCCGTTGCTAGGGCCGTTGCTAGGGCCGTTGCTAGGGCCCTTGTTAGGGCCGTTGCTAGGGCCGTAGCTAGGGCCGTTGCTAGGGCCGTTGCTAGGGCCGTTGCTAGGGCCCTTGTTAGGGCCGTTGCTAGGGCCCTTGTTAGGGCCGTTGCTAGGGCCCTTGTTAGGGCCGTTGCTAGGGCCCTTGTTAGGGCCGTTGCTAGGGCCGTTGCTAGGGCCGTTGCTAGGGCCGTTGCTAGGGCCGTTGCTAGGGCCCTTTTTAGGGCAGTTGCTAGGGCCGTTGCTAGGGCCGTTGCTATGGCCGTTTCTAGGGCCCTTGTTAGGGCCGTTGCTAGGGCCGTTGCTAGGGCCGTTGCTAGGGCCGTTGCTAGGGCCCTTGTTCGGGCCGTTATAGGGCCGTAGCTAGGGCCGTTGCTAGGGCCGTTGCTAGGGCCCTTGTTAGGGCCGTTGCTAGGGCCGTTGCTAGGGCCGTTGCTAGGGCCCTTGTTAGGGCCGTTGCTAGGGCCGTTGCTAGGGCCGTTGCTAGGGTTGTTCCTAGGGCCGTTTCAAGGGCCGTTGCTAGGGCCGTTGCTAGGGCCGTTGTTAGGGCCGTTGCTAGGGCCGTTGCTAGGGCCGTTTCTAGGGCCCTTGTTAGGGCCGTTGCTAGGGCCGTTGCTAGGGCCCTTGTTAGGGCCGTTGCTAGGGTCGTAGCTAGGGCCGTTGCTAGGGCCGTTGCTAGGGCCGTTTCTAGGGCCCTTGTTAGGGCCGTTATACGGCCGTAGCTAGGGCCGATGCTAGGGCCGTTGCTAGGGCCCTTGTTAGGGCCGTTGCTAGGGCCCTTGTTAGGGCCGTTGCTAGGGCCCTTTTTAGGGCCGTTGCTAGGGCCGTTGCTAGGGCCGTTGCTAGGGCCCTTGTTAGGGCCGTTGCTAGGGCCGTTGCTAGGGCCGTTGCTAGGGCCGTTGCTAAGGCCCTTGTTAGGGCCGTTGCTAGGGCCGTTGCTAGGGCCGTTGCTAGGGCCGTTGCTAGGGCCCTTGTTAGGGCCGTTGCTAGGGCCGTAGCTAGGGCCGTTGCTAGGGCCGTTGCTAGGGCCGTTGCTAGGGCCCTTGTTAGGGCCGTTGCTAGGGCCCTTGTTAGGGCCGTTGCTAGGGCCCTTGTTAGGGCCGTTGCTAGGGCCCTTGTTAGGGCCGTTGCTAGGGCCGTTGCTAGGGCCGTTGCTAGGGCCGTTGCTAGGGCCGTTGCTAGGGCCCTTGTTAGGGCGGTTGCTAGGGCCCTTGTTAGGGCCGTTGCTAGGGCCCTTGTTAGGGCCGTTGCTAGGGCCGTTGCTAGGGCCGTTGCTAGGGTTGTTCCTAGGGCCGTTTCAAGGGCCGTTGCTAGGGCCGTTGCTAGGGCCGTTGTTAGGGCCGTTGCTAGGGCCGTTGCTAGGGCCGTTTCTAGGGCCCTTGTTAGGGCCGTTGCTAGGGCCGTTGCTAGGGCCCTTGTTAGGGCCGTTGCTAGGGCCGTTGCTATGGCCGTTTCTAGGGCCCGTGTTAGGGCCGTTGCTAGGGCCGTTGCTAGGGCCGTTGCTAGGGCCGTTGCTAGGGCCCTTGTTCGGGCCGTTATAGGGCCGTAGCTAGGGCCGTTGCTAGGGCCGTTGCTAGGGCCCTTGTTAGGGCCGTTGCTAGGGCCGTTGCTAGGGCCGTTGCTAGGGCCCTTGTTAGGGCAGTTGCTAGGGCCGTTGCTAGGGCCGTTGCTAGGGCCTTTGTTAGGGCCGTTGCTAGGGCCGTTGCTAGGGCCGTTGCTAGGGCCGTTGCTAGGGCCCTTGTTAGGGCCGTTGATAGGGCCCTTGTTAGGGCCGTTGCTAGGGCCCTTGTTAGGGCCGTTGCTAGGGCCCGTGTTAGGGCCGTTGCTAGGGCCCTTGTTAGGGCCGTTGCTAGGGCCGTTGCTAGGGCCGTTGCTAGGGTTGTTCCTAGGGCCGTTTCAAGGGCCGTTGTTAGGGCCGTTGCAAGGGCCCTTGTTAGGGCCGTAGCTAGGGCCGTTGCTAGGGCCGTTGCTAGGGCCCTTGTTAGGGCCGTTGCTAGGGCCGTTGCTAGGGCCCTTGTTAGGGCCATTGATAGGGCCCTTGTTAGGGCCGTTGCTAGGGCCCTTGTTAGGGCCGTTGCTAGGGCCCTTGTTAGGGCCGTTGCAAGGGCCCTTGTTAGGGCCGTTGCTAGGGCCGTTTCTAGGGCCGTTGCTAGGGCCGTTTAAGGGCCCTTGTTAGGGCCGTTGCTAGGGCCGTTGCTAGGGCCCTTGTTAGGGCCGTTGCTAGGGCTGTTGCTAGGGCCGTTGCTAGGGCCGTTGCTAGGGCCCTTGTTAGGGCCGTTATAGGGCCGTAGCTAGGGCCGTTGCTAGGGCCGTTGCTAGGGCCCTTGTTAGGGCCGTTGCTAGGGCCCTTGTTAGGGCCGTTGCTAGGGCCCTTTTTAGGGCCGTTACTAGGGCCGTTGCTAGGGCCGTTGCTAGGGCCCTTGTTAGGGCCGTTGCTAGGGCCGTTGCTAGGGCCGTTGCTAGGGCCGTTGCTAGGGCCCTTGTTAGGGCCGTTGCTAGGGCCGTTGCTAGGGCCGTTGCTAGGGCCGTTGCTACGGCCGTTGCTAGGGCCCTTGTTAGGGCCGTTGCTAGGGCCGTAGCTAGGGCCGTTGCTAGGGCCGTTGCTAGGGCCCTTGTTAGGGCCGTTGCTAGGGCCCTTGTTAGGGCCGTTGCTAGGGCCCTTGTTAGGGCCGTTGCTAGGGCCCTTGTTAGGGCCGTTGCTAGGGCCGTTGCTAGGGCCGTTGCTAGGGCCGTTGCTAGGGCCCTTGTTAGGGCCGTTGCTAGGGCCCTTGTTAGGGCCGTTGCTAGGGCCCTTGTTAGGGCCGTTGCTAGGGCCCTTGTTAGGGCCGTTGCTAGGGCCCTTGTTAGGGCCGTTGCTAGGGCCCTTGTTAGGGCCCTTGCTAGGGCCGTTGCTAGGGCCGTTGCTAGGGCCGTTGCTAGGGCCCTTGTTAGGGCCGTTGCTAGGGCCCTTGTTAGGGCCGTTGCTAGGGCCCTTGTTAGGGCCGTTGCTAGGGCCCTTGTTAGGGCCGTTGCTAGGGCCCTTGTTAGGGCCGTTGCTAGGGCCGTTGTTAGGGCCGTTGCTAGGACCGTTGCTAGGGCCGTTGTTAGGGCCGTTGCTAGGGCCGTTGCTAGGGCCCTTGTTAGGGCCGTTGCTAGGGCCCTTGTTAGGGCCGTTGCTAGGGCTCTTGTTAGGGCCGTTGCTAGGGCCGTTGTTAGGGCCGTTGCTAGGGCAGTTGCTAGGGCCGTTGTTAGGGCCGTTGCTAGGGCCGTTGCTAGGGCCTTTGTTAGGGCCGTTGCTAGGGCCGTTGCTAGGGCCCTCGTTAGGGTTGTTGCTAGGGCCCTTGTGAGGGCCGTTGCTAGGGCCCTTGTTAGGGCCGTTGCTAGGGCCGTTGCTATGGCCGTTTCTAGCGCCATTGCTAGGGCCGTTGCTAGGGCCGTTGTTAGGGCCGTTGCTAGGGCCGTTGTTAAAACCATTGCTAGGTCCGTTGCTAGGGCCGTTGCTAGGGCAGTTGTTTGGGCAGCTTTTAGGGCCGTTGCTAGGGCCGTTGCTAGGGCCGTTGCAAGTGCCGTTGTTAGGGCCGTTGCTAGGGCCCTTGCTAGGGCCGTTGCTAGGGCCGTTGCTAGGGCCGTTGCTAGGGCCGTTGCTAGAGCCCTTGTTAGGGCCGTTGCTAGGGCCCTTGTTAGGGCCGTTGCTAGGGCCCTTGTTAGGGCCGTTGCTAGGGCCATTATTAGGGCCGTTATTGGGCCGTAGCTAGGGCCGTTGCTAGGGCCGTTGCTAGGGCCCTTGTTAGGGCCGTTGCTAGGGCCGTTGCTAGGGCCATTGCTAGGGCCGTTGCTAGGGCCCTTGTTAGGGTAGTTGCTAGGGCCGTTGCTAGGGCCGTTGCTAGGGCCTTTGTTAGGGCCGTTGCTAGGGCCGTTGCTAGGGCCGTTGCTAGGGCCGTTGCTAGGGCCCTTGTTAGGGCCGTTGCTAGGGCCCTTGTTAGGGCCGTTGCTAGGGCCCTTGTTAGGGCCGTTGCTAGGTCCGTTGCTAGGGCCGTTGCTAGGGTTGTTCCTAGGGCCGTTTCAAGGGCCGTTGTTAGGGCCGTTGCTTGGGCCGTTGCTAGGTCCCTTGTTAGGGCCGTTGCTAGGGCCGTTTCTAGGGCCGTTGCTAGGGCCGTTTCTAGGGCCCTTGTTAGGGCCGTTGCTAGGGCCGTTGCTAGGGCCGATGCTAGGGCCCTTGTTATGGCCGTTGCTAGGGCCCTTGTTAGGGCCGTTGCTAGGGCCCTTGTTAGGGCCGTTGCTAGGGCCCTTGTTAGGGCCGTTGCTAGGGCCGTTGCTAGGGCCCTTGTTAGGGCCGTTGCTAGGGCCCTTGTTAGGGCCGTTGCTAGGGCCCTTGTTAGGGCCGTTGCTAGGGCCCTTGTTAGGGCCGTTGCTAGGGCCCTTGTTAGGGCCGTTGCTAGGGCCGTTGCTAGGGCCGTTGCTAGGGCCGTTGCTAGGGCCGTTGCTAGAGCACTTGTTAGGGCCGTTGCTAGGGCCCTTGTTAGGGCCGTTGCTAGGGCCGTTGTTAGGGCCGTTGCTAGGGCCGTTGCTAGGGCCCTTGTTAGGGCCGTTGCTAAGGCCCTTGTTATGGCCGTTGCTAGGGCCGTTGCTAGGGCCGTTGCTAGGGCAGTTTTTAGGGCCGTTGCTAGGGACGTTGCTAGGGCCGTTGCTAGGGTTGTTCCTAGGGCCGTTTCAAAGGCCGTTGTTAGGGCCGTTGCTAGGGCCCTTGTTAGGGCAGTTGCTAGGGCCGTTGTTAGGGCCGTTGCTAGGGCCGTTGCTAGGGCCGTTGTTAGGGCCGTTGCTAGGGCCGTTTCTAGGGCCCTTGTTAGGGCCGTTGCTAGGGCCGTTGCTAGGGCCCTTGTTAGTGCCGTTGCTAGGGCCGTTGCTAGGGCCGTTGCTAGGGCCGTTGCTAGGGCCCTTGTTAGGGCCGTTATAGGGCCGTAGCTAGGGCCGTTGCTATGGCCGTTGCTAGGGCCCTTGTTAGGGCCGTTGCTAGGGCCCTTGTTAGGGCCGTTGCTAGGACCGTTGCTAGGGCCGTTGTTAGGGCCGTTGCTAGGGCCGTTGCTAGGGCCCTTGTTAGGGCCGTTGCTAGGGCCCTTGTTAGGGCCGTTGCTAGGGCCGTTGTTAGGGCCGTTGCTAGGGCCGTTGCTAGGGCCGTTGTTAGGGCCGTTGCTAGGGCCGTTGCTAAGGCCCTTGATAGGGCCGTTGCTAGGGCCGTTTCTAGGGCCCTCGTTAGGGCTGTTGCTAGGGCCCTTGTGAGGGCCGTTGCTAGGGCCCTTGTTAGGGCCGTTGCTAGGGCCGTTGCTATGGCCGTTGTTAGGGCCGTTGCTAGGGCCGTTGTTAAAGCCATTGCTAGGGCCGTTGCTAGGGCCGTTGCTAGGGCCGTTGTTTGGGCCGTTGCTAGGGCCGTTGTTAGGGCCGTTGTTAAAGCCATTGCTAGGGCTGTTGCTAGGGCCGTTTCTAGGGCCCTTGTTAGGGCCGTTGCTAGGGCCGTTGCTAGGGCCCTTGTTAGGGCCGTTATAGGGCCGTAGCTAGGGCCGTTGCTAGGGCCGTTGCTAGGGCCCTTGTTAGGGCCGTTGCTAGGGCCCTTGTTAGGGCCGTTGCTAGGGCCGTTGCTAGGGCCGTTGCTAGGGCCGTTGCTAGGGCCCTTGTTTGGGCCGTTGCTAGGGCCGTTGCTAGGGCCCTTGTTAGGGCCGTTGCTACGGCCCTTGTTAGGGCCGTTGCTAGGGCCCTTGTTAGGGCCGTTGCTAGGGCCCTTGTTAGGGCCGTTGCTAGGGCCGTTGCTAGGGCCGTTGCTAGGGCCGTTGCTAGGGCCCTTGTTTGGGCCGTTGCTAGGGCCGTAGCTAGGGCCGTTGCTAGGGCCGTTGCTAGGGCCCTTGTTAGGGCCGTTGCTAGGGCCCTTGTTAGGGCCGTTGCTAGGGCCATTGCTAGGGCCGTTGCTAGGGCCGTTGTTAGGGCCGTTGCTAGGGCCGTTTCTAGGGCCCTTGTTAGGGCCGTTGCTAAGGCCCTTGTTAGGGCCGTTGCTAGGGCCCTTGTTAGGGCCGTTGTTAGGGCCGTTGCTAGGGCCGTTGCTAGGGCCGTTGCTAGGGTTGTTCCTAGGGCCGTTTCAAAGGCCGTTGTTAGGGCCGTTGCTAGGGCCCTTGTTAGGGCAGTTGCTAGGGCCGTTGTTAGGGCCGTTGCTAGGGCCGTTGCTAGGGCCGTTGTTAGGGCCGTTGCTAGGGCCGTTTCTAGGGCCCTTGTTAGGGCCGTTGCTAGGGCTGTTGCTAGGGACCTTGTTAGTGCCGTTGCTAGGGCCGTTGCTAGTGCCGTTGCTAGGGCCGTTGCTAGGGCCCTTGTTAGGGCCGTTATAGGGCCGTAGCTAGGGCCGTTGCTAGGGCCGTTGCTAGGGCCCTTGTTAGGGCCGTTGCTAGGGCCCTTGTTAGGGCCGTTGCTAGGACCGTTGCTAGGGCCGTTTCTAGGGCCCTCGTTAGGGCTGTTGCTAGGGCCCTTGTGAGGGCCGTTGCTAGGGCCCTTGTTAGGGCCGTTGCTAGGGCCGTTGCTATGGCCGTTGTTAGGGCCGTTGCTAAGGCCGTTGTTAAAGCCATTGCTAGGGCCGTTGCTAGGGCCGTTACTAGGGCCGTTGTTAGGGCCGTTGCTAGGGCCGTTGCTAGGGCCGTTACTAGGGCCGTTTTTAGGGCCATTGCTAGGACCTTTGTTAGGGCCGTTGCTAGGGCCGTTGCTAGGGCCGTTGCTAGGGCCGTTGCTAGGGCCGTTGCTAGGGCCGTGGTTAGGGCCGTTGCTAGGGCCGTTGCTAGGGCCGTTGCTAGGGCCGTTGCTAGGGCCGTTGTTAGGGCCGTTGCTAGGGCCCTTGTTAGGGCCGTTGCTAGGGCCATTGCTAGGGCCGTTGCTAGGGCCGTTGTTAGGGCCGTTATAGGGCCGTAGCTAGGGCCGTTGCTAGGGCCGTTGCTAGGGCCCTTGTTAGGGCCGTTGCTAGGGCCCTTGTTAGGGCCGTTGCTAGGGCCCTGTTAGGGCCGTTGCTAGGGCCCTGTTAGGGCCGTTGCTAGGGCCCTTGTTAGGGCCGTTGCTAGGGCCCTTGTTAGGGCCGTTGCTAGGACCGTTGCTAGGGCCGTTGTTAGGGCCGTTGCTAGGGCCGTTGCTAGGGCCCTTGTTAGGGCCGTTGCTAGGGCCCTTGTTAGGGCCGTTGCTAGGGCCCTTGTTAGGGCCGCTGCTAGGGCTCTTGTTAGGGCCGTTGCTAGGGCCGTTGTTAGGGCCGTTGCTAGGGCCGTTGCTAGGGTTGTTCCTAGGGCCATTTGAAGGGCCGTTGTTAGGGCCGTTGCTAGGGCCCTTGTTAGGGCCGTTGCTAGGGCCGTTGTTAGGGCCGTTGCTAGGGCCGTTGATAGGGCCGTTGTTAGGGCCGTTGCTAGGGCCGTTGCTAGGGCCCTTGTTAGGGCCGTTGCTAGGGCCGTTGCTAGGGCCCTTGTTAGGGCTGTTGCTAGGGCCCTTGTGAGGGCCGTTGCTAGGGCCCTTGTTAGGGCCGTTGCTAGGGCCGTTGTTAGGGCCGTTGCTAGGGCCGTTGTTAAAGCCGTTGTTAGGGCCGTTGCTAGGGCCGTTGCTAGGGCCGTTGTTAGGGCCGTTGCTAGGGCCGTTGCTAGGGCCGTGGTTAGGGCAGTTGCTAGGGCCGTTTTTAGGGCCGTTGCTAGGGCCTTTGTTAGGGCCGTTGCTAGGGCCGTTCCTAGGGCCGTTGCTAGGGCCGTTGCTAGGGCCGTTGCTAGGGCCGTGGTTAGGGCCGTTGTTAGGGCCGTTGCTAGGGCCGTTGCTAGGGCCGTTGCTAGGGCCGTTGTTAGGGCCGTTCCTAGGGCCGTTGTTAGGGCCGTTGCTAGGGCCGTTGGTAGGGCCGTTGCAAGGGCCGTTGTTAGGGCCGTTGCTAGGGCCCTTGTTAGGGCCGTTGCTAGGGCCCTTTTTAGGGCCGTTTCAAGGGCCGTTGCTAGGGCCGTTGCTAGGTCCCTTGTTAGGGCCGTTGCTAGGGCCGTTGCTAGGGCCGTTGCTAGGGCCGTTGCTAGGGCCCTTATTAGGGCCGTTGCTAGGGCCGTTGCTAGGGCCGTTGCTAGGGCCGTTGCTAGGGCCCTTGTTAGGGCCGTTGCTAGGGCCCTTGTTAGGGCCGTTGCTAGGGCCCTTGTTAGGGCCGTTGCTAGGGACGTGGCTAGGGCCGTTGCGAGGGCCGTTGCTAGGGCCGTTGCTAGGGCCGTTGCTAGGGCCGTTGCTAGGGCCGTTGTTAGTACCGTTGCTAGGGCCGTTGCTAGGGCCGATGCTAGGGCCCTTGTTAGGGCTGTTGCTAGGGCCATTGCTAGGGCCGTTGCTAGGGCCGTTGCTAGGGCCCTTTTTATGGCCGTTGCTAGGGCCGTAGCTAGGGCCGTTGCTAGGGCCGTTGCTAGGGCCGCTGCTAGGGCCCTTGTTAGGGCCGTTGCTAGGGCCCTTGTTAGGGCTGTTGCTAGGGCCCTTGTTAGGGCCGTTGCTAGGGACGTTGCTAGGGCCGTTGTTAGGGCCGTTGTTAGGGCCCTTGTTAGGGCCGTTGCTAGGGCCGTTGCTAAGGCCGTTTCTAGGGCCGTTGCTAGGGCCGTTGCTAGGGCCGTTGTTAGGGCCGTTGCTAGGGCCGTTGTTAAAGCCGTTGCTAGGGCCGTTGCTAGGGCCGTTGCTAGGGCCGTTGTTTTGGCCGTTGTTAGGGCAGTTGCTAGGGCCGTTGTTAGGGCCGTTGCTAGGGCCGTTGCTAGGGCCGTTTTTAGGGCCGTTGCTAGGGCCGTTGCTAGGGCCGTGGTTAGGGCCGTTGCTAGGGCCGTTGTTAGGGCCGTTGCTAGGGCCTTTGTTAGGGCCGTTGCTAGGGCCGTTGCTAGGGCCGTGGTTAGGGCCGTTGTTAGGGCCGTTGCTAGGGCCGTTGTTAAAGCCGTTGCTAGGGCCGTTGCTAGGGCCGTTGCTAGGGCCGTTGTTTTGGCCGTTGTTAGGGCCGTTGCTAGGGCCCTTGTTAGGGCCGTTGCTAGGGCCCTTGTTAGGGCCGTTGCTAGGGACGTTGCTAGGGCCGTTGTTAGGGCCGTTGTTAGGGCCGTTGCTAGGGCCCTTGTTAGGGCCGTTATAGGGCCGTAGCTAGGGCCGTTGCTATGGCCGTTGCTAGGGCCCTTGTTAGGGCCGTTGCTAGGGCCCTTGTTAGGGCCGTTGCTAGGACCGTTGCTAGGGCCGTTGTTAGGGCCGTTGCTAGGGCCGTTGCTAGGGCCCTTGTTAGGGCCGTTGCTAGGGCCCTTGTTAGGGCCGTTGCTAGGGCCGTTGTTAGGGCCGTTGCTAGGGCCGTTGCTAAGGCCCTTGATAGGGCCGTTGCTAGGGCCGTTTCTAGGGCCCTCGTTAGGGCTGTTGCTAGGGCCCTTGTGAGGGCCGTTGCTAGGGCCCTTGTTAGGGCCGTTGCTAGGGCCGTTGCTATGGCCGTTGTTAGGGCCGTTGCTAGGGCCGTTGTTAAAGCCATTGCTAGGGCCGTTGCTAGGGCCGTTGCTAGGGCCGTTGTTTGGGCCGTTGCTAGGGCCGTTGCTAGGGCCGTTGTTAAAGCCATTGCTAGGGCTGTTGCTAGGGCCGTTTCTAGGGCCCTTTTTAGGGCCGTTGCTAGGGCCGTTGCTAGGGCCCTTGTTAGGGCCGTTATAGGGCCGTAGCTAGGGCCGTTGCTAGGGCCGTTGCTAGGGCCCTTGTTAGGGCCGTTGCTAGGGCCCTTGTTAGGGCCGTTGCTAGGGCCCTTGTTAGGGCCGTTGCTAGGGCCGTTGCTAGGGCCGTTGCTAGGGCCCTTGTTTGGGCCGTTGCTAGGGCCCTTGTTAGGGCCGTTGCTAGGGCCGTTCCTAGGGCCGTTGCTAGGGCCGTTGCTAGGGCCCTTGTTTGGG
The DNA here is from genome assembly GCF_963924665.1 of Micromys minutus. Taxonomy (NCBI): domain Eukaryota; kingdom Metazoa; phylum Chordata; class Mammalia; order Rodentia; family Muridae; genus Micromys; species Micromys minutus. The sequence continues at coordinate 3,453,869 of NC_137985.1, read as the reverse complement.
CCGTTGCTAGGGCCGTAGCTAGGGCCGTTGCTAGGGCCGTTGCTAGGGCCCTTGTTAGGGCCGTTGCTAGGGCCCTTGTTAGGGCCGTTGCTAAGGCCCTTGTTAGGGCCGTTGCTAGGGCCCTTGTTAGGGCCGTTGTTAGGGCCGTTGCTAGGGCCGTTGCTAGGGCCGTTGCTAGGGTTGTTCCTAGGGCCGTTTCAAAGGCCGTTGTTAGGGCCGTTGCTAGGGCCCTTGTTAGGGCAGTTGCTAGGGCCGTTGTTAGGGCCGTTGCTAGGGCCGTTGCTAGGGCCGTTGTTAGGGCCGTTGCTAGGGCCGTTTCTAGGGCCCTTGTTAGGGCCGTTGCTAGGGCCGTTGCTAGGGACCTTGTTAGTGCCGTTGCTAGGGCCGTTGCTAGGGCCGTTGCTAGGGCCGTTGCTAGGGCCCTTGTTAGGGCCGTTATAGGGCCGTAGCTAGGGCCGTTGCTAGGGCCGTTGCTAGGGCCCTTGTTAGGGCCGTTGCTAGGGCCCTTGTTAGGGCCGTTGCTAGGACCGTTGCTAGGGCCGTTGTTAGGGCCGTTGCTAGGGCCGTTGCTAGGGCCCTTGTTAGGGCCGTTGCTAGGGCCCTTGTTAGGGCCGTTGCTAGGGCTCTTGTTAGGGCCGTTGCTAGGGCCGTTGTTAGGGCCGTTGCTAGGGCCGTTGCTAGGGTTGTTCCTAGGGCCGTTTGAAGGGCCGTTGTTAGGGCCGTTGCTAGGGCCCTTGTTAGGGCCGTTGCTAGGGCCGTTGTTAGGGCCGTTGCTAGGGCCGTTGCTAGGGCCGTTGTTAGGGCCGTTGCTAGGGCCCTTGTTAGGGCCGTTGCTAGGGCCGTTGTTAGGGCCGTTGCTAGGGCCGTTGCTAGGGCCCTTGTTAGGGCCGTTGCTAGGGCCGTTGCTATGGCCGTTGTTAGGGCCGTTGCTAAGGCCGTTGTTAAAGCCATTGCTAGGGCCGTTGCTAGGGCCGTTGCTAGGGCCGTTGTTAGGGCCGTTGCTAGGGCCGTTGCTAGGGCCGTGGTTAGGGCAGTTGCTAGGGCCGTTTTTAGTGCCGTTGCTAGGACCTTTGTTAGGGCCGTTGCTAGGGCCGTTGCTAGGGCCGTTGCTAGGGCCGTTGCTAGGGCCGTTGCTAGGGCCGTGGTTCGGGCCGTTGCTAGGGCCGTTGCTAGGGCCGTTGCTAGGGCCGTTGCTAGGGCCGTTGTTAGGGCCGTTGCTAGGGCCGTTGTTAGGGCTGGTGCTAGGGCCCTTGTTAGGGCCGTTGCTAGGGCCCTTGTTAGGGCCGTTGCTAGGGCCCTTGTTAGGGCCGTTGCTAGGGCCCTTGTTAGGGCCGTTGCTAGGGCCGTTGTTAGGGCCGTTGCTAGGGCCGTTGCTAGGGCCGTTGCTAGGGTTGTTCCTAGGGCCGTTTCAAAGGCCGTTGTTAGGGCCGTTGCTAGGGCCATTGCTAGGGCCGTTGCTAGGGCCGTTGTTAGGGCCGTTGCTAGGGCCGTTTCTAGGGCCCTTGTTAGTGCCGTTGCTAGGGCCGTTTGAAGGGCCGTTGTTAGGGCCGTTGCTAGGGCCCTTGTTAGGGCCGTTGCTAGGGCCGTTGTTAGGGCCGTTGCTAGGGCCGTTGATAGGGCCGTTGTTAGGGCCGTTGCTAGGGCCGTTGCTAGGGCCCTTGTTAGGGCTGTTGCTAGGGCCCTTGTGAGGGCCGTTGCTAGGGCCCTTGTTAGGGCCGTTGCTAGGGCCGTTGTTAGGGCCGTTGCTAGGGCCGTTGTTAAAGCCGTTGTTAGGGCCGTTGCTAGGGCCGTTGCTAGGGCCGTTGTTAGGGCCGTTGCTAGGGCCGTTGCTAGGGCCGTGGTTAGGGCAGTTGCTAGGGCCGTTTTTAGGGCCGTTGCTAGGGCCTTTGTTAAGGCCGTTGCTAGGGCCGTTCCTAGGGCCATTGCTAGGGCCGTTGCTAGGGCCGTTGCTAGGGCCGTGGTTAGGGCCGTTGTTAGGGCCGTTGCTAGGGCCGTTGCTAGGGCCGTTGCTAGGGCCGTTGTTAGGGCCGTTCCTAGGGCCGTTGTTAGGGCCGTTGCTAGGGCCGTTGGTAGGGCCGTTGCAAGGGCCGTTGTTAGGGCCGTTGCTAGGGCCGTTGCTAGGGCCCTTTTTATGGCCGTTGCTAGGGCCGTAGCTAGGGCCGTTGCTAGGGCCGTTGCTAGGGCCGTTGCTAGGGCCCTTGTTAGGGCCGTTGCTAGGGCCCTTGTTAGGGCCGTTGCTAGGGCCCTTGTTAGGGCCGTTGCTAGGGACGTTGCTAGGGCCGTTGTTAGGGCCGTTGTTAGGGCCCTTGTTAGGGCCGTTGCTAGGGCCGTTGCTAAGGCCGTTTCTAGGGCCGTTGCTAGGGCCGTTGCTAGGGCCGTTGTTAGGGCCGTTGCTAGGGCCGTTGTTAAAGCCGTTGCTAGGGCCGTTGCTAGGGCCGTTGCTAGGGCCGTTGTTTTGGCCGTTGTTAGGGCCGTTGCTAGGGCCGTTGTTAGGGCCGTTGCTAGGGCCGTTGCTAGGGCCGTTTTTAGGGCCGTTGCTAGGGCCGTTGCTAGGGCCGTGGTTAGGGCCGTTGCTAGGGCCGTTGTTAGGGCCGTTGCTAGGGCCTTTGTTAGGGCCGTTGCTAGGGCCGTTGCTAGGGCCGTTGCTAGGGCCGTTGCTAGGGCCGTTGCTAGGGCCGTGGTTAGGGCCGTTGCTAGGGCCGTTGCTAGGGCCGTTGCTAGGGCCGTTCCTAGGGCCGTTGTTAGGGCCGTTCCTAGGGCCGTTGTTAGGGCCGTGGCTAGGGCCGTTGTTAGGGCCGTTGCAAGGGCCGTTAGGGCCGTTGCTAGGGCCCTTGTTAGGGCCGTTGCTAGGGCCGTTGCTAGGGCCGTTGCTAGGGCCGTTGTTAGGGCCGTTGCTAGGGCCGTTGCTAGGGCCGTTGCTAGGGCCGTTGCTAGGGCCGTTGCTAGGGCCGTTGCTAGGGCCTTTTCTAGGGCCGTTGCTAGGGCCGTTGCTAGGGCCGTTGCTAGGGCCGTTTCTAGGGCCGTTGCTAGGGCCGTTGCTAGGGCCGTTGCTAGGGCCGTTGCTAGGGCCGTTGCTAGGGCCGTTGCTTGGGCCGTTGCTAGGGCCGTTGCTAGGGCCGTTGCAATACCCTTGTTAGGGCCGTTGCTAGTGCCGATGTTAGGGCCGTTGCTAGGGCCGTTGCTAGGGCCGTTGCTAGGGCCGTTGTTAGGGCCGTTGTTAGGGCCGTTGTTAGGGCCGTTGCTAGGGCCGTTGTTAGGGCCCTTGTTAGGGCCGTTGCTAGGGCCGTTTTTAGGGCCGTTGTTAGGGCCCTTGTTAAAGCCGTTGCTATGGCCGTTGCTAGGGCCGTTGTTAGGGCCGCTGCTACGGCCGTGGTTTGTGCCGCTGATACGGCCGTTGTTAGGGCCGTTGCTAGGGCCGTTGTTAGGGCCGTTGTTAGGGCCGTTGTTAGGGCCGTTGCTAGGGCCGTTGCAAGGGCCGTTGTTAGGGCCGTTGCTAGGGCCGTTGCTAGGGCCGTTGCTAGGGCCGTTGTAAGGGCCGTTGCTAGGGCCGTTGCTAGGGCCGTTTCTAGGGCCCTTGCAAGGGCCGTTGTTAGGGCCGTTGCTAGGGCCGTTGCTAGGGCCGTTGCTAGGGCCGTTGCTAGGGCCGTTGCAAGGGCCGATGTTAGGGCCGTTGGTAGGGCCGTTGTTACGGCCGTTGCTAGGGCCGTTGTTAGGGCCGTTGCTAGGGCCTTTGTTAGGGCCAGTGTTAGGGCCCTTGTTTGGGCCGTTTTTAGGGCCCTTGTTAGGGCCGTTGTTACAGCCCTTGCTAGGGCCGTTGCTAGGGCCGTTGCTAGGGCCGTTGCTAGGGCCGTTGTTAGGGCCGTTGCTAGGGCCGTTGATAGAACCGTTGCTAGGGCCCTTGTTAGGGCCGTTGCTAGGGCCGTTGTTAGGGCCGTTGCTAGGGCCGTTGATAGGGCCCTTGTTTGGGCCGTTGCTAGGGCCCTTGTTAGGGCAGTTGCTAGGGCCTTTGCTAGGGCCGTTGTTAGGGCCGTTGTTAGGGCCTTTGTTTGGGCCCTTGTTAGGGCCGTTGCTAGGGCCGTTGCTAGGGCCGTTTCTAGGGCCGTTGCTAGGGCCCTTGTTAGGCCCGTTGCTAGGGCCCTTGTTAGGGCCGTTCTACTGCCGTTTCTAGGGCCGTTGCTAGGGCCGTTGCTAGGGCCGTGGTTAGGGCCCTTGTTAGGGCCGTTGCTAGTGCCGTTGCTAGGGCCGTTGTTAGGGCCGTTGCTAGGGCCCTTGTTAGGGCCGTTGCTAGGGCCGTTGTTAGGGCCGTTGTTATGGCCGTTGTTAGGGCCCTTGTTAGGGCCGTTGCTAGGGCCGTTGTTAGGGCCGTTGTTAGGGCCCTTGTTTGGGCCCTGGTTAGGGCCGTTGCTAGGGCCCTTGTTAGGGCCATTGCTAGGGCCGTTGTTAGGGCCGTTGTTAGGGCCTTTGTTAGGGCCCTTGTTTGGGCCCTGGTTAGGGCCGTTGCTAGGGCCGTTGCTAGGGCCGTTGCTAGGGCCGTTGTTAGGGCCGTTGCTAGGGACGTTGCTAGGGCCGTTGCTAGGGCCGTATTTGGGCCCTTGTTAGGGCCGTTGCTAGGGCCGTTGCTAGGGCCGTTGCTAGGCCGTTGCTAGGGCCGTTGGTAGGGCCGTTGTTAGGGCCCTTGGGGGATTAAGGTTAAGGGGTTAAGGTTAGGGTTGGGGTTAGGGTTAGGTTTAGGTTTAGGGTTAGGGTTAGGGTTATGGTTATTCTTAGATTTATGGTTTAAAATTTAGGGTTTATTGTTTAAGGTTTAGGGTTTAGGATTGTTTATGTTTTAGGGTGGTTTAGGTTTAGGGTATAGAATTTAGCGTTTAAGATTGTTTAATAGTTAGTTTTGGTTAGGTTTTAGCGTTTAGAGTTGTTTAGGGTTTTTTAGGGTTGTTTATAATTTAGTGTTTAGGGTTGTTCAGGATTTATGATTTAGGATATTTTAAGGTTTAGGGTTTAAGGTTGTATATTGTTTTAGGGTTAGAGGGTATAATGTTTAGGGTTAAGGGTTTAGGGTTGTTTAGGGTATAGCGTTAATGGTTTTAGTGTTTAGGCTTGTTTAGGGTTTAGTGTTTAGGGTTTAGGGTTTAGGGTTTTTTAGCGTTTAGTGTTTATAGTTTAGGGTTTAGGGTGCTTTTGGAATTAGTGTTTAGAGTTTTTTGGGGTTTAGGGTTTAGGATTTAGGGTGTTAGGGTTAGTGTTAGGGTTAGGTTTAGGGTTAAGGTGAGGGTTAGGGTGAGGGTTAAGGTTAGTGTTAGTGTTAGGGTAAGGGTTAGGGTTAAGGATAGGGTTAGGGTTACATGTTAGGGTTAGGGTTAGTGTTAGGGGTTAGGGGTTAGTGTTAGGGTTAGGGTTAGGGTTAGGTTTAGTGTTAGGGTTATTATTAGGGGGTTAGGTTTTAGTTAAGGATTAGTGTTAGGGTTAGAATTAGAAATAGGGTTAGTGTTAGGATTAGGGTCAGGGAGAGGTTTAGGGATAGGGTTAGGTTTAGGGTTAAGGTTAGGGTTAGGGTTAGGGTTATGGTTAGTGTTAGGATTAGGGTTAAGGTTAGGGTTAGGATTAGGTTTAGGGTTAGGGTTAGGGTTAGGGTTAGGGTTAGGGTTAGGGTTAGGGTTAGGGTTAGGATTAAGGTTAGGGTTAGGGTTAGGGTAAGGGTTAGATTTAGGGTCAGGTTTAGGTTTATTGTTAGATTTAGGAATTAGGGTTTAAGGTTTATGGTTTAGGATTGTTTAAGGTTTAGGGTGGATTAGGTTTAGGGTTTAGAGTTTAGTGTTATGGTTATGGTTAGTGTTAGGGTTAGGGTTAGGGTTAGGGTTAGGGTTAGGGTTAGGGATAGGGTAATGGTTAGGGTTAGGTTTAGGGTTAGGGTTAGGGTAAGGGTTAGGGGTTAGTGTTAGGGTTAGGGTTAGGGTTAGGGTTAGGTTAGGTTTAGGGTTAGGGTTAGGGTTAGGGTTAGGGGTTAGGATTAGTGTTAGGGTTAGGGTTATTATTAGGGGGTTAGGTTTAAGTTTAGGATTAGTGTTAGGGTTAGAATTAGAAATAGGGTTAGTGTTAGGATTAGGGTCAGGGTTAGGTTTAGGGTTATGGTTAGGGTTAGGGTTAGGGTTAGGGTCAGGGAGGGTTTAGGGTTAGGGTTAGGGTTAGGGTTAGATTTAGGGTTAGGTTTAGGTTTATTGTTAGATTTAGGATTTAGGGTCTAAGGTTTATGGTTTAGGATTGTTTAAGGTTTAGGGTGGATTAGGTTTAGGGTTTAGAGTTTAGTGTTATGGTTACGGTTAGGGTTAGGGTTAGGGTTAGGATTAGGGTTAAGGTTAGGGTTAGGATTAGGTTTAGGGTTAGGGTTAGGGTTAGGGTTAGGGTTAGGGTTAGGGTTAGGGTTAGGGTTAGGATTAAGGTTAGGGTTAGGGTTAGGGTAAGGGTTAGGGGTTAGGTTTAGGGTTATGGTTATTGTTAGGTTTAGGGTTTAGGGTTTAGTGTTTAGGGTTTAAGGTTTAGGGTTTAGGATTGTTTAAGATTTAGGGTGGTTTAGGTTAAGGGTTTAGGGTTTAGAGTTTAGGATTGTTTAAGGTTTAGGGTTGTTTAGGGTATAGTGTTTAAAGTTAAAAGTTTAGGGTTGTTTAGGGTTTAGTGTTTAGGGTTTAGGGTTGTTTAAGGTTTAGTGTTTAAGGTTTAGGTTTTAAAGTTGTTTTGGGTTTAGTGTTTAGTGTTGTTTAGGGTATAGTGTTAATGGTTTAGGGTTTAGGGTTATTTAGGGTTTAGTGTTTAAGGTTTAGGGTATAGGGTTGTTTAGGGTTTAGTGTTTAGGGTTGTTTATGGTTTAGAAATTAGGGTTGTTTAGGGTTGTTTAGAGGTTAGTGTTTAGGGTTATTCAGGGTTTATGATTTAGGGTTGTTCAGGGTTTAGGATTTATGGTTGTTCAGGGTTTAGGATTTAGGGATTAAGGTTAAGGCGTTAAGGTTACGGTTAGGGTTAGGGTTAGGGTTAGCATTAGGGTTAGAGTTAAGGTTAGAGCTAAGGTTATGGGGTTATGTTAGGCTTAAGGTTAGGGTTAGGGTTATGGGGTTAAGGTTAGGGTTGGGGTTAGGGTTAGGTTTAGGTTTAGGGTTAGGGTTAAGGTTAGTGTTAGTGTTAGAATAATGGTTAGGGTTAGGGATAGGGTTAGGGTTAGGGTTAGGGTTAGGGTTAAGGTTAGGGTTAAGGTTAGGGTTAGGGTTAGGGTTAGGGTTAGGGTTTAGTGTTAGGGTTAGGGTTAGGGTTAGGGTTAGGGTTAGGTTTAGTGTTAGGGTTATTATTAGGGGGTTAGGTTTTAGTTTAGGATTAGTGTTAGGGTTAGAATTAGAAATAGGGTTAGTGTTAGGATTAGGGTCAGGGTTAGGTTTAGAAATATGGTTAGGGTTAGGGTTAAGGGTAGGGTTAAAGTTAGGGTTAGAATTAAAGTTTAGGGTTTAGTGTTAGGATTAGGGATAGTGTGAGGTTTAGGGTTAGGTTTAGGGTTAGGGTTAGGGTTAGTGTTTGGGTTATGATTAGTGTTAGGATTAGGATTAGGGTTAGGGTAAGGTTTATGTTTAGGGTTAGGGTTAGGGTTAGGGTTAGATTTAGGGTTAGGTTTAGGTTTATTGTTAGATTTAGGGTTTAGGGTTTAAGGTTTATGGTTTAGGATTGTTTAAGTTTAAGGGTGGATTAGGTTTAGGGTTTAGAGTTTAGTATTATGGTTACGGTTAGGGTTATGGTTAGGGTTTTAGTTAGGGTTAGGGTTAGGGTTAGGGTTAGGGTTAAGGTTATGGTTAGTGTTAGGATTAGGGTTAGGGTTAGGGTCAGGGTTAGGTTTACGGTTAGGGATAGGGTTAGGGTTAGATTTAGGGTTAGGTTTAGGTTTATTGTTAGATTTAGGGTTTAGGGTTTAAGGTTTATGGTTTAGGATTGTTTAAGGTTTAGGGTGGATTAGGTTTAGGGTTTAGAGTTTAGTGTTATGGTTATGGTTAGGGTTAGAGTTAGGGATGGAGTTAGGGTTAGGGTTAATGTTATGGTAAGGGTCAGGTTTAGGGTTAGGGTTAGGGTTAGGGTTAAAGTAAGGGGGTTAGTGTTAGGGTTTGTGTTAAGGTTAGGGTTAGGGTTAGGGTTAGATTAGGGTTAGGGTTAGGATTAGGGTTAGGGTTAGGGTTAGGGTTAGGGTTAGGTTAGGGTTAGGGTTAGGGTTAGGGTTAGGTTTAAGGGTTAGGGTTAGTGAAAGGGTTAGGGTTATTATTAGAGGGTTAGGTTTAAGTTTAGGATTAGTGTTAGGGTTAGAATTAGAAATAGGGTTAGTGTTAGGATTAGGGTCAGGGTTAGGTTTAGGGTTAGGGTTAGGGTTAGGGTCAGGGAGGGTTTAGGGTTAGGGTTAGGGTTAGGGTTAGAGTTAGGGTTAGGTTTAGGTTTATTGTTAGATTTAGGATTTAGGGTCTAAGGTTTATGGTTTAGGATTGTTTAAGGTTTAGGGTGGATTAGGTTTAGGGTTTAGAGTTTAGTGTTATGGTTACGGTTAGGGTTAGGGTTAGGGTTAGGATTAGGGTTAAGGTTAGGGTTCGGATTAGGTTTAGGGTTAGGGATAGGGTTAGGGATAGGGTTAGGGTTAGGGTTAGGGTTAGGATTAGGGTTAATGTTAGGGTTAGGTTTAGGGTTAGGGTTAGGGTTAGGGTTAGGGTTAGGATTAGGGTTAGGATTAGGGTTAGGGTTAGGGTTAGGGTAAGGGTTAGGGGTTAGGGTTAGGGTTATGGTTATTGTTAGGTTTAGGGTTTAGAGTTTAGTGTTTAGGGTTTAAGGTTTTGGGTTTAGGATTGTTTAAGATTTAGGGTGGTTTAGGTTAAGGGTTTAGGGTTTAGAGTTTAGGATTGTTTAAGGTTTAGGGTTGTTTAGGGTATAGTGTTTAGGGTTAAAAGTTTAGGGTTGTTTAGGGTTTAGTGTTTAGGGTTTAGGGTTGTTTAAGGTTTAGTGTTTAAGGTTTAGGTTTTAGGGTTGTTTTGGGTTTAGTGTTTAGTGTTTTTTAGGGTATAGTGTTAATGGTTTAGGGTTTAGGGTTATTTAGGGTTTAGTGTTCAAGGTTTAAGGTATAGGGTTGTTTAGGGTTTAGTGTTTAGGGTTGTTTATGGTTTAGTGATTAGGGTTGTTTAGGGTTGTTTAGAGGTTAGTGTTTAGGGTTATTCAAGGTTTATGATTTAGGGTTGTTCAGGGTTTAGGATTTATGGTTGTTCAGGGTTTAGGATTTAGGGATTAAGGTTAAGGGGTTAGGGTTAGGGTTAGGGTTAGGGTTAGCATTAGGGTTAGAGTTAGGGTTAGAGTTAGGGTTATGGGGTTATGTTAGGCTTAAGGTTAGGGTTAGGGTTATGGGGTTAATGTTAGGGTTGGGGTTAGGGTTAGGTTTTGGTTTAGGGTTAGGGTTAGGCTTATGGTTATTCTTAGATTTATGGTTTAAAATTTAGGGTTTATGGTTTAAGGTTTAGGGTTTAGGATTGTTTAAGTTTTAGGGTGGTTTATGTTTAGGGTACAGAATTTAGCGTTTAAGATTGTTTAATGGTTAAGGTTGTTTAGGTTTTAGCGTTTAGAGTTGTTTAGGGTTTTTTAGGGTTGTTTATAATTTAGTGTTTAGGGTTGTTCAGGATTTATGATTTAGGATATTTTAAGGTTTAGGGTTTAAGGTTGTATAGTGTTTTAGGGTTTAGGGTATAATGTTTAGGGTTAAGGGTTTAGGGTTGTTTAGGGTATAGTGTTAATGGTTTTAGGGTTTTGGCTTGTTAAGGGTTTAGTGTTTAGGGTTTAGGGTTTAGGGTTTTTTAGCGTTTAGTTTTTATAGTTTAGGGTTTAGGGTGCTTTTGGAATTAGTGTTTAGGGTTTTTCGGGGTTTAGGGTTTAGGATTTAGGGTGTTAGGGTTAGTGTTAGGTTTAGGTTTAGGGTTAAGGTGAGGGTTAGGGTGAGGGTTAAGGTTAGGGTTAGGGTTAAGGTTAGTGTTAGTGTTAGGGTAAGGGTTAGGGTTAGGGATAGGGTTAGGGTTAGGGTTAGGGTTAAGGTTAGGGTTAGGGTTAGGTTTAGGGGTTAGGGTTAGGGTTAGTGTTAGGGGTTAGGGGTTAGTGTTAGGGTTAGGGTTAGGGTTAGGGTTAGGGTTAGGTTTAGTGTTAGGGTTATTATTAGGGGGTTAGGTTTTAATTTAGGATTAGTGTTAGGGTTAGAATTAGAAATAGGGTTAGTGTTAGGATTAGGGTCAGGGTTAGGTTTAGGGATAGGGTTAGGGTTAAGGGTAGGGTTAGGGTTAGGGTCAGATTTAAAGTTTAGGGTTTAGTGTTAGGATTAGGGATAGTGTGAGTTTTAGGGTTAGGTTTAGGGTTAGGGTTAGGGTTAGTGTTTGGGTTATGATTAGTGTTAGGATTAGGGTTATGGTTAGATCAGGTTTAGGTTTAGGGTTAGGGTTAGGGTTAGATTTAGGGTTAGGTTTAGGTTTATTGTTAGATTTAGGGTTTAGGGTTTAAGGTTTATGGTTTAGGATTGTTCAAGGTTTAGGGTGGATTAGGTTTAGGGTTTAGAGTTTAGTATTATGGTTACGGTTAGGGTTAGAGTTAGGGTTAGATTTAGGGTTAGGGTTAGGGTTAGGGTTAGGGTTAGGGTTAAGGTTAGGGTTAGTGTTAGGGTTAGGGTTATGGTTAGTGTTAGGATTAGGGTTAGGGTTAGGGTCAGGGTTAGGTTTAGGGTTAGGGATAGGGTTAGGGTTAGATTTAGGGTTAGGTTTAGGTTTATTGTTAGATTTAGGGTTTAGGGTTTAAGGTTTATGGTTTAGGATTGTTCAAGGTTTAGGGTGGATTAGGTTTAGGGTTTAGAGTTTAGTGTTATGGTTACGGTTAGGGTTAGGTTGGGATGGGGTTAGGGTTAAGGTTAGGGTTATGGTAAGGGTTAGGGTTAGGGTTAGGGTTAGGGTAAAAGTTAGGGGGTTAGTGTTAGGGTTTGGGTTAGGGTTAGGGTTAGGGTTAGGTTAGGGTTAGGGTTAGGGTTAGGGTTAGGGTTAGGGTTTAGGGTTAGTTTTAGGGTTAGGGTTATTATTAGGGGGTTAGGGTAAAGTTTAGGATTAGTGTTAGGGTTAGAATTAGAAATAGGTTTAGTGTTAGGATTAGGGTCAGGGTTAGGTTTAGGGTTAGGGTTAGGGTTAGGGTTAGGGTTAGGGTCAGGGAGGGTTTAGGGTTAGGGTTAGATTTAGGGTTAGGTTTAAGTTTAATGTTAGATTTAGGGTTTAGGGTCTACGGTTTATGATTTAGGATTGATTAAGGTTTAGGGTGGATTAGGTTTAGGGTTTAGAGTTTAGTGTTATGGTTACGGTTAGGGTTAGGGTTAGGGTTAGGGTTAGGATTAGGGTTAAGGTTAGGGTTAGGGTTAGGTTTAGGGTTAGGGTTAGGGTTAGGGTTAGGGTTAGGGTTATGGTTAGGGTTAGGGTTAGGGTTAGGTTTAGGGTTAGGGTTAGGTTTAGGGTTTGGGTAAGGTTTAGGGGTTAGGGTTAGGGTTAGGGTTAAGGTTAGGGTTAGGGTTAAGGTTAGGGTTAGGGTTAGGGTTAGGGTTAGGTTTAGGTTTAGGGTAAGGTTAGGGTTAGGGTTAGGGTTAGGGTTAGTGGTTAGGGTTAGGGTTAGTGTTAGGGGTTAGGGGTTAGGGTTAGGGTTAGGGTTAGGGTTAGGGTTAGGTTTAGGTTTAGGGTAAGTGTTAGGGTTATGGTTATTCTTAGATTTATGGTTTAAAATTTATAGTTTATGTTTTAAGGTTTAGGGTTTAGGATTGTTTAAGTTTTAGGGTGGTTTAGGTTTAGGGTATAGGGTTTAGCGTTTAAGATTGTTTAATGTTTAGGGTTGTTTATGTTTTAGCGTTTAGAGTTGTTTAGGTTTTTTTAGGGTTGTTTATGATTTAGTGTTTAGGGTTGTTCAGGATTTATGATTTAGGATATTTTAAGGTTTAGGGTTTAAGGTTGTATAGTGTTTTAGGGTTTAGGCTATAATGTTTAGGGTTAAGAGTTTAGGGTTGTTTAGGGTATAGTGTTAATGGTTTTAGGGTTTAGGTTTGTTTAGGGTTTAGTGTTTAGGTTTAAGGGTTTAGGGTTTTTTAGCGTTTAGTGTTTAGAGTTTAGGGTTTAGGGTGCTTTTGGAATTAGTGTTTAGGGTTTTTCTGGGTTTAGGGTTTTGGATTTAGGGTGTTAGGGTTAGTGTTAGGGTTAGGTTTAGGGTTAGGGTGAGGGTTAGGGTGAGGGTTAAGGTTAGGGTTAGGGTTAAGGTTAGTGTTAGTGTTAGGGTAAGGGTTAGGGTTAGGGATAGGGTTAGGGTTAGGGCTAGGGTTAGGGTTAGGGTTAGGGTTAGTGTTAGGGTTGGGTTAGAATTAGGGTTAGGGTTAGGGGTTAGGGTTAGGGTTAGTGTTAGGGGTTAGGTGTTAGGGTTAGGGTTAGTGTTAGGGTTAGGGTTAGGGTTAGGGTTAGGTTTAGTGTAAGGGTTATTATTAGGGGGTTAGGTTTAAGTTTAGGATTAGTGTTAGGGTTAGAATTAGAAATAGGGTTAGTGTTAGGATTAGGGTCAGGGTTAGGTTTAGGGATATGGTTAGGGTTAGGGTTAAGGGTAGGGTTAGGGTTAGGGTTAGATTTAAAGTTTAGGGTTTAGTGTTAGGATTAGGGATAGTGTGAGGTTTAGGGTTAGGGTTAGGTTTAGTGTTAGGGTTAGGGTTAGTGTTTGGGTTATGGTTAGTGTTAGGATTAGGGTTAGGGTTAGGGTCAGGGTTAGGTTTAGGGTTAGGGTTAGGATTAGGGTTAGATTAGGGTTAGGTTTAGGTTTATTATTAGATTTAGGGTTTAGAGTTTAAAGTTTATGGTTTAGAATTGTTTAAGGTTTAGGGTGGATTAGGTTTAGGGTTTAGAGTTTAGTATTATGGTTACGGTTAGGGTTAGGGTTAGGGTTAGGGTTAGGGTTAGGGTTAAGGTTAGTGTTAGGGTTATGGTTAGGGTTATGGTTAGTGTTAGGATTAGTGTTAGGGTTAGGGTCAGGGTTAGGTTTAGGGTTAGGGTTAGGGTTAGGGTTAGATTTAGGGTCAGGTTTAGGTTTATTGTTAGATTTAGGGTTTAGGGTTTAAGGTTTATGGTTTAGGATGGTTTAAGGTTTAGGGTGGATTAGGTTTATGGTTTAGAGTTTAGTGTTATGGTTACTGTTAGTGTTAGGGTTAGGGTTAGGGTTAGGGTTAGGGTTAGGGTTAGGGTTAGGGTTAGGGTAATGCTTAGGGTTAGGGTTAGGGTTAGGGTAAGGGTTAGGGGTTAGTGTTAGTGTTAGGGTTAGGGTTAGGGTTAGGGTTAGGGTTAGGTTAGGGTTAGTGTTAGGGTTAGGGTTAGGGTTAGGGGTTAGGGTTAGTGTTAGGGTTAGGGTTATTATTAGGGGGTTAGGTTTAAGTTTAGGATTAGTGTTAGGGTTAAAATTAGAAATAGGGTTAGTGTTAAGATTAGGGTCAGGGTTAGGTTTAGGTTTAGGGTTAGGGTTAGGGTTGGGGTTAGGGTCAGGGAGGGTTTAGGGTTAGGGTTAGGGTTAGGGTTAGATTTAGGGTTAGGTTTAGGTTTATTGTTAGATTTAGGATTTAGGGTCTAAGGTTTATGGTTTAGGATTGTTTAAGGTTTAGGGTGGATTAGGTTTAGGGTTTATAGTCTAGTGTTATGGTTACGGTTAGGGTTAGGGTTAGGGTTAGGTTTAGGATTATTGTTAAGGTTAGGGTTAGGATTAGGTTTAGGGTTAGGGTTAGGGTTAGGGTTAGGGTTAGGGTTAGGGTTAGGGTTAGGGTTAAGGTTAGGGTTAGGATTAGGTTTAGGGTTAGGGTTAGGGTTAGGGTTAGGGTTAGGGTTAGGGTTAGGATTAGGGTTAGGGTTAGGGTTAGGGTAAGGGTTAGGGGTTAGGGTTAGGGTTATTTTTATTGTTAGGTTTAGGGTTTAGGGTTTAGTGTTTAGGGTTTAAGATTTAGGGTTTATGATTGTTTAAGATTTAGGTTGGTTTAGGTTAAGGGTTTAGGGTTTAGAGTTTAGGATTGTTTAAGGTTTTAGGTTTTTTAGGGTACAGTGTTTAGGGTTAAAAGTTTAGGGTTGTTTAGGGTTTAGTGTTTAGGGTTTAGGGTTGTTTAAGGTTTAGTGTTTAAGGTTTAGGTTTTAGGGTTGTTTTGGGTTTAGTGTTTAGTGTTGTTTAGGGTATAGTGTTAATAGTTTAGGGTTTAGGGTTATTTAGGGTTTAGTGTTTAAGGTTTAGGGTATAGGGTTGTTTAGGGTTTAGTGTTTAGGGTTGTTTATGGTTTAGTGATTAGGGTTGTTTAGGTTTGTTTAGAGGTTAGTGTTTAGGGTTATTCAGCGTTTATGATTTAGGGTTGTTCAGGGTTTAGGATTTATGGTTGTTCAGGGTTTAGGATTTAGGGATTAAGGTTAAGGGGTTAGGGTTAGGGTTAGGGTTAGGGTTAGGGTTAGGGTTAGGGTTAGCATTAGGGTTAGAGTTAGGGTTAGAGTTAGGGTTAGAGTTATGGTTATGGTTAGTGTTAGGATTATGGTTAGGGTTAGGGTCAGGGTTAGGTTTAGGGTTAGGGTTAGGGTTAGGGTTAGGGTTAGGGTTAGATTTAGGGTCAGGTTTAGGTTTATTGTTAGATTTAGGTTTTAGGGTTTAAGGTTTATGGTTTAGGATTGTTTAAGGTTTAGGGTAAATTAGGTTTAGGGTTTAGAGTTTAGTGTTATGGTTACGGTTAGTGTTAGGCTTAGGGTTAGGGTTAGGGTTAGGGTAATGGTTAGGGTTAGGGTTAGGGTTAGGGTTAGGGTAAGGGTTAGGGGTTAGTGTTAAGGTTAGGGTTAGGGTTAGGGTTAGGGTTAGGTTAGGGTTAGGGTTAGGGTTAGGGTTAGGGTTAGGGTCAGGGTTAGGTTTAGGGTTAGGGTTAGGGTTAGGGTTAGATTTAGGGTCAGGTTTAGGTTTATTGTTAGATTTAGGGTTTAGGGTTTAAGGTTTATGGTTTAGGATGGTTTAAGGTTTAGGGTGGATTAGGTTTATGGTTTAGAGTTTAGTGTTATGGTTACGGTTAGTGTTAGGGTTAGGCTTAGGGTTAGGGTTAGGGTTAGGGTTAGGGTTAGGGTTAGGGTAATGCTTAGGGTTAGGGTTAGGGTTAGGGTAAGGGTTAGGGGTTAGTGTTAGGGTTAGGGTTAGGGTTAGGGTTAGGGTTAGGGTTAGGTTAGGGTTAGTGTTAGGGTTAGGGTTAGGGTTAGGGGTTAGGTTTAGTGTTAGGGTTAGGGTTATTATTAGGGGGTTAGGTTTAAGTTTAGGATTAGTGTTAGGGTTAAAATTAGAAATAGGGTTAGTGTTAAGATTAGGGTCAGGGTTAGGTTTAGGTTTAGGGTTAGGGTTAGGGTTAGGGTTAGGGTCAGGGAGGGTTAAGGGTTAGGGTTAGGGTTAGGGTTAGATTTAGGGTTAGGTTTAGGTTTATTGTTAGATTTAGGATTTAGGGTCTAAGGTTTATGGTTTAGGATTGTTTAAGGTTTAGGGTGGATTAGGTTTAGGGTTTAGAGTCTAGTGTTATGGTTACGGTTAGGGTTAGGGTTAGGGTTAGGTTTAGGATTATTGTTAAGGTTAGTGTTAGGATTAGGTTTAGGGTTAGGGTTAGGGTTAGGGTTAGGGTTAGGGTTAGGGTTAGGGTTAGGGTTAGGGTTAAGGTTAGGGTTAGGATTAGGTTTAGGGTTAGGGTTAGGGTTAGGGTTAGGGTTAGGTTTAGGGTTAGGGTTAGGATTAGGGTTAGGGTTAGGGTTAGGGTAAGGGTTAGAGGTTAGGGTTAGGGTTATTTTTATTGTTAGGTTTAGGGTTTAGGGTTTAGTGTTTAGGGTTTAAGATTTAGGGTTTATGATTGTTTAAGATTTAGGTTGGTTTAGGTTAAGGGTTTAGGGTTTAGAGTTTAGGATTGTTTAAGGTTTTAGGTTTTTTAGGGTACAGTGTTTAGGGTTAAAAGTTTAGGGTTGTTTAGGGTTTAGTGTTTAGGGTTTAGGGTTGTTTAAGGTTTAGTGTTTAAGGTTTAGGTTTTAGGGTTGTTTTGGGTTTAGTGTTTAGTGTTGTTTAGGGTATAGTGTTAATAGTTTAGGGTTTAGGGTTATTTAGGGTTTAGTGTTTAAGGTTTAGGGTATAGGGTTGTTTAGGGTTTAGTGTTTAGGGTTGTTTATGGTTTAGTGATTAGGGTTGTTTAGGTTTGTTTAGAGGTTAGTGTTTAGGGTTATTCAGCGTTTATGATTTAGGGTTGTTCAGGGTTTAGGATTTATGGTTGTTCAGGGTTTAGGATTTAGGGATTAAGGTTAAGGGGTTAGGGTTAGGGTTAGGGTTAGGGTTAGGGTTAGGGTTAGGGTTAGCATTAGGGTTAGAGTTAGGGTTAGAGTTAGGGTTAGAGTTATGGTTATGGTTAGTGTTAGGATTAGGGTTAGGGTTAGGGTCAGGGTTAGGTTTAGGGTTAGGGTTAGGGTTAGGGTTAGGGTTAGGGTTAGATTTAGGGTCAGGTTTAGGTTTATTGTTAGATTTAGGTTTTAGGGTTTAAGGTTTATGGTTTAGGATTGTTTAAGGTTTAGGGTGGATTAGGTTTAGGGTTTAGAGTTTAGTGTTATGGTTACGGTTAGTGTTAGGCTTAGGGTTAGGTTTAGGGTTAGGGAATGGTTAGGGTTAGGGTTAGGGTTAGGGTTAGGGTAAGGGTTAGGGGTTAGTGTTAAGGTTAGGGTTAGGGTTAGGGTTAGGGTTAGGTTAGGGTTAGGGTTAGGGTTAGGGTTAGGGTTAGGGTTTAGTGTTAGTGTTAGGGTTAGGGTTATTATTAGGGGGTTAGGTTTAAGTTTAGGATGAGTGTTAGGGTTAGAATTAGAAATAGGGTTAGTGTTAGGATTAGGGTCAGGGTTAGGTTTAGGGTTAGGGTTAGGGTTAGGGTGAGGGTTAGGGTCAGGGAGGGTTTAGGGTTAGGGTTAGGGTTAGGGTAAGATTTAGGGTTAGGTTTAGGTTTATTGTTAGATTTAGGATTTAGGGTCTAAGGTTTATGGTTTAAGATTTTTTAAGGTTTAGGGTGGATTAGGTTTAGGGTTTAGAGTTTAGTGTTATGGTTACGGTTAGGGTTAGGGTTAGGCTTAGGGTTAGGATTAGGGTTAAGGTTAGGGTTAGGATTAGGTTTAGGTTTAGGGTTAGGGTTAGGGTTAGGGTTAGGGTTAGGGGTAGGGTTAGGGTTAAGATTAGGATTAGGGTTAGGGTTAGGGTAAGGGTTAGGGGTTAGGGTTAGGGTTATGGTTATTGTTAGGTTTAGGGTTTAGGGTTTAGTGTTTAGGGTTTAAGGTTTAGGGTTTAGGATTGTTTAAGATTTAGGGTGGTTTAGGTTAAGGGTTTAGGGTTTAGAGTTTAGGATTGTTTAAGGTTTAGGGTTGTTTAGGGTATAGTTTTTAGGGTTAAAAGTTTAGAGTTGTTTTGGGTTTAGTGTTTAGTGTTGTTTAGGGTATAGTGTTAATGGTTTAGGGTTTAGGGTTATTTAGGGTTTAGTGTTTAAGGTTTAGGGTATAGGGTTGTTTAGGATTTAGTGTTTAGGGTTGTTTATGGTTTAGTGATTAGGGTTGTTTAGGGTTGTTTAGAGGTTAGTGTTTAGGGTTATTCAGGGTTTATGATTTAGGGTTGTTCAGGGTTTAGGATTTATGGTTGTTCAGGGTTTAGGATTTAGGGATTAAGCTTAAGGGGTTAGGGTTTGGATTAGGGTTAGGGTTAGGGTTAGCATTAGGGTTAGAGTTAGGGTTAGAGTTAGGGTTATGGGGTTATGTTAGGCTTAAGGTTAGGGTTAGGGTTATGGGGTTAAGGTTAGGGTCGGGGTTAGGGTTAGGTTTAGGTTTAGGGTTAGGTTTAGGGTTATGGTTATTCTCAGATTTAAGGTTTAAATTTTAGGGTTTATGGTTTAAGGTTTAGGATTTAGGATTGTTTAAGTTTTAGGGTGGTTTAGGTTTAGGGTATAGGGTTTAGCGTTTAAGATTGTTTAATGTTTAGGGTTGTTTAGGTTTTAGCGTTTAGAGTTGTTTAGGGTTTTTTAGGGTTGTTTATGATTTAGTGTTTAGGGTTGTTCAGGATTTATGATTTAGGATATTTT
>NC_137985.1:3413200-3433200 GCF_963924665.1 Micromys minutus | reverse complement strand
GTTTAGGGTGGTTTAGGTTAAGGGTTTAGGGTTTAGAGTTTAGGATTGTTTAAGGTATAGGGTTGCTTAGGGTATAGAATTTAGGGTTAAAAGTTTAGGGTTGTTTAGGGTTTAGTGTTTAGGGTTTAGGGTTGTTTAAGGTTTAGTGTTTAAGGTTTAGGTTTTAGGGTTGTTTTGGGTTTAGTGTTTAGTGTTGTTTAGGGTATAGTGTTAATGGTTTAGGGTTTAGGGTTATTTAGGGTTTAGTGTTTAAGGTTTAGGGTATAGGGTTGTTTAGGGTTTAGTGTTTAGGGTTGTTTATGGTTTAGTGATTAGGGTTGTTTAGGGTTGTTTAGAGGTTAGTGTTTAGGGTTATTCAGGGTTTATGATTTAGGGTTGTTCAGGGTTTAGTATTTATGGTTGTTCAGGGTTTAGGATTTAGGGATTAAGGTTAAGGGGTTAGGGTTAGGGTTAGGGTTAGGGTTAGGGTTAGGGTTAGCATTAGGGTTAGAGTTAGGGTTAGAGTTAGGGTTAGAGTTAGGGTTACGGGGTTATGTTAGGCTTAAGGTTAGGGTTAGGGTTATGGGGTTAAAGTTAGGGTTGGGGTTAGGGTTAGGTTTAGGTTTCGGGTTAGGGTTAGGGTTATGGTTATTCTTAGATTTATGGTTTAAAATTTAGGGTTTATGGTTTAAGGTTTAGGGTTTAGGATTGTTTAAGTTTTAGGGAGGTTTAGGTTTAGGGTATAGAATTTAGCGTTTAAGATTTTTTAATGGTTAGGGTTGTTTAGGTTTTAGCGTTTAGAGTTGTTTAGGGTTTTTTAGGGTTGTTTATAATTTAGTGTTTAGGGTTGTTCAGGATTTATGATTTAGGATATTTTAAGGTTTAGGGTTTAAGGTTGTATAGTGTTTTAGGGTTTAGGGTATAATGTTTAGGGTTAAGGGTTTAGGGTTGTTTAGGGTATAGTGTTAATGGTTTTAGGGTTTAGGCTTGTTTAGGGTTTAGTGTTTAGGGTTTAGGGTTTAGGGTTTTTTAGCGTTTAGTGTTTATAGTATAGGGTTTAGGGTGCTTTTGGAATTAGTGTTTAGGGTTTTTCGGGGCTTAAGGTTTAGGATTTAGGGTGTTAGGGTTAGTGTTAGGGTTAGGTTTAGGGTTAAGGTGAGGGTTAGGGTGAGGGTTAAGGTTAGGGTTAGGGTTAAGGTTAGTGTTAGTGTTAGGGTAAGGGTTAGGGTTAGGGATAGGGTTAGGGTTAGGGTTAGGGTTAAGTTTAGGGTTAGGGTTAGGGTTAGGGGTTAGGGTTAGGGTTAGTGTTAGGGGTTAGGGGTTAGTGTTAGGGTTAGGGTTAGGGTTAGGGTTAGGGTTAGGTTTAGTGTTAGGGTTATTATTAGGGGGTTAGGTTTTAGTTTAGGATTACTGTTAGGGTTAGAATTAGAAATAGGGTTAGTGTTAGGATTAGGGTCAGGGTTAGGTTTAGGGATAGGGTTAGGGTTAAGGGTAGTGTTAGGGTTAGGGTTAGATTTAAAGTTTAGGGTTTAGTGTTAGGATTAGGGATAGTGTGAGTTTTAGGGTTAGGTTTAGGGTTAGGGTTAGGGTTAGTGTTTGGGTTATGATTAGTGTTAGGATTAGGGTTAGGGTTAGGGTCAGGTTTAGGTTTAGGGTTAGGGTTAGGGTTAGGGTTAGATTTAGGGTTAGGTTTAGGTTTATTGTTAGATTTAAGGTTTAGGGTTTAAGGTTTATGGTTTAGGATTGTTTAAGGTTTAGGGTGGATTAGGTTTAGGGTTTAGAGTTTAGTATTATGGTTACGGTTAGGGTTAGGGTTAGGGTTAGAGTTAGGGTTAGGGTTAGGGTTAGCGTTAGGGTTAGGGTTAAGGTTAGGGTTAGTGTTAGGGTTAGGGTTATGGTTAGTGTTAGGATTAGGGTTAGGGTTAGGGTCAGGGTTAGGTTTAGGGTTAGGGATAGGGTTAGGGTTAGATTTAGGGTTAGGTTAGGTTTATTGTTAGATTTAGGGTTTAGAGTTTAAGGTTTATGGTTTAGGATTGTTCAAGGTTTAGGGTGGATTAGGTTTAGGGTTTAGAGTTTAGTGTTATGGTTACGGTTAGGGTTAGGGTTAGGGATGGGGTTAGGGTTAGGGTTAGGGTTATGGTAAAGGTTAGGGTTAGGGTTAGGGTTAGGGTAAAAGTTAGGGGGTTAGTGTTAGGGTTTGGGTTAGGGTAAGGGTTAGGGTTAGGGTTAGGTTAGGGTTAGGGTTAGGGTTAGGGTTAGGGTTTAGGGTTAGTTTTAGGGTTAGGGTTATTATTAGGGGGTTAGGGTTAAGTTTAGGATTAGTGTTAGGGTTAGAATTAGAAATAGGTTTAGTGTTAGGATTAGGGTCAGGGTTATGTTTAGGGTTAGGGTTAGGGTTAGGGTTAGGCTTAGGGTCAGGTAGGGTTTAGGGTTAGGGTTAGATTTAAGGTTAGGTTTAGGTTTAATGTTAGATTTAGGGTTTAGGGTCTACGGTTTATGGTTTAGGATTGTTTAAGGTTTAGGGTGGATTAGGTTTAGTGTTTAGAGTTTAGTGTTATGGTTACGGTTAGGGTTAGGGTTAGGGTTAGGGTTAGGATTAGGGTTAAGGTTAGGGTTAGGGTTAGGTTTAGGGTTAGGGTTAGGGTTAGGGTTAGGGTTAGGGTTATGGTTATGGTTAGGGTTAGGGTTAGGTTTAGGGTTAGGTTTAGGGTTAGGGTTTGGGTAAGGGTTAGGGGTTAGGGTTAGGGTTAGGGTTAAGGTTAGGGTTAGGGTTAAGGTTATGGTTAGGGTTAGGGTTAGGTTTAGGGTTAGGGTTAGGGTTAGGGTTTGGGTAAGGGTTAGGGGTTAGGGTTAGGGTTAGGGTTAAGGTTAGGGTTAGGTTTAAGTTTAGGGTTAGGGTTAGGGTTAGGGTTAGGGTTAGGGTTAGGGTAAGGTTAGGGTTAGGGTTATGGTTAGGGTTAGGGGTTAGGGTTAGTGTTAGTATTAGGGGTTAGGGGTTAGTGTTAGGGTTAGGGTTAGGGTTAGGGTTAGGTTTAGGTTTAGGGTTAGGGTTAAGGTTATGGTTATTCTTAGATTTATGGTTTAAAGTTTAGGGCTTATGGTTTAAGGTTTAGGGTTTAGGATTGTTTAAGTTTTAGGGTGGTTTAGGTTTAGGGTATAGGGTTTAGCGTTTAAGATTGTTTAATGTTTAGGGTTGTTTATGTTTTAGCGTTTAGAGTTGTTTAGGTTTTTTTAGGGTTGTTTATGATTTAGTGTTTAGGGTTGTTCAGGATTTATGATTTAGGATATTTTAAGGTTTAGGGTTTAAGGTTGTATAGTGTTTTAGGGTTTAGGCTATAATGTTTAGGGTTAAGAGTTTAGGGTTGTTTAGGGTATAGTGTTAATGGTTTTAGGGTTTAGGCTTGTTTAGGGTTTAGTGTTTAGGGTTTAGGGTTTAGGGTTTTTTAGCATTTAGTGTTTAGAGTTTAGGGTTTAGGGTGCTTTTGGAATTAGTGTTTAGGGCTTTTCTGGGTTTAGGGTTTAGGATTTAGGGTGTTAGGGTTAGTGTTAGGGTTAGGTTTAGGGTTAGGGTGAGGGTTAGGGTGAGGGTTAAGGTTAGGGTTAGAGTTAAGGTTAGTGTTAGTGTTAGGGTAAGACTTAGGGTTAGGGATAGGGTTAGGGTTAGGGTTATGGTTAGGGTTAGGGTTAGTGTTAGGGTTAGGTTAGGGTTAGGGTTAGGGATAGGGGTTAGGGTTAGGGTTAGTCTTAGGGGCTAGGGGTTAGTGTTAGGGTTAGTGTTAGGGTTAGGTTTAGGGTTAGGTTTAGTGTTAGGGTTATTATTAGGGGGTTAGGTTTAAGTTTAGGATTAGTGTTAGGGTTAGAATTAGAAATAGGGTTAGTGTTAGGATTAGGGTCAGGGTTAGGTTTAGGGATATGGTTAGGGTTAGGGTTAAGGGTGGGGTTAGGGTTAGGGTTAGATTTAAAGTTTAGGGTTTAGTGTTAGGATTAGGAATAGTGTGAGGTTTAGGGTTAGGGTTAGGTTTAGGGTTAGGGTTAGGGTTAGTGTTTGGGTTATGGTTAGTGTTAGGATTAGGGTTAGGGTTAGGGTCAGGGTTAGGTTTAGGGTTAGGGTTAGGGTTAGGGTTAGATTAAGGGTTAGGTTTAGGTTTATTTTTAGATTTAGGGTTTAGGGTTTAAAGTTTATGTTTTAGAATTGTTTAAGGTTTAGGGTGGATTAGGGTTAGGGTTTAGAGTTTAGGATTATGGTTACGGTTAGGATTAGAGTTAGGGTTAGGGTTAGGGTTAGGGTTAGGGTTAGTGTTAGGGTTAGGGTTAGGGTTATGGTTAGTGTTAGGATTAGGGTTAGGGTTAGTGTCAGGGTTAGGTTTAGGGTTAGGGTTAGGGTTAGGGTTAGATTTAGGGTCAGGTTTAGGTTTATTGTTAGATTTAGGGTTTAGGGTTTAAGGTTTATGGTTTAGGATTGTTTAAGGTTTAGGGTGGATTAGGTTTATGGTTTAGAGTTTAGTGTTATGGTTACGGTTAGTGTTAGGGTTAGGGTTAGGGTTAGGGTTAGGGTTAGGGTAATGCTTAGGTTTAGGGTTAGGGTTAGGGTAAGGGTTAGGGGTTAGTGTTAGGGTTAGGGTTAGGGTTAGGGTTAGGGTTAGGTTAGGGTTAGGGTTAGGGTTAGGGTTAGGGTTAGGGTTTAGGTTTAGTGTTAGGGTTAGGGTTATTATTAGGGCGTTAGGTTTAAGTTTAGGATTAGTGTTAGGGTTAGTATTAGAAACAGGGTTAGTGTTAGGATTAGGGTCAGGGTTAGGTTTAGGGTTAGGGTTAGGGTTAGGGTTAGGGTCAGGGAGGATTTAGGGTTAGGGTTAGGGTTATGGTTAGATTTAGGGTTAGGTTTAGGTTTATTGTTAGATTTAGGATTTAGGGTCTAAGGTTTATGGTTTAGGATTGTTTAAGGTTTAGGGTGGATTAGGTTTAGGGTTTAGAGTCTAGTGTTATGGTTACGGTTAGGGTTAGGGTTAGGGTTAGGTTTAGTATTAGGGTTAAGGTTAGGGTTAGGATTAGGTTTAGGGTTAGGGTTAGGGTTAGGGTTAGGGTTAGTGTTAGGGTTAGGGTTAGGATTAGGGTTAGGGTTAGGGTTAGGGTAAAGGTTAGGGGTTAGGGTTAGGGTTATGGTTATTGTTAGGTTTAGGGTTTAGGGTTTAGTGTTTAGGGTTTAAGGTTTAGGGTTTAGGATTGTTTAAGATTTAGGGTGGTTTAGGTTAAGAGTTTAGGGTTTAGAGTTTAGGATTGTTTAAGGTTTAGGGTTGTTTAGGGTATAGTGTTTAGGGTTAAAAGTTTAGGGTTGTTTAGGGTTTAGTGTTTAGGGTTTAGGGTTGTTTAAGGTTTAGTGTTTAAGGTTTAGGTTTTAGGGTTTTTTTGGGTTTAGTGTTTAGTGTTGTTTAGGGTATAGTGTTAATGGTTTAGGGTTTAGGGTTATTTAGGGTTTAGTGTTTAAGGTTTAGGGTATAGGTTTGTTTAGGGTTTAGTGTTTTGGGTTGTTTATTGTTTAGTGATTAGGGTTGTTTAGGGTTGTTTAGAGGTTAGTGTTTAGGGTTATTCAGGGTTTATGATTTATGGTTGTTCAGGGTTTAGGATTTATGGTTGTTCAGGGTTTAGGATTTAGGGATTAATGTTAAGGCGTTAGGGTTAGGGTTAGGGTTAGGGTTAGGGTTAGGGTTAAGTTTAGCGTTAGGGTTAGGGTTAGGGTTATGGTTAGTGTTAGGATTAGGGTTAGGGTTAGGGTCAGGGTTAGGTTTAGGGTTAGGGTTAGGGTTAGGGTTAGATTTAGGGTCAGGTTTAGGTTTATTGTTAGATTTAGGGTTTAGGGTTTAAGGTTTATGGTTTAGGATTGTTTAAGGTTTAGGGTGGATTAGGTTAAGGTTTAGAGTTTAGTGTTATGGTTACGGTTAGTGTTAGGGTTAGGGTTAGGGTTAGGTTTAGGGTTAGGGTAATGGTTAGGCTTAGGGTTAGGGTTAGGGTAAGGGTTAGGGGTTAGTGTTATGGTTAGGGTTAAGTTTAGGGTTAGGGTTAGGTTAGGGTTAGGGTTAGGGTTAGGGTTAGGGTTAGGGGTTAGGGTTAGTGTTAGGGTTAGGGTTATTATTATGGGTTAGGTTTAAGTTTAGGATTAGTGTTAGGGTTAGAATTAGAAATAGGGTTAGTGTTAGGATTAGGTTCAGGATTAGGTTTTGGGTTAGGGTTAGGGTTAGGGTTAGGGTTAGGGTCAGGGAGGATTTAGGGTTAGGGTTAGGGTTAGGGTTAGATTTATGGTTAGGTTTAGGTTTATTGTTAGATTTAGGATTTAGGGTCTAAGGTTTATGGTTTAGGATTGTTTAAGCTATAGGGTGGATTAGGTTTAGGGTTTAGAGTTTAGTGTTATGGTTACGGTTAGGGTTAGGGTTAGGGTTAGGGTTAGGATTAGGGTTAAGGTTAGGGTTAGGATTAGGTTTAGGGTTAGGGTTAGGGTTAGGGTTAGGGTTAGGGTTAGGCTTAGGGTTAGGGTTAAGGTTAGGTTTAGGGTTAAGGTTAGGTTTAGGGTTAGGGTTAGGGTTAGGGTTAGGTTTAGGGTTAGGATTAGGGTTAGGGTTAGGGTTAGGTAAGGGTTAGGGGTTAGGGTTAGGGTTATGGTTATTTTTAGGTTTAGTGTTTAGGGTTTAGTGTTTAGGGTTTAAGGTTTAGGGTTTAGGATTGTTTAAGATTTAGGGTGGTTTAGGTTAAGGGTTTAGGGTTTAGAGTTTAGGATTGTTTAAGGTTTAGGGTTGTTTAGGGTATAGTGTTTCGGATTAAAAGTTTAGGGTTGTTTAGGGTTTAGTGTTTAGGGTTTATGGTTGTTTAAGGTTTAGTGTTTAAGGTTTAGGTTTTAGGGTTGTTTTGGGTTTAGTGTTTAGTGTTGTTTAGAGTATAGTGTTAATGGTTTAGGGTTTAGGGTTATTTAGGGTTTAGTGTTTAAGGTTTAGGGTATAGGGTTGTTTAGGGTTTAGTGTTTAGGGTTGTTTATGGTTTAGTGATTAGGGTTGTTTAGGGTTGTTTAGAGGTTAGTGTTTAGGGTTATTCAGGGTTTATGATTTAGGGTTGTTCAGGGTTTAGGATTTATGGTTGTTCAGGGTTTAGGATTTAGGGATTAAGGTTAAGGGGTTAGGGTTAGGGTTAGGGTTAGGGTTAGGGTTAGGGTTAGGGTTAGGGTAAGGGTTAGGGTTAGGGTTAGGGTTAGGGTTAAGGTTAGGGTTAGGGTTAGGGTTAGGGTTATGGTTAGTGTTAGGATTAGGGTTAGTGTTAGGGTCAGGGTTAGGTTTAGGGTTAGGGTTAGGTTTAGGGTTAGATTTAGGGTCAGGTTTAGGTTTATTTTTAGATTTAGTGTTTAGGGTTTAAGGTTTATGGTTTAGGATTGTTTAAGGTTTAGGGTGGATTAGGTTTAGGGTTTAGAGTTTAGTGTTATGCTTACGGTTAGTGTTAGGGTTAGGGTTAGGTTTAGGGTTAGGGTTAGGGTAATGGTTAGGGTTAGGGTTAGGGTTAGGGTTAGGGTAAGGGTTAGGGGTTAGTGTTAGGGTTAGGGTTAGGGTTAAAGTTAGGGTTAGGGTTAGGTTAGGGTTAGGGTTAGGGTTAGGGTTAGGGTTAGGGGTTAGGGTTAGTGTTAGGGTTAGGTTTATTATTAGGGGGTTAGGTTGAAGTTTAGGATTAGTGTTAGGGTTAGAATTAGAAATAGGGTTAGTGTTAAGATTAGGGTCAGGGTTAGGTTTAGGGTTAGGGTTAGGGTTAGGGTTAGGGTTAGGTTTAGGGTTAGGGTTAGGGTTAGGATTAGGGTTAGGGTTAGGGTTAGGGTAAGGATTAGGGGTTAGGGTTAGGGTTATGGTTATTGTTAGGTTTAGGGTTTAGGGTTTAGTGTTTAGGGTTTAAGGTTTAGGGTTTAGGATTGTTTAAGATTTAGGGTGGTTTAGGTTAAGGGTTTAGGGTTTAGAGTTTAGGATTGTTTAAGGTTTAGGGTTGTTTGGGGTATAGTGTTTAGGGTTAAAAGTTTAGGGTTGTTTAGGGTTTAGTGTTTAGGGTTTAGGGTTGTTTAAGGTTTAGTTTTTAAGGTTTAGGTTTTAGGGTTGTTTTGGGTTTAGTGTTTAGTGTTGTTTAGGGTATAGTGTTAATGGTTTAGGGTTTAGGGTTATTTAGGGTTTAGTGTTTAAGGTTTAGGATATAGGGTTTTTTAGGGTTTAGTGTTTAGGGTTGTTTATGGTTTAGTGATTAGGGTTGTTTAGGGTTGTTTAGAGGTTAGTGTTTAGGGTTATTCAGGGTTCATGATTTAGGGTTGTTCAGGGTTTAGGATTTATGGTTGTTCAGGGTTTAGGATTTAGGGATTAAGGTTAAGGGGTTAGGGTTAGGGTTAGGGTTAGGGTTAGGGTTAGCATTAGGGTTAGAGTTAGGGTTAGAGTTAGGGTTATGGGGTTATGTTAGGATTAAGGTTAGGGTTAAGGTTATGGGGTTAAGGTTAGGGTTGGGGTTAGGGTTAGGTTTAGGTTTAGGGTTAGGTTTAGGGTTATGGTTATTCTTAGATTTATGGTTTAAAATTTAGGGTTTATGGTTTAAGGTTTAGGGTTTAGGATTGTTTAAGTTTTAGGGTGGTTTAGGTTTAGGGTATAGGGTTTAGCGTTTAAGATTGTTTAATGTTTAGGGTTGTTTAGGTTTTAGCGTTTAGAGTTGTTTAGGGTTTTTTAGGGTTGTTTATGATATAGTGTTTAGGCTTGTTCAGGATTTATGATTTAGGATATTTTAAAGTTTAGGGTTTAAGGTTGTATAGTGTTTTAGGGTTTAGGGTATAATATTTAGGGTTAAGGGTTTAGGGTTGTTTAGGGTATAGTGTTAATGGTTTTAGGGTTTAGGCTTGTTTAGGGTTTAGTGTTTAGGGTTTAGAGTTTAGGGTTTTTTAGCGTTTAGTGTTTATAGTTTAGGGTTTAGGGTGCTTTTGGAATTAGTGTTTAGGGTTTTTTGGGGTTTAGGGTTTAGGATTTAGGGTGTTAGGGTTAGTGTTAGGGTTAGGTTTAGGGTTAAGGTGAGGGTTAGGGTGAGGGTTAAGGTTAGGGTTAGGGTTAAGGTTAGTGTTAGTGTTAGGGTAAGGGTTAGGGTTAGGGATAGGGTTAGGGTTAGGGTTAGGGTTAGGGTTAGGGTTAAGGTTAGGTTTAGGGTTAGGGTTAGGGTTAGGGGTTAGTGTTAGGGTTAGTGTTAGGGGTTAGGGGTTAGTTTTAGGGTTAGGGTTAGGGTTAGGGTTAGGTTTTGTGTTAGGGTTATTATTAGGGGGTTAGGTTTTAGTTTAGGATTAGTGTTAGGGTTAGAATTAGAAATAGGGTTAGTGTTAGGATTAGGGTCAGGGTTAGGTTTAGGGATATGGTTAGGGTTAGGGTTAAGGGTAGAGTTAGGGTTAGGGTTAGATTTAAAGTTTAGGGTTTAGTGTTAGGATTAGGGATAGTGTGAGGTTTAGGGTTAGGTTTAGGGTTAGGGTTAGGGTTAGTGTTTGGGTTATGATTAGTGTTATTATTAAGGTTAGGGTTAGGGTCCGGTTTAGGTTTAGGGTTAGGGTTAGGGTTAGGGTTAGATTTAGGGTTAGGTTTAGGTTTATTGTTAGATTTAGGGTTTAGGGTTTAAGGTTTAGGGTTTAGGATTATTTAAGGTTTAGGGTAGATTAGGTTTAGGGTTTAGAGTTTAGTATTATGGTTACGGTTAGGGTTAAAGTTAGGGTTAGAGTTAGGGTTAGGGTTAGGGTTAGGGTTAAGGTTAGGGTTAATGTTAGGGTTAGGGTTAGGGTAAAAGTTAGGGGGTTAGTGTTAGGGTTAGGGTTAGGGTTAGGGTTAGGGTTAGGGTTAGGTTAGGGTTAGGGTTAGGGTTAGGGTAAGGGTTAGGTTTAGGGTTAGGGTTAGGATTAAGGTTAGGGTTAGGGTTAGGGTTAGGGTTATGGTTAGTGTTAGGATTAGGGTTAGTGTTAGGGTCAGGGTTAGGTTTAGGGTTAGGGTTAGGGTTAGGGTTAGATTTAGGGTCAGGTTTAGGTTTATTGTTAGATTAAGTGTTTAGGGTTTAAGATTTATGGTTTAGGATTGTTTAAGGTTTAGGGTGGATTAGGTTTAGGGTTTAGAGTTTAGTGTTATGGTTACGGTTAGTGTTAGGGTTAGGGTTAGGGTTAGGGTTAGGGTTAGGGTAATGGTTAGGGTTAGGGTTAGGGTTAGGGTTAAGGTAAGGGTTAGGGGTTAGTGTTAGGGTTAGGGTTAGGGTTAGGGTTAGGGTTAGGTTAGGGTTAGGGTTAGGGTTAGGGTTAGGGGTTAGTGTTAGTGTTAGGGTTAGGTTTATTATTAGGGGGTTAGGTTTAAGTTTAGGATTAGTGTTAGGGTTAAAATTAGAAATAGGGTTAGTGTTAGGATTAGGGTCAGTGTTAGGTTTAGGGTTAGGGTTAGGGTTAGGGTTAGGTTTAGGGTTAGGATTAGGGTTAGGGTTAGGGTTAGGGTAAGGGTTAGGGGTTAGGGTTAGGGTTATGGTTATTGTTAGGTTTAGGGTTTAGGGTTTAGTGTTTAGGGTTTAAGGTTTAGGGTTTAGGATTGTTTAAGATTTAGGGTGGTTTACGTTAAGGGTTTAGGGTTTAGAGTTTAGGATTGTTTAAGGTTTAGGGTTGTTTAGGGTATAGTGTTTAGGGTTAAAAGTTTAGGGTTGTTTAGGGTTTAGTGGTTAGGGTTTAGGGTTGTTTAAGGTTTAGTGTTTAAGGTTTAGGTTTTAGGGTTGTTTTGGGTTTAGTGTTTAGTGTTGTTTAGGGTATAGTGTTAATGGTTTAGGGTTTAGGGTTATTTAGGGTTTAGAGTTTAAGGTTTAGGGTATAGGGTTGTTTAGTGTTTAGTGTTTAGGGTTGTTTATGGTTTAGTGATTAGGGTTGTTTAGGGTTGTTTAGAGGTTAGTGTTTAGGGTTATTCAGGGTTTATGATTTAGGGTTGTTCAGGGTTTAGGATTTATGGTTGTTCAGGGTTTAGGAT
Organism: Micromys minutus; assembly: GCF_963924665.1. Lineage (NCBI taxonomy): Eukaryota > Metazoa > Chordata > Mammalia > Rodentia > Muridae > Micromys > Micromys minutus. Next base: position 3,422,206 of record NC_137985.1, on the reverse strand, counting down.
TTAGGGATTAAGGTTAAGGGGTTAGGGTTAGGGTTAGGGTTAGGGTTAGGGTTAGGGTTAGCATTAGGTTTAGAGTTAGGGTTAGAGTTAGTGTTATGGGGTTATGTTAGGCTTAAGGTTAGGGTTAGGGTTTTGGGGTTAAGGTTAGGGTTGGGGTTAGGGTTAGGTTTAGGTTTAGGGTTAGGGTTAGGGTTATGGTTATTCTTAGATTTATGGTTTAAAATTTAGGGTTTATGGTTTAAGGTTTAGGGTTTAGGATTGTTTAAGTTTTAGGGTGGTTTAGGTTTAGGGTATAGGGTTTAGCGTTTAAGATTGTTTAATGTTTAGGGTTTTTTAGGTTTTAGCGTTTAGAGTTGTTTAGGGTTTTTTGGGGTTGTTTATGATTTAGTGTTTAGGGTTGTTCAGGATTTATGATTTAGGATATTTTAAGTTTTAGGGTTTAAGGTTGTATAGTGTTTTAGGGTTTAGGGTATAATATTTAGGGTTAAGGGTTTAGGGTTGTTTAGGGTATAGTGTTAATGGTTTTAGTGTTTAGGCTGGTTTAGGGTTTAGTGTTTAGGGTTTAGAGTTTAGGGTTTTTTAGCGTTTAGTGTTTATAGTTTAGGGTTTAGGGTGCTTTTGGAATTAGTGTTTAGGGTTTTTCGGGGTTTAGGGTTTAGGATTTAGGGTGTTAGGGTTAGTGTTAGGGTTAGGTTTAGTGTTAAGGTGAGGGTTAGGGTGAGGGTTAAGGTTAGGGTTAGGGTTAAGGTTAGTGTTAGTGTTAGGGTAAGGGTTAGGGTTAGGGATAGGGTTAGGGTTAGGGTTAGGGTTAGGGTTAAGGTTTGGGTTAGGGTTAGAGTTAGGGTTAGGGGTTAGTGTTAGGGTTAGTGTTAGGGGTTAGGGGTTAGTGTTAGGGTTAGGGTTAGGGTTAGGGTTAGGGTTAGGTTTTGTGTTAGGGTTATTATTAGGGGGTTAGGTTTTAGTTTAGGATTAGTGTTAGGGTTAGAATTAGAAATAGGGTTAGTGTTAGGATTAGGGTCAGGGTTAGGTTTAGGGATATGGTTAGGGTTAGGGTTAAGGGTAGAGTTAGGGTTAGGGTTAGATTTAAAGTTTAGGGTTTAGTGTTAGGATTAGGGATAGTGTGAGGTTTAGGGTTAGGTTTAGGGTTAGGGTTAGGGTTAGTGTTTGGGTTATGATTAGTGTTATTATTAGGGTTAGGGTTAGGGTCAGGTTTAGGTTTAGGGTTAGGGTTAGGGTTAGGGTTAGATTTAGGGTTAGGTTTAGGTTTATTGTTAGATTTAGGGTTTAGGGTTTAAGGTTTAAGGTTTAGGATTGTTTAAGGTTTAGGGTAGATTAGGTTTAGGGTTTAGAGTTTAGTATTATGGTTACGGTTAGGGTTAGGGTTAGGGTTAGAGTTAGGGTTAGGGTTAGGGTTAGGGTTAGGGTTAGGGTTAAGGTTAGGGTTAATGTTAGGGTTAGGGTTAGGGTAAAAGTTAGGGGGTTAGTGTTAGGGTTAGGGTTAGGGTTAGGGTTAGGGTTAGGGTTAGGGTTAGGTTAGGGTTAGGGTTAGGGTTAGGGTAAGGGTTAGGTTTAGGGTTAGGGTTAGGGTTAAGGTTAGGGTTAGGGTTAGGGTTAGGGTTATGGTTAGTGTTAGGATTAGGGTTAGTGTTAGGGTCAGGGTTAGTTTTAGGGTTAGGGTTAGGGTTAGATTTAGGGTCAGGTTCAGGTTTATTGTTAGATTTAGTGTTTAGGGTTTAAGATTTATGGTTTAGGATTGTTTAAGGTTTAGGGTGGATTAGGTTTAGGGTTTAGAGTTTAGTGTTATGGTTACGGTTAATGTTAGGCTTAGGGTTAGGGTTAGGGTTAGGGTTAGGGTAATGGTTAGGATTAGGGTTAGGGTTAGGGTTAGGGTAAGTGTTAGGGGTTAGTGTTAGGGTTAGGGTTAGGGTTAGGGTTAGGGTTAGGTTAGGGTTAGGGTTAGGGTTAGGGTTAGGGGTTAGGGTTAGTGTTAGGGTTAGGTTTATTATTAGGGGATTAGGTTTAAGTTTAGGATTAGTGTTAGGGTTAGAATTAGAAATAGGGTTAGTGTTAGGATTAGGGTCAGGGTTATGTTTAGGGTTAGGGTTAGTGTTAGGGTTAGGGTTAGGGTTAGGATTAGGGTTAGGGTTAGGGTTAGGGTTAGGGTTAGGGTTAGGGTTAGGGTTAGGATTAGGTTTAGGGTTAGGGTTTAGTGTTTAGGGTTTAAGGTTTAGGGTTTAGGATTGTTTAAGATTTAGGGTGGTTTAGGTTAAGGGTTTAGGCTTTAGAGTTTAGGATTGTTTAAGGTTTAGGGTTGTTTAGGGTATAGTGTTTAGGATTAAAAGTTTAGGGTTGTTTAGGGTTTAGTGTTTAGGGTTTAGGGTTGTTTAAGGTTTAGTGTTTAAGGTTTAGGTTTTAGGGTTGTTTTGGGTTTAGTGTTTAGTGTTGTATAGGGTATAGTGTTAATGGTTTAGGGTTTAGGGTTATTTAGGGTTTAGTGTTTAAGGTTTAGGGTATAGGGTTGTTTAGGGTTTAGTGTTTAGGGTTGTTTATGGTTTAGTGATTAGGGTTGTTTAGGGTTGTTTAGAGGTTAGTGTTTAGGGTTATTCAGGGTTTATGATTTAGGGTTGTACAGGGTTTAGGATTTATGGTTGTTCAGGGTTTAGGATTTAGGGATTACGGTTAAGGGGTTAGGGTTAGGGTTAGGGTTAGGGTTAGGGTTAGGGTTAGCATTAGGGTTAGAGTTAGGGTTAGAGTTAGGGATATGGGGTTATGTTAGGCTTAAGGTTAGGGTTAGGGTTATGGGGTTATGGTTAGGGTTGGGGTTAGGGTTAGGTTTAGGTTTAGGGTTAGGGTTAGGGTTATGGTTATTCTTAGATTTATGGTTTAATATTTAGGGTTTATGGTTTAAGGTTTAGGGTTTAGGATTGTTTAAGTTTTAGGGTGGTTTAGGTTTAGGGTATAGGGTTTAGCGTTTAAGATTGTTTAATGTTTAGGGTTGTTTAGGTTTTAGCGTTTAGAGCTGTTTAGGGTTTTTTAGGGTTGTTTATGATTTAGTGTTTAGGCTTGTTCAGGATTTATGATTTAGGATATTTTAAGGTTTAGGGTTTAAGGTTGTATAGTGTTTTAGGGTTTAGGGTATAATATTTAGGGTTAAGGGTTTAGGGTTGTTTAGGGTATAGTGTTAATGGTTTTAGGGTTTAGGCTTGTTTAGGGTTTATTGTTTAGGGTTTAGAGTTTAGGGTTTTTTAGCGTTTAGTGTTTATAGTTTAGGGTTTAGGGTGCTTTTGGAATTAGTGTTTAGGGTTTTTCGGGGTTTAGGGTTTAGGATTTAGGGTGTTAGGGTTAGTGTTAGGGTTAGGTTTAGGGTTAAGGTGAGGGTTAGGGTGAGGGTTAAGGTTAGGGTTAGGGTTAAGGTTAGTGTTAGTGTTAGGGTAAGGGTTAGGGTTAGGGATAGGGTTAGGGTTAGGGTTAAGGTTAGGGTTAAGGTTAGGGTTAGGGTTAGGGTTAGGGTTAGGGGTTAGTGTTAGGGTTAGTGTTAGGGGTTAGGGGTTAGTTTTAGGGTTAGGGTTAGGGTTAGGGTTAGGTTTTGTGTTAGGGTTATTATTAGGGGGTTAGGTTTTAGTTTAGGATTAGTGTTAGGGTTAGAATTAGAAATAGGGTTAGTGTTAGGATTAGGGTCAGGGTTAGGTTTAGGGATATGGTTAGGGTTAGGGTTAAGGGTAGAGTTAGGGTTAGGGTTAGATTTAAAGTTTAGGGTTTAGTGTTAGGATTAGGGATAGTGTGAGGTTTATGGTTAGGTTTAGGGTTAGGGTTAGGGTTAGTGTTTGGGTTATGATTAGTGTTATTATTAGGGTTAGGGTTAGGGTCCGGTTTAGGTTTAGGGTTAGGGTTAGGGTTAGGGTTAGATTTAGGGTTAGGTTTAGGTTTATTGTTAGATTTAGGTTTTAGGGTTTAAGGTTTAGGGTTTAGGATTGTTTAAGGTTTAGGGTAGATTAGGTTTAGGGTTTAGAGTTTAGTATTATGGTTACGGTTAGGGTTAAAGTTAGGGTTAGAGTTAGGGTTAGGGTTAGGGTTAGGGTTAGGGTTAAGGTTAGGGTTAATTTTAGGGTTAGGGTTAGGGTAAAAGTTAGGGGGTTAGTGTTAGGGTTAGGGTTAGGGTTAGGGTTAGGGTTAGGTTAGGGTTAGGGTTAGGGTTAGGGTAAGGGTTAGGTTTAGGGTTAGGGTTAGGATTAAGGTTAGGGTTAGGGTTAGGGTTAGGGTTATGGTTAGTGTTAGGATTAGGGTTAGTGTTAGGGTCAGGGTTAGGTTTAGGGTTAGGGTTAGGGTTAGGGTTAGATTTAGGGTCAGGTTTAGGTTTATTGTTAGATTTAGTGTTTAGGGTTTAAGATTTATGGTTTAGGATTGTTTAAGGTTTAGGGTGGATTAGGTTTAGGGTTTAGAGTTTAGTGTTATGGTTACGGTTAGTGTTAGGGTTAGGGTTAGGGTTAGGGTTAGGGTTAGGGTTAGGGTAATGGTTAGGGTTAGGGTTAGGGTTAGGGTTAGGGTAAGGGTTAGGGGTTAGTGTTAGGGTTAGGGTTAGGGTTAGGGTTAGGTTAGGGTTAGGGTTAGGGTTAGGGTTAGGGGTTAGGGTTAGTGTTAGGGTTAGGTTTATTATTAGGGGGTGAGGTTTAAGTTTAGGATTAGTGTTAGGGTTAAAATTAGAAATAGGGTTAGTGTTAGGATTAGGGTAAGGGTTAGGTTTAGGGTTAGGGTTAGGGTTAGGGTTAGGTTTAGGGTTAGGATTAGGGTTAGGGTTAGGGTTAGGGTAATGGTTAGGGGTTAGGGTTAGGGTTATGGTTATTGTTAGGTTTAGGGTTTAGGGTTTAGTGTTTAGAGTTTAAGGTTTAGGGTTTAGGATTGTTTAAGATTTAGGGTGGTTTAGGTTAAGGGTTTAGGGTTTAGAGTTTAGGATTGTTTAAGGTTTAGGGTTGTTTAAGGTATAGTGTTTAGGGTTAAAAGTTTAGGGTTGTTTAGGGTTTAATGTTTAGGGTTTAGGGTTGTTTAAGGTTTAGTGTTTAAGGTTTAGGTTTTAGGGTTGTTTTGGGTTTAGTGTTTAGTGTTGTTTAGGGTATAGTGTTAATGTTTTAGGGTTTAGGGTTATTTAGGGTTTAGTGTTTAAGGTTTAGGGTATAGGGTTGTTTAGTGTTTAGTGTTTAGGGTTGTTTATGGTTTAGTGATTAGGGTTGTTTAGGGTTGTTTAGAGGTTAGTGTTTAGGGTTATTCAGGGTTTATGATTTAGGGTTGTTCAGGGTTTAGGATTTATGGTTGTTCAGGGTTTAGGATTTAGGGATTAAGGTTAAGGGGTTAGGGTTAGGGTTAGGGTTAGGGTTAGGGTTAGCATTAGGGTTAGAGTTAGGGTTAGAGTTAGGGTTATGGGGTTATGTTAGGCTTAAGGTTAGGGTTAGGGTTATGGGGTTAAGGTTAGGGTTGGGGTTAGGGTTAGGTTTAGGTTTAGGGTTAGGGTTAGGGTTATGGTTATTCTTAGATTTATGGTTTAAAATTTAGGGTTTATGGTTTAAGGTTTAGTGTTTAGGATTGTTTAAGTTTTAGGGTGGTTTAGGTTTAGGGTATAGGGTTTAGCGTTTAAGATTGTTTAATGTTTAGGGTTTTTTAGGTTTTAGCGTTTAGAGTTGTTTAGGGTTTTTTAGGGTTGTTTATGATTTAGTGTTTAGGGTTGTTCAGGATTTATGATTTAGGATATTTTAAGGTTTAGGGTTTAAGGTTGTATAGTGTTTTAGGGTTTAGGGTATAATATTTAGGGTTAAGGGTTTAGGGTTGTTTAGGGTATAGTGTTAATGGTTTTAGGGTTTAGGCTTGTTTAGGGTTTAGTGTTTAGGGTTTAGAGTTTAGGGTTTTTTAGCATTTAGTGTTTATAGTTTAGGGTTTAGGGTGCTTTTGGAATTAGTGTTTAGGGTTTTTCGGGGTTTAGGGTTTAGGATTTAGGGTGTTAGGGTTAGTGTTAGGGTTAGGTTTAGTGTTAAGGTGAGGGTTAGGGTGAGGGTTAAGGTTAGGGTTAGGGTTAAGGTTAGTGTTAGTGTTAGGGTAAGGGTTAGGGTTAGGGTTAGGGTTAGGGTTAGGGTTAGGGTTAGGGTTAAGGTTAGGGTTAGGGTTAGGGTTAGGGTTAGGGGTTAGTGTTAGGGTTAGTGTTAGGGGTTAGGGGTTAGTGTTAGGGTTAGGGTTAGGGTTAGGGTTAGGGTTAGGGTTAGGTTTTGTGTTAGGGTTATTATTAGGGGGTTAGGTTTTAGTTTAGGATTAGTGTTAGGGTTAGAATTAGAAATAGGGTTAGTGTTAGGATTAGGGTCAGGGTTAGGTTTAGGGATATGGTTAGGGTTAGGGTTAAGGGTAGAGTTAGGGTTAGGGTTAGATTTAAAGTTTAGGGTTTAGTGTTAGGATTAGGGATAGTGTGAGGTTTAGGGTTAGGTTTAAGGTTAGGGTTAGGGTTAGTGTTTGGGTTATGATTAGTGTTATTATTAGGGTTAGGGTTAGGGTCAGGTTTAGGTTTAGGGTTAGGGTTAGGGTTAGGGTTAGATTTAGGGTTAGGTTTAGGTTTATTGTTAGATTTAGGGTTTAGGGTTTAAGGTTTAAGGTTTAGGATTGTTTAAGGTTTAGGGTAGATTAGGTTTAGGGTTTAGAGTTTAGTATTATGGTTACGGTTAGGGTTAGGGTTAGGGTTAGAGTTAGGGTTAGGGTTAGGGTTAGGGTTAGGGTTAGGGTTAAGGTTAGGGTTAATGTTAGGGTTAGGGTTAGGGTAAAAGTTAGGGGGTTAGTGTTATGGTTAGGGTTAGGGTTAGGGTTAGGGTTAGGTTAGGGTTAGGGCTAGGGTTAGGGTAAGGGTTAGGTTTAGGGTTAGGGTTAGGGTTAAGGTTAGGGTTAGGGTTAGGGTTAGGGTTATGGTTAGTGTTAGGATTAGGGTTAGTGTTAGGGTCAGGTTTAGGTTTAGGGTTAGGGTTAGGGTTAGGGTTAGATTTAGGGTCAGGTTCAGGTTTATTGTTAGATTTAGTGTTTAGGGTTTAAGATTTATGGTTTAGGATTGTTTAAGGTTTAGGGTGGATTAGGTTTAGGTTTTAGAGTTTAGTGTTATGGTTACGGTTAATGTTAGGGTTAGGGTTAGGGTTAGGGTTAGGGTTAGGGTAATGGTTAGGGTTAGGGTTAGGGTTAGGGTTAGGGTAAGTGTTAGGGGTTAGTGTTAGGGTTAGGGTTAGGGTTAGGGTTAGGGTTAGGGTTAGGTTAGGGTTAGGGTTAGGGTTAGGGTTAGGGGTTAGGGGTAGTTTTAGGGTTAGGTTTATTATTAGGGGGTTAGGTTTAAGTTTAGGATTAGTGTTAGGGTTAGAATTAGAAATAGGGTTAGTGTTAGGATTAGGGTCAGGGTTAGGTTTAGGGTTAGGGTTAGGGTTAGGGTTAGGGTTAGGGTTAGGGTTAGGATTAGGGTTAGGGTTAGGGTTAGGGTTAGGGTTAGGGTTAGGGTTAGGGTTAGGGTTAGGATTAGGTTTAGGGTTAGGGTTTAGTGTTTAGGGTTTAAGGTTTAGGGTTTAGGATTGTTTAAGATTTAGGGTGGTTTAGGTTAAGGGTTTAGGGTTTAGAGTTTAGGATTGTTTAAGGTTTAGGGTTGTTTAGGGTATAGTGTTTAGGGTTAAAAGTTTAGGGTTGTTTAGGGTTTAGTGTTTAGGGTTTAGGGTTGTTTAAGGTTTAGTGTTTAAGGTTTAGGTTTTAGGGTTGTTTTGGGTTTAGTGTTTAGTGTTGTTTAGGGTATAGTGTTAATGGTTTAGGGTTTAGGGTTATTTAGGGTTTAGTGTTTAAGGTTTAGGGTATAGGGTTGTTTAGTGTTTAGTGTTTAGGGTTGTTTATGGTTTAGTGATTAGGGTTGTTTAGGGTTGTTTAGAGGTTAGTGTTTAGGGTTATTCAGGGTTTATGATTTAGGGTTGTTCAGGGTTTAGGATTTATGGTTGTTCAGGGTTTAGGATTTAGGGATTAAGGTTAAGGGGTTAGGGTTAGGGTTAGGGTTAGGGTTAGCATTAGGGTTAGAGTTAGGGTTAGAGTTAGGGTTATGGGGTTATGTTAGGCTTAAGGTTAGGGTTAGGGTTATGGGGTTAAGGTTAGGGTTGGGGTTAGGGTTAGGTTTAGGTTTAGGGTTAGGGTTAGGGTTATGGTTATTCTTAGATTTATGGTTTAATATTTAGGGTTTATGGTTTAAGGTTTAGGGTTTAGGATTGTTTAAGTTTTAGGGTGGTTTAGGTTTAGGGTATAGGGTTTAGCGTTTAAGATTGTTTAATGTTTAGGGTTGTTTAGGTTTTAGCGTTTAGAGTTGTTTAGGGTTTTTTAGGGTTGTTTATGATTTAGTGTTTAGGGTTGTTCAGGATTTATGATTTAGGATATTTTAAGGTTTAGGGTTTAAGGTTGTATAGTGTTTTAGGGTTTAGGGTATAATGTTTAGGATTAAGGGTTTAGGGTTGTTTAGGGTATAGTGTTAATGGTTTTAGGGTTTAGGCTTGTTTAGGGTTTAGTGTTTAGGGTTTAGGGTTTAGGGTTTTTTAGCGTTTAGTGTTTATAGTTTAGGGTTTAGGGTGCTTTTGGAATTAGTGTTTAGGGTTTTTCGGGGTTTAGGGTTTAGGATTTAGGGTGTTAGGGTTAGTGTTAGGGTTGAGATAAGGGTTAAGGTGAGGGTTAGGGTTAAGGTTAGTGTTAGTGTTAGGGTAATGGTTAGGGTTAGGGATAGGGTTAGGGTTAGGGTTAGGGTTAGGATTAAGGTTAGGGTTAGGGTTAGGGTTAGGGTTAGGGGTTAGTGTTAGGGTTAGTGTTAGGGGTTAGGGGTTAGTGTTAGGGTTAGGGTTAGGGTTAGGGTTAGGTTTAGTGTTAGGGTTATTATTAGGGGGTTAGGGTTAGGGTTAGGGTTAGGGTTAAGGTTAGGGTTAGGGGTTAGGGTTAGTGTTAGGGTTAGGGTTATTATTAGGGGGTTAGGTTTAAGTTTAG
>NC_137985.1:3383200-3405700 GCF_963924665.1 Micromys minutus | reverse complement strand
AGGGTTATGATTATTGTTAGGTTTAGGGTTTAGGGTTTAGTGTTTAGGGTTTAAGGTTTAGGGTTTAGGATTGTTTAAGATTTAGGGTGGTTTAGGTTAAGGGTTTAGGGTTTAGAGTTTAGGATTGTTTAAGGTTTAGGGTTGTTTAGGGTATAGTGTTAATGGTTTTAGGGTTTAGGCTTGTTTAGGATTTAGTGTTTAGGGTTTAGGGTTTAGGGTTTTTTAGCGTTTAGTGTTTATAGTTTAGGGTTTAGGGTGCTTTTGGAATTAGTGTTTAGGGTTTTTCAGGGTTTAGGGTTTAGGATTTAGGGTGTTAGGGTTAGTTTTAGGGTTAGGTTTAGGGTTAAGGTGAGGGTTAGGGTGAGGGTTGAGGTTAGGGTTAGGGTTAAGGTTAGTGTTAGTGTTAGAATAAGGGTTAGGGTTAGGGATAGGGTTAGGGTTAGGGTTAGGGTTAGGGTTAAGGTTAGGGTTAGGGTTAGGGTTAGGGTTAGGGGTTTGGGTTAGGGTTAGTGTTAGGGGTTAGGGGTTAGTGTTAGGGTTAGGGTTAGGTTTAGTGTTAGAGTTATTATTAGGGGGTTAGGTTTTAGTTTAGGATTAGTGTTAGGGTTTGAATTAGAAATAGGGTTAGTGTTAGGATTAGGGTCAGGGTTAGGTTTAGAAATATGGTTAGGTTTAGGGTTAAGGGTAGGGTTAGTGTTATGGTTAGAATTAAAGTTTAGGGTTTATTGTTAGGATTAGGGATAGTGTGAGGTTTAGGGTTAGGTTTAGGGTTAGGGTTAGGGTTAGTGTTTGGGTTATGATTAGTGTTAGGATTAGGATTAGGGTTAGGGTCAGGTTTATGTTCAGGGTTAGGGTTAGAGTTAGGGTTAGGTTTAGGGTTAGGTTTAGGTTTATTGTTAGATTTAGGGTTTAGGGTTTAAGGTTTATGGTTTAGGATTGTTTAAGTTTAAGGGTGGATTAGGTTTAGGGTTTAGAGTTTAGTATTATGGTTATGGTTAGGGTTAAAGTTAGGGTTAGAGTTAGGGTTCGGGTTAGGGTTAGGGTTAGGGTTAAGGTTAGGGTTAGTGTTAGGGTTAGGGTTATGGTTAGTGTTAGGATTAGGGTTAGGGTTAGGGTCAGGGTTAGGTTTAAGGTTAAGGTTAGGGTTAGGGTTAGGGTTAGGGTTAGGGTTAGGATTAGGGTTAGGGTTAGGGTTAGGGTAAGGGTTAGGGGTTAGGGTTAGGGTTATGGTTATTGTTAGGTTTAGGGTTTAGGGTTTAGTGTTTAGGGTTTAAAGTTTATGGTTGAGGATTGTTTAAGGTTTAGGGTGGATTAGGTTTAGGGTTTAGAGTTTAGTGTTATGGTTACGGTTAGGGTTAGGGTTAGGGAGAGGGTTAGGGTTAGGTTTAGGGTTATGGTAAGGGTTAGGTTTAGGGTTAGGGTTAGGGTTAGGGTAAAAGTTAGGGGGTTAGTGTTAGGGTTTGTGTTAGGGTTAGGGTTAGGGTTAGGGTTAGGTTAGGGTTAGGGTTAGGGTTAGGGTTAGGGATAGGGTTAGGTTAGGGTTAGGGTTAGGGTTAGGGTTAGGGTTAGGGTTAGGGGTTAGGGTTAGTGAAAGGGTTAGGGTTATTATTAGGGGGTTAGGTTTAAGTTTAGGATTAGTGTTAGGCTTAGAATTAGAAATAGGGTTAGAGTTAGGATTAGGGTCAGGGTTAGGTTTAGGGTTAGGGTTAGGGTTAGGGTCAGGGAGGGTTGAGGGTTAGGGTTAGGGTTAGTGTTAGATTTAGGGTTAGGTTTATGTTTATTGTTAGATTTAGGATTTAGGGTCTAAGGTTTATGGTTTAGGATTGTTTAACGTTTAGGGTGGATTAGGTATAGGGTTTAGAGTTTAGTGTTATGGTTACGGTTAGGGTTAGGGTTAGGGTTAGAGTTAGGGTTAGGGTTAGGGTTAGGGTTAGGGTTAGGATTAAGTTTAGGTTTAGGGTTATGGTTAGGGTTAGGGTTAGGGTTAGGATTAGTGTTAAGGTTAGGGTTAGGTTTAGGGTTAGGGTTAGGGTTAGGGTTAGGGTTAGGGTTAGGGTTAGGGTTAGGATTAGGGTTAGGGTTAGGGTTAGGATAAGGGTTAGGGGTTAGGGTTAGGGTTATGGTTATTGTTAGGTTTATGGTTTAGGGTTTAGTGTTTAGGGTTTAAGGTTTAGGGTTTAGGATTGTTTAAGATTTAGGGTGGTTTAGGTTAAGGGTTTAGGGTTTAGAGTTTAGGATTGTTTAAGGTTTAGGGTTGTTTAGGGTATAGTGTTTAGGGTTAAAAGTTTAGGGTTGTTTAGGGTTTAGTGTTTAGGGTTTAGGTTTGTTTAAGGTTTAGTGTTTAAGGTTTAGGTTTTAGGGTTGTTTTGGATTTAGTGTTTAGTGTTGTTTAGGGTATAGTGTTAATGGTTTAGGGTTTAGGGTTATTTAGGGTTTAGTGTTTAAGGTTTAAGGTATAGGGTTGTTTAGGGTTTAGTGTTTAGGGTTGTTTATGGTTTAGTGATTAGGGTTGTTTAGGGTTGTTTAGAGGTTAGTGTTTAGGGTTATTCAGGGTTTATGATTTAGGGTTGTTCAGGGTTTAGGATTTATGGTTGTTCAGGGTTTAGGATTTAGGGATTAAGGTTAAGGGGTTAGGGTTAGGGTTAGGGTTAGGGTTAGCATTAGGGTTAGAGTTAGGGTTAGAGTTAGGGTTATGGGGTTATGTTAGGCTTAAGGTTAGGGTTAGGGTTATGGGGTTAAGGTTAGGGTTGGGGTTAGGGTTAGGTTTAGGTTTAGGGTTAGGGTTAGGGTTATGGTTATTCTTAGATTTATGGTTTAAAATTTAGGGTTTATGGTTTAAGGTTTAGGGTTTAGGATTGTTTAAGTTTTAGGGTGGTTTAGGTTTAGGGTTCAAAATTTAGCGTTTAAGATTGTTTAATGGTTAGGGTTGTTTAGGTTTTAGCGTTTAGAGTTGTTTAGGGTTTTTTAGGGTTGTTTATAATTTAGTGTTTAGGGTTGTTCATTATTTATGATTTAGGATATTTTAAGGTTTAGGGTTTAAGGTTGTATAGTGTTTTAGGGTTTAGGGTATAATGTTTAGGGTTAAGGGTTTAGGGTTGTTTAGGTTATAGTGTTAATGGTTTTAGGGTTTAAGCTTGTTTAGAGTTTAGTGTTTAGGGTTTAGGGTTTAGGGTTTTTTAGCGTTTAGTGTTTATAGTTTAGGGTTTAGGGTGCATTTGGAATTAGTGTTTAGGGTTTTTCGGGGTTTAGGGTTTAGGATTTAGGGTGTTAGGGTTAGTGTTAGGGTTAGGTTTTGGGTTAAGGTGAGGGTTAGGGTGAGGGTTAAGGTTAGGGTTAGGGTTAAGGTTAGTGTTAGTGTTAGGGTAAGGGTTAGGGTTAGGGATAGGGTTAGGGTTAGGGTTAGAGTTAGGGTTAAGGTTAGGGTTAGGGTTAGGGTTAGGGTTAGGGGTTTGGTTTAGGGTTAGTGTTAGGTGTTAGGGGTTAGTGTTAGGGTTAGGATTAGGGTTAGGTTTCGGGTTAGGTTTAGTGTTAGTGTTATTATTAGGGGGTTAGGTTTTAGTTTAGGATTAGTGTTAGGGTTAGAAATAGAAATAGGGATAGTGTTAGGATTAGGGTCAGGATAAGGTTTAGAAATATGGTTAGGGTTAGGGTTAAGGGTAGGGTTAGGGTTAGGGTTAGAATTAAGGTTTAGGGTTTAGTGTTAAGATTAGGAATAGGGTGAGGTTTAGGGTTAGGTTTAGGGTTAGGCTTAGGGTTAGTGTTTGGGTTATGATTAGTGTTAGGATTAGGATTAGGGTTAGGGTCAGGTTTATGTTTAGGGTTAGGGTTAGGGTTAGGGTTAGATTTAGGGTTAGGTTTAGGTTTATTGTTAGATTTAGGGTTTAGGGTTTAAGGTTTATGGTTTAGGATTGTTTAAGTTTAAGGGTGGATTAGGTTTAGGGTTTAGAGTTTAGTATTATGGTTACGGTTAGGGTTAGGGTTAGGGATGGGGTTAGGGTTAGGGTTAGGGTTATGGTAAGGGTTAGGTTTAGGGTTAGGGTTAATGTCAGGGTAAAAGTTAGGGGGTTAGTGTTAGGGTTTGTGTTAGGGTTAGGGTTAGGGTTAGGGTTAGGTTAGGGTTAGGGTTAGGGTTAGGGTTAGTGTTAGGGTTAGGGTTAGGTTAGGGTTAGGGTTAGGGTTAGGGTTAGGGTTAGGGGTTAGGGTTAGTGAAAGGGTTAGGGTTATTATTAGGGGGTTAGGTTTAAGTTTAGGATTAGTGTTAGGGTTAGAATTAGAAATAGGGTTAGTGTTAGGATTAGGGTCAGGGTTAGGTTTAGGGTTAGGGTTAGGGTTAGGGTTAGGGTCAGGGAGGGTTTAGGGTTAGGGTTAGGGTTAGGGTTAGATTTAGGTTTAGGTTTAGGTTTATTGTTAGATTTAGGATTTAGGGTCTAAGGTTTATGGTTTAGGATTGTTTAAGGTTTAGGGTGGATTAGGTTTAGGGTTTAGAGTTTAGTGTTATGGTTACGGTTAGGGTTAGGGTTAGGGTTAGGATTAGGGTTAAGGTTAGGGTTAGGATTAGGTTTAGGGTTAGGGTTAGGGTTAGCGTTAGGGTTAGGGTTAGGATTAGGGTTAGGGTTTGGGTTAGGGTAAGGGTTAGGGGTTAGGGTTAGGGTTATGGTTATTGTTAGGTTTAGGGTTTAGGGTTTAGTGTTTAGGGTTTAAGGTTTAGGGTTTAGGATTGTTTAAGATTTAGGGTGGTTTAGGTTAAGGGATTAGGGTTTAGAGTTTAGGATTGTTTAAGGTTTAGTTTTGTTTAGGGTATAGTGTTTAGGGTTAAAAGTTTAGGGTTGTTTAGGGTTTAGTGTTTAGGGTTTAGGGTTGTTTAAGGTTTAGTGTTTAAGGTTTAGGTTTTAGGGTTGTTTTGGGTTTAGTGTTTAGTGTTGTTTAGGGTATAGTGCTAATGGTTTAGGGTTTAGGATTATTTAGGGTTTAGTGTTTAAGGTTTAGGGTATAGGGTTGTTTAGGGTTTAGTGTTTAGGGTTGTTTATGGTTTAGTGATTAGGGTTATTTAGGGTAGTTTAGAGGTTAGTGTTTAGGGTTATTCAGGGTTTAGGATTTAGGGTTGTTCAGGGTTTAGGATTTATGGTTGTTCAGGGTTTAGGATTTAGGGATTAAGGTTAAGGGGTTAGGGTTAGGGTTAGGGTTAGGGTTAGGGTTAGGGTTAAGGTTAGGGTTAGTGTTAGGGTTACGGTTATGGTTAGTGTTAGGATTAGGGTTAGTGTTAGGGTCAGGGTTAGGTTTAGGGTTAGGGTTAGGGTTAGGGTTAGATTTAGGGTCAGGTTTAGGTTTATTGTTAGATTTAGGGTTTAGGGTTTAAGGTTTATGGTTTAGGATTGTTTAAGGTTTAGGGTGGATTAGGTTTAGGGTTTAGAGTTTAGTGTTATGGTTACGGTTGTGGTTAGGGTTAGGGTTAGGGTTAGGGTTAGTGTTAGGGTTAGGGTAATGGTTAGGATGAGGGTTAGGGTTAGGGTTAGGGTAAGGGTTAGGGGTTAGTGTTAGGGTTAGGATTAGGGTTAGGGTTAGGGTTAGGTTAGGGTTAGGGTTAGGGTTAGGGGTTAGGGTTAGTGTTAGGGTTAGGGTTATTATCAGGGGGTTAGGTTAAAGTTTAGGATTAGTGTTAGGGTTAGAATTAGAAATAGGGTTAGTGTTAGGATTAGGGTCAGGGTTAGGTTTAGGGTTACGGTTAGGGTTAGGGTGAGGGTTAGGGTCAGGGAGGGTTTAGGGTTAGGGTTAGGGTTAGGGTAAGATTTAGGGTTAGGTTTAGGTTTATTGTTAGATTTAGGATTTAGGGTCTAAGGTTTATGGGTTAGGATTGTTTAAGGTTTAGGGTGGATTAGGTTTAGGGTTTAGAGTTTAGTGTTATGGTTACGGTTAGGGTTAAGGTTAGGGTTAGCATTAGGGTTAAGGTTAGGGTTAGGATTAGGTTTAGGTTTAGGGTTAGGGTTAGGGTTAGGGTTAGGGTTAGGGTTAGGGTTAGGGTTAGGATTAGGGTTAGGGTTAGAGTTAGGGTAAGGTTTAGGGGTTAGGGTTAGGGTTATGGTTATTGTTAGGTTTAGGGTTTAGGGTTTAGTGTTTAGGGTTTAAGGTTTAGGGTTTAGGATTGTTTAAGATTTAGGGTGGTTTAGGTTAAGGGTTTAGGGTTTAGAGTTTAGGATTGTTTAAGGTTTAGGGTTGTTTAGGGTATAGTTTTTAGGGTTAAAAGTTTAGGGTTGTTTTGGGTTTAGTGTTTAGGGTTTAGGGTTGTTTAAGGTTTAGTGTTTAAGGTTTAGGTTTTAGGGTTGTTTTGGGTTTAGTGTTTAGTGTTGTTTAGGGTATAGTGTTAATGGTTTATGGTTTAGAGTTATTTAGGGTTTAGTGTTTAAGTTTTAGGGAATAGGGTTGTTTAGGATTAAGTGTTTAGGGTTGTTTATGGTTTAATGATTAGCGTTGTTTAGGGTTGTTTAGAGGTTAGTGTTTAGGGTTATTCAGGGTTTATGATTTAAGGTTGTTCAGGGTTTAGGATTTATGGTTGTTCAGGGTTTAGGATTTAGGGCTTAAGGTTAAGGGGTTAGGGTTAGTGTTAGGGTTAGGGTTAGGGTTAGCATTAGGGTTATAGTTAGAGTTAGAGTTAGGGTTATGGGGTTATGTTAGGCTTAAGGTTAGGGTTAGGGTTATGGGGTTAAGGTTAGGGTTGTGGTTAGGGTTAGGTTTAGGTTTAGGGTTAGGGTTAGGGTTATGGTTATTCTTAGATTTAAGGTTTAAATTTTAGGGTTTATGGTTTAAGGTTTAGGGTTTAGGATTGTTTAAGTTTTAGGGTGGTTTAGGTTTAGGGTATAGGGTTTAGCGTTTAAGATTCTTTAATGTTTAGGGTTGTTTAGGTTTTAGCGTTTAGAGTTGTTTAGGGTTTTTTAGGGTTGTTTATGATTTAGTGTTTAGGGTTGTTCAGGATTTATGATTTAGGATATTTTAAGGTTTAGGGTTTAAGGTTGTATAGTGTTTTAGGGTTTAGGGTATATTGTTTAGGGTTAAGGGTTTAGGGTTGTTTAGGGTATAGTGTTAATGGTTTTAGGGTTTAGGCTTGTTTAGTGTTTAGTGTTTAGGATTTAGGGTTTAGGGTTTTTTAGCGTTTAGTGTTGAGAGTTTAGGGGTTAGGGTGCTTTTGGAATTATTGTTTAGGGTTTTTCTGGGTTTAGGGTTTAGGATTTAGGGTTTTAGGGTTAGGTTTAGGGTTAGGGTGATGGTTAGGGTGAGGGTTAAGGTTAGGGTCAGGGTTAAGGTTAGTGTTAGTGTTAGGATAAGGGTTAGGGTTAGGGATAGGGTTAGGGTTAGGGTTAGGGTTAGGGTTAGGGTTAGGGTTAGGGTTAGGGTTAGGGTTAGGGTTAGGGTTAGAGTTTAGGGTTAGGGTTAGTGTTAGGGGTTAGGGATAGTGTTAGGGTTAGGGTTAGGGTAAGGGTTAGGGTTAGGGTTAGGGATAGGGTAGGTGTGAGGTTTAGGGTTACGGTTATGTTTAGGGTTAGGGTTAGTCTTTGTTTGGGTTATGGTTTTTGTTAGGATTAGGCTTTGGTTTATGGTCAGGGGAAGGTTTAGGTTTACGTTTAGGGTTAGTGTTAGATTTAGGGTTAGGTTTAGGTTTATTGTTAGATTTAGGGTTTTGGGTTTAAGGTTTATGTTTAGGATTGTTTAAGGTTTAGGGTGGATTAGGTTTAGGGTTTAGAGTTTAGTCTTATGGTTACGGTTAGGGTTAGGGTTAGGGTTAGGGTTAGGGTTAGGGTTAGGGTTAGGTTTAGGATTAGGGTTAGGGTTAGGGTTAGGGTTAGAGTTAGTGTTAGGGTTAGGGATAGAGTTACGGTTAGGGTTAGGGTTAGAGTTACGGTTAGGGTTAGGGTTAGGGTTAAGGTTAGGGTTGGGGGGGTTAGGGTTAGGGTTAGGTTTAGGGTTAGGGTTATTATTAGGGAGTTAGGTTTAAATTTAGGATTAGTGTTAGGGTTACAATTAGAAATAGGGTTAGTGTTAGGATTAGGGTAAGGGTTAGGTTTAGGGATAGGGTTAGGGTTAGGGTTAGGGGTAGGGTTAGGGTTAGGGTAAGATTTAAAGTTTAAGGTTTTGTGTTAGGATTAGGGTTAGTGTGAGGTTTAGGGTTAGGGTTAGGTTTAGGGTTAGGGTTAGGGTTAGTGTTTGGGTTAAGGTTAGTGTTAGGATTAGGTTTAGGTTTAGGGTTAGGGTTAGGGTTAGATTTAGGGTTAGGTTTAGGTTTATTATTAGATTTAGGGTTTAGGGTTTAAGGTTTGTGGTTTAGGATTGTTTAAGGTTTAGGGTGGATTAGGTTTAGGGTTTATAGTTTAGTGTTATGGTTACGGTTATGGTTAGGGTTAGGTTTAGGGTTAGGGTTTGGGTTATGGTTAGGGTTAGGTTTAGGGTTAGGGTTATGGTTAGGGTTAAGGTTAGGGTTAGGCTTAGGGTTAGGGTAAGGGTTATGATTATGTTTATTGTTAGGTTTAGGGTTAAAGTTAGGGTTAAGGTTCGGTTTATGGTTAGGGTTAGGTTTATGGTTAGGCTTAAGGTTAGGGTTAGGTTTAGGGTTAGGGTTACGGTTAGGGTTAGGTTTAGGGTTAGGGTTCGGGTTAGGGTTAGGGTTAGGTTTATTGTTAGGTTTAGGGTTTAGTGTTTAGGGACTAAGGTTTTGGGTTTAGGATAGTTTAAGGTTTAGGGTAGATTAGGTTTAGGGTTTAGAGTTTAGTGTTAAGGTTAGGGTTAGGTTTAGGGTTTAGGGTTTAGTGTTCGGATTAGGGTTAGGGTTAGGGTTAGGTTTAGGGTTACGTTTAGGGTCATGGATATTGTTAGGTTTAGGGTTTAGGGTTTAGGGTAAAGGTTTAGGATTTAGGATTGTTTAAGGTTTAGGGTGGATTATTTTTAGGGTTTAGAGTTTTGTGTTTGGGATATTGTTAGGGTTAGGTTTAGGGTTTAGGGATTACTGTTAGGGTTAGGGTTAGGGTTAGGGTTAAGGTTAGTGTTAGGTTTAGGGTTAGGGTTAGGGTTAGGTTTAAGTTTATTGTTAGGATTAGGGTTAGAGTTAGGATTAGGGTTAGGGTTAGGGTTAGTGTTAGGGTCAGGTTTAGGGTTAGGGTTAGGGTTAGGATTAGGTTTAGTGTTAGTGTTAGGTTTAGGGTTAGGGTTAGGGTTAGTGTTAGGTTTAGTGTTAGGGTTACGTTTAGGGTGAGGGTTAGGGTTAGGATTAGGGTTAGGGTTATGGTAATTGTTAGGTTTAGGGTTTAAGGTTTAGGGTTTAGGATTGTTTAAGGTTTATCGTAACTTAAATTTAGGGTTTACAATTTAGTGTTAGGGTTATGGTTAGTGGTGGGTTAGGGTTAGGGTTAGGTTTAGGGTTCAGTGTTTAGGGTTTAGGATTGTTTAAGGTTTAGGGTAGATTAGGTTTAGGATTTAAAGTTTAGTTTTAGGGTTAGGGTTAGGTTTAGGGTTTAGGGTTTAGTGTTAGGATTAGGGTTAGGGTTAAAGTTAGGGTTAGGGTAAGGGTTAGGATTAGGTTTAGGGTTAGGGTTAGTGTTTGGGTTATGGTTAGTGTTAGGATTAGGTTTAGGGTTAGGGTTAGGGTTAGGGTTAGATTTAGGGTTAGGTTTAGGTTTATTGTTAGATTTAGGGTTTAGGGTTTAAGGTTTGTGGTTTAGGATTGTTTAAGGTTTAGGGTGGATTAGGTTTAGGGTTTAGAGTTTAGTGTTATGGTTACGGTTAGGGTTAGTGTTAGGTTTAGGGTTAGGGTTTGGGTTAGGGTTAGGGTTAGGTTTAGGGTTAGGGTTATGGTTAGGGTTAAGTTTGTGGTTAGGGTTAGGATTAGGGTTATGGTTAGTGTTAGGATTAGGGTTAGGGTTAAGGTCAGGGTTAGGTTTAGGGTTAGGGTTAGGGTTAGGGATAGATTTAGGATTAGGTTTAGGTTTATTGTTAGATTTAGGGTTTAGGGTTTAAGGTTTATGGTTTAGGATATTTAAGGTTTAGGGTGGATTAGGTTTAGGGTTTAGAGTTTAGTGTTATGGTTAAGGTTAAGGTTAGGGTTAGGGTTAGGTTTAGGGTTAGGGTTAGTGTTACGGTTAGGGTTAGGGTTAGGGTTACGGTTAGGGTTAGGGTTAGGGTTAGGTTTATGGTTAGGCTTAAGTTTAGGGTTAGGTTTAGGGTTAGGGTTACGGTTAGGGTTAGGTTTAGGGTTAGGGTTAGGGTTAGGGTTAGGTTTATTGTTAGGTTTAGGGTTTAGTGTTTAGGGTCTAAGGTTTTGGGTTTAGGATTGTTTAAGGTTTAGGGTAGATTAGGTTTAGGGTTTAGAGTTTAGTGTTAAGGTTAGGGTTAGGTTTAGGGTTTAGGGTATAGTGTTCGGATTAGGGTTAGGGTTAGGGTTAGGTTTAGGGTTACGTTTAGGGTCATGGATATTGTTAGGTTTAGGGTTTAGGGTTTAGGGTAAAGGTTTAGGATTTAGGATTGTTTAAGGTTTAGGGTGGATTATTTTTAGGGTTTAGAGTTTTGTGTTTGGGATATCGTTAGGGTTAGGTTTAGGGTTTAGGGATTACTGTTAGGGTTAGGGTTAGGGTTAGGGTTAAGGTTAGTGTTAGGTTTAGGGTTAGGGTTAGGGTTAGGTTTAGGTTTATTGTTAGGATTAGGGTTAGAGTTAGAATTAAGGTTAGGGTTAGGGTTAGGGTTAGGGTCAGGTTAGGGTTAGGGTTAGGGTTAGGATTAGGTTTAGTGTTAGTGTTAGGTTTATGGTTAGGGTTAGGGTTATGGTTAGGGTTAGGTTTAGTGTTAGGGTTACGTTTAGGGTTAGGGTTAGGGTTAGGATTAGGGTTAGGGTTATGGTAATTGTTAGGTTTAGGGTTTAAGGTTTAGGGTTTAGGATTGTTTAAGGTTTATCGTAACTTAAATTTAGGGTTTACAATTTAGTGTTAGGGTTATGGTTAGTGTTAGGGTTAGGGTTAGGGTTAGGTTTAGGGTTCAGGGTTTAGGGTTTAGGATTGTTTAAGGTTTAGGGTAGATTAGTTTAGGATTTAAAGTTTAGTTTTAGGGTTAGGGTTAGGTTTATGGTTTAGGGTTTAGTGTTAGGATTAGGGTTAGGGTTAAAGTTAGGGTTAGGGTAAGGTTTAGGATTAGGTTTAGGGTATAGGGTTTAGCGTTTAAGATTGTTTAATGTTTAGGGTTGTTTAGGTTTTAGCGTTTAGAGTTGTTTAGGGTTTTTTAGGGTTGTTTATAATTTAGTGTTTAGGGTTGTTCAGGATTTATGATTTAGGATATTTTAAGGTTTAGGGTTTAAGGTTGTATAGTGTTTTAGGGTTTAGGGTATAATGTTTAGGGTTAAGGGTTTAGGGTTGTTTAGGGTATAGCGTTAATGGTTTTAGGGTTTAGGCTTGTTTAGGGTTTAGTGTTTAGGGTTTAGGGTTTAGGGTTTTTTAGCGTTTAGTGTTTATAGTTTAGGGTTTAGGGTGCTTTTGGAATTAGTGTTTAGAGTTTTTTGGGGTTTAGGGTTTAGGATTTAGGGTGTTAGGGTTAGTGTTAGGGTTAGGTTTCGGGTTAAGGTGAGGGTTAGGGTGAGGGTTAAGGTTAGTGTTAGTGTTAGGGTAAGGGTTAGGGTTAGGGATAGGGTTAGGGTTAGGGTTAGTGTTAGGGTTAGGGTTAGGGTTAGGGTTAGGGTTACGGGTTAGGGTTAGGGTTAGTGTTAGGGGTTAGGGGTTAGTGTTAGGGTTAGGGTTAGGGTTAGGTTTAGTGTTAGGGTTATTATTATGGGGTTAGGTTTTAGTTAAGGATTAGTGTTAGGGTTAGAATTAGAAATAGGGTTAGTGTTAGGATTAGGGTCAGGGTTAGGTTTAGGGATAGGGTTAGGTTTAGGGTTAAGGTTAGGGTTAGGGTTAGGGTTAGGGTTATGGTTAGTGTTAGGATTAGGGTTAGGGTTAGTGTCAGGTTTAGGTTTAGGGTTAGGGTTAGGGTTAGGGTTAGATTTAGGGTCAGGTTTAGGTTTATTGTTAGATTTAGGGATTAGGGTTTAAGGTTTATGGTTTAGGATAGTTTAAGGTTTAGGGTGGATTAGGTTTAGGGCTTAGAGTTTAGTGTTATGGTTATGGTTAGTGTTAGGGTTAGGGTTAGGGTTAGGGTTAGGGTTAGGGATAGGGTAATGGTTAGGGTTAGGTTTAGGGTTAGGGTTAGGGTAAGGGTTAGGGGTTTGTGTTAGGGTTAGGGTTAGGGTTAGGGTTAGGTTAGGTTTAGGGTTAGGGTTAGGGTTAGGGTTAGGGGTTAGGGTTAGTGTTAGGGTTAGGGTTATTATTAGGGGGTTAGGTTTAAGTTTAGGATTAGTGTTAGGGTTAGAATTAGAAATAGGGTTAGTGTTAGGATTAGGGTCAGGGTTAGGTTTAGGGTTAGGGTTAGGGTTAGGGTTATGGTTAGGGTTAGGGTCAGGGAGGGTTTAGGGTTAGGGTTAGGGTTAGGGTTAGATTTAGGGTTACGTTTAGGTTTATTGTTAGATTTAGGATTTAGGGTCTAAGGTTTATGGTTTAGGATTGTTTAAGGTTTAGGGTGGATTAGGTTTAGGGTTTAGATTTTAGTGTTATGGTTACGGTTAGGGTTAGGGTTAGGGTTAGGGTTAGGATTAGGGTTAAGGTTAGGGTTAGGATTAGGTTTAGGGTTAGGTTTAGGGTTAAAGTTAGGGTTAGGGTTAGGGTTAGGGTTAGGGTTAGGATTAGGGTTAGGGTTAGGGTTAGGTTAAGGGTTAGGGGTTAGGTTTAGGGTTATGGTTATTGTTAGGTTTAGGGTTTAGGGTTTAGTGTTTAGGGTTTAAGGTTTAGGGTTTAGGATTGTTTAAGATTTAGGGTGGTTTAGGTTAAGGGTTTAGGGTTTAGAGTTTAGGATTGTTTAAGGTTTAGGGTTGTTTAGGGTATAGTGTTTAAAGTTAAAAGTTTAGGGTTGTTTAGGGTTTAGTGTTTAGGGTTTAGGGTTGTTTAAGGTTTAGTGTTTAAGGTTTAGGTTTTAGGGTTGTTTTGGGTTTAGTGTTTAGTGTTGTTTAGGGTATAGTGTTAATGGTTTAGGGTTTAGGGTTATTTAGGGTTTAGTGTTTAAAGTTTAGGGTATAGGGTTGTTTAGGGTTTAGTGTTTAGGGTTGTTTATGGTTTAGAGATTAGGGTTGTTTAGGGTTGTTTAGAGGTTAGTGTTTAGGGTTATTCAGGGTTTATGATTTAGGGTTGTTCAGGGTTTAGGATTTATGGTTGTTCAGGGTTTAGGATTTAGGGATTAAGGTTAAGGGGTTAAGGTTAGGGTTAGGGTTAGGGTTAGGGTTAGCATTAGGGTTAGAGTTAGGGTTAGAGCTAAGGTTATGGGGTTATGTTAGGCTTAAGGTTAGGGTTAGGGTTATGGGGTTAAGGTTAGGGTTGGGGTTAGGGTTAGGTTTAGGTTTAGGGTTAGGGTTAAGGTTAGTGTTAGTGTTAGAATAATGGTTAGGGTTAGGGATAGGGTTAGGGTTAGGGTTAGGGTTAGGGTTAAGGTTAGGGTTAGGGTTAGGGTTAGGGTTAGGGGTTAGTGTTAGGGTTAGGGTTAGGGTTAGGGTTAGGGTTAGGTTTAGTGTTAGGGTTATTATTAGGGGGTTAGGTTTTAGTTTAGGATTAGTGTTAGGGTTAGAATTAGAAATAGGGTTAGTGTTAGGATTAGGGTCAGGGTTAGGTTTAGAAATATGGTTAGGGTTAGGGTTAAGGGTAGGGTTAAAGTTAGGGTTAGAATTAAAGTTTAGGGTTTAGTGTTAGGATTAGGGATAGTGTGAGGTTTAGGGTTAGGTTTAGGGTTAGGGTTAGGGTTAGTGTTTGGGTTATGATTAGTGTTAGGATTAGGATTAGGGTTAGGGTAAGGTTTATGTTTAGGGTTAGGGTTAGGGTTAGGGATAGATTTAGGGTTAGGTTTAGGTTTATTGTTAGATTTACGGTTTAGGGTTTAAGGTTTATGGTTTAGGATTGTTTAAGTTTAAGGGTGGATTAGGTTTAGGGTTTAGAGTTTAGTATTATGGTTACGGTTAGGGTTATGGTTAGGGTTTTAGTTAGGGTTAGGGTTAGGGTTAGGGTTAGGGTTAAGGTTAGGGTTAGTGTTAGGGTTAGGGTTATGGTTAGTGTTAGGATTAGGGTTAGGGTTAGGGTCAGGGTTAGGTTTAGGGTTAGGGATAGGGTTAGGGTTAGATTTAGGGTTAGGTTTAGGTTTATTGTTAGATTTAGGGTTTAGGGTTTAAGGTTTATGGTTTAGGATTGTTTAAGGTTTAGGGTGGATTAGGTTTAGGGTTTAGAGTTTAGTGTTATGGTTACGGTTAGGGTTAGAGTTAGGGATGTAGTTAGGGTTAGGGTTAGGGTTATGGTAAGGGTCAGGTTTATGGTTAGGGTTAGGGTTAGGGTAAAAGTAAGGGGGTTAGTGTTAGGGTTTGTGTTAGGGTTAGGGTTAGGGTTAGGGTTAGGTTAGGGTTAGGGTTAGGGTTAGGGTTAGGGTTAGGGTTAGGGTTAGGGTTAGGGTTAGGTTAGGGTTAGGGTTAGGGTTAGGGTTAGGTTTAAGGGTTAGGGTTAGTGAAAGGGTTAGGGTTATTATTAGGGGGTTAGGTTTAAATTTAGGATTAGTGTTAGGGTTAGAATTAGAAATAGGGTTAGTGTTAGGATTAGGGTCAGGGTTAGGTTTAGGGTTAGGGTTAGGGTTAGGGTCAGGGAGGGTTTAGGGTTAGGGTTAGGGTTAGGGTTAGAGTTAGGGTTAGGTTTAGGTTTATTGTTAGATTTAGGATTTAGGGTCTAAGATTTATGGTTTAGGATTGTTTAAGGTTTAGGGTGGATTAGGTTTAGGGTTTAGAGTTTAGTGTTATGGTTACGGTTAGGGTTAGGGTTAGGGTTAGGATTAGGGTTAAGGTTAGGGTTCAGATTAGGTTTAGGGTTAGGGATAGGGTTAGGGTTAGGGTTAGGGTTAGGATTAGGTTTAGGGTTAGGGTTACGGTTAGGGTTAGGGTTAGGTTTAGGATTAGGGTTAAGGTTAGGGTTAGGTTTAGGGTTAGGGTTAGGGTTAGGGTTAGGATTAGGGATAGGATTAGGGTTAGGGTTAGGGTTAGGGTAAGGGTTAGGGGTTAGGGTTAGGGTTATGGTTATTGTTAGGTTTAGGTTTTAGAGTTTAGTGTTTAGGGTTTAAGGTTTAGGGTTTAGGATTGTTTAAGATTTAGGGTGGTTTAGGTTAAGGGTTTAGGGTTTAGAGTTTAGGATTGTTTAAGGTTTAGGGTTTTTTAGGGTATAGTGTTTAGGGTTAAAAGTTTAGGGTTGTTTAGGGTTTAGTGTTTAGGGTTTAGGGTTGTTTAAGGTTTAGTGTTTAAGGTTTAGGTTTTAGGGTTGTTTTGGGTTTAGTGTTTAGTGTTTTTTAGGGTATAGTGTTAATGGTTTAGGGTTTAGGGTTATTTAGGGTTTAGTGTTCAAGGTTTAAGGTATAGGGTTGTTTAGGGTTTAGTGTTTAGGGTTGTTTATGGATTAGTGATTAGGATTGTTTAGGGTTGTTTAGAGGTTAGTGTTTAGGGTTATTCAAGGTTTATGATTTAGGGTTGTTCAGGGTTTAGGATTTATGGTTGTTCAGGGTTTAGGATTTAGGGATTAAGGTTAAGAAGTTAGGGTTAGGGTTAGGGTTAGGGTTAGCATTAGGGTTAGAGTTAGGGTTAGAGTTAGGGTTATGGGGTTATGTTAGGCTTAAGGTTAGGGTTAGGGTTATGGGGTTAATGTTAGGGTTGGGGTTAGGGTTAGGTTTTGGTTTAGGGTTAGGGTTAGGCTTATGGTTATTCTTAGATTTATGGTTTAAAATTTAGGGTTTATGGTTTAAGGTTTAGGGTTTAGGATTGTTTAAGTTTTAGGGTGGTTTATGTTTAGGGTACAGAATTTAGCGTTTAAGATTGTTTAATGTTTAGGGTTGTTTAGGTTTTAGCGTTTAGAGTTGTTTAGGGTTTTTTAGGGTTGTTTATAATTTAGTGTTTAGGGTTGTTCAGGATTTATGATTTAGGATATTTTACGGTTTAGGGTTTAAGGTTGTATAGTGTTTTAGGGTTTAGGGTATAATGTTTAGGATTAAGGGTTTAGGGTTGTTTAGGGTATAGTGTTAATGGTTTTAGGGTTTTGGCTTGTTAAGGGTTTAGTGTTTAGGGTTTAGGGTTTAGGGTTTTTTAGCGTTTAGTGTTTATAGTTTAGGGTTTAGGGTGCTTTTGGAATTAGTGTTTAGGGTTTTTCGGGGTTTAGGGTTTAGGATTTAGGGTGTTAGGGTTAGTGTTAGGTTTAGGTTTAGGGTTAAGGTGAGGGTTAGGGTGAGGGTTAAGGTTAGGGTTAGGGTTAAGGTTAGTTTTAGTGTTAGGGTAAGGGTTAGGGTTAGGGATAGGGTTAGGGTTAGGGTTAGGGTTAAGGTTAGGGTTAGGGTTAGGGTTAGGGGTTAGGGTTAGGGTTAGTGTTAGGGGTTAGGGGTTAGTGTTAGGGTTAGGGTTAGGGTTAGGGTTAGGGTTAGTGTTAGGGTTGGGTTAGAATTAGGGTTAGGGTTAGGGGTTAGGGTTAGGGTTAGTGTTAGGGGTTAGGTGTTAGGGTTAGGGTTAGTGTTAGGGTTAGGGTTAGGGTTAGGGTTAGGTTTAGTGTTAGGGTTATTATTAGGGGGTTAGGTTTAAGTTTAGGATTAGTGTTAGGGTTAGAATTAGAAATAGGGTTAGTGTTAGGATTAGGGTCAGGGTTAGGTTTAGGGATATGGTTAGGGTTAGGGTTAAGGGTAGGGTTAGGGTTAGGGTTAGATTTAAAGTTTAGGGTTTAGTGTTAGGATTAGGGATAGTGTGAGGTTTAGGGTTAGGGTTAGGTTTAGGGTTAGAGTTAGGGTTAGTGTTTGGGTTATGGTTAGTGTTAGGATTAGGGTTAGGGTTAGGGTCAGGGTTAGGTTTAGGGTTAGGGTTAGGATTAGGGTTAGATTAGGGTTAGGTTTAGGTTTATTATTAGATTTAGGGTTTAGAGTTTAAAGTTTATGGTTTAGAATTGTTTAAGGTTTAGGGTGGATTAGGTTTAGGGTTTAGAGTTTAGTATTATGGTTACGGTTAGGGTTAGGGTTAGGGTTAGGGTTAGGGTTAGGGTTAAGGTTAGTGTTAGGGTTATGGTTAGGGTTATGGTTAGTGTTAGGATTAGTGTTAGGGTTAGGGTCAGGGTTAGGTTTAGGGTTAGGGTTAGGGTTAGGGTTAGATTTAGGGTCAGGTTTAGGTTTATTGTTAGATTTAGGGTTTAGGGTTTAAGGTTTATGGTTTAGGATGGTTTAAGGTTTAGGGTGGATTAGGTTTATGGTTTAGAGTTTAGTGTTATGGTTACTGTTAGTGTTAGGGTTAGGGTTAGGGTTAGGGTTAGGGTTAGGGTTAGGGTTAGGGTAATGCTTAGGGTTAGGGTTAGGGTTAGGGTAAGGGTTAGGGGTTAGTGTTAGGGTTAGGGTTAGGGTTAGGGTTAGGGTTAGGGTTAGGTTAGGGTTAGTGTTAGGGTTAGGGTTAGGGTTAGGGGTTAGGGTTAGTGTTAGGGTTAGGGTTATTATTAGGGGGTTAGGTTTAAGTTTAGGATTAGTGTTAGGGTTAGAATTAGAAATAGGGTTAGTGTTAAGATTAGGGTCAGGGTTAGGTTTAGGTTTAGGGTTAGGGTTAGGGTTAGGGTTAGGGTCAGGGAGGGTTTAGGGTTAGGGTTAGGGTTAGGGTTAGATTTAGGGTTAGGTTTAGGTTTATTGTTAGATTTAGGATTTAGGGTCTAAGGTTTATGGTTTAGGATTGTTTAAGGTTTAGGGTGGATTAGGTTTAGGGTTTAGAGTCTAGTGTTATGGTTACGGTTAGTGTTAGGGTTAGGGTTAGGTTTAGGATTATTGTTAAGGTTAGGGTTAGGATTAGGTTTAGGGTTAGGGTTAGGGTTAGGGTTAGGGTTAGGGTTAGGGTTAGTGTTAAGGTTAGGGTTAGGATTAGGTTTAGGGTTAGGGTTAGGGTTAGGGTTAGGGTTAGGATTAGGGTTAGGGTTAGGGTTAGGGTAAGGGTTAGGGGTTAGGGTTAGGGTTATTTTTATTGTTAGGTTTAGGGTTTAAGGTTTAGTGTTTAGGGTTTAAGATTTAGGGTTTATGATTGTTTAAGATTTAGGTTGGTTTAGGTTAAGGGTTTAGGGTTTAGAGTTTAGGATTGTTTAAGGTTTTAGGTTTTTTAGGGTACAGTGTTTAGGGTTAAAAGTTTAGGGTTGTTTAGGGTTTAGTGTTTAGGGTTTAGGGTTGTTTAAGGTTTAGTGTTTAAGGTTTAGGTTTTAGGGTTGTTTTGGGTTTAGTGTTTAGTGTTGTTTAGGGTATAGTGTTAATAGTTTAGGGTTTAGGGTTATTTAGGGTTTAGTGTTTAAGGTTTAGGGTATAGGGTTGTTTAGGGTTTAGTGTTTAGGGTTGTTTATGGTTTAGTGATTAGGGTTGTTTAGGTTTGTTTAGAGGTTAGTGTTTAGGGTTATTCAGCGTTTATGATTTAGGGTTGTTCAGGGTTTAGGATTTATGGTTGTTCAGGGTTTAGGATTTAGGGATTAAGGTTAAGGGGTTAGAGTTAGGGTTAGGGTTAGGGTTAGGGTTAGCATTAGGGTTAGAGTTAGGGTTAGAGTTAGGGTTAGAGTTATGGTTATGGTTAGTGTTAGGATTAGGGTTAGGGTTAGGGTCAGGGTTAGGTTTAGGGTTAGGGTTAGGGTTAGGGTTTGGGTTAGGGTTAGATTTAGGGTCAGGTTTAGGTTTATTGTTAGATTTAGGTTTTAGGGTTTAAGGTTTATGATTTAGGATTGTTTAAGGTTTAGAGTGGATTAGGTTTAGGGTTTAGAGTTTAGTGTTATGGTTACGGTTAGTGTTAGGCTTAGGGTTAGGGTTAGGGTTAGGGTAATGGTTAGGGTTAGGGTTAGGGTTAGGGTTAGGGTAAGGGTTAGGGGTTAGTGTTAATGTTAGGGTTAGGGTTAGGGTTAGGGTTAGGTTAGGGTTAGGGTTAGGGTTAGGGTTAGGGTTAGGGTTTAGTGTTAGTGTTAGGGTTAGGGTTTTTATTAGGGGGTTAGGTTTAAGTTTAGGATGAGTGTTAGGGTTAGAATTAGAAATAGGGTTAGTGTTAGGATTAGGGTCAGGGTTAGGTTTAGGGTTAGGGTTAGGGTTAGGGTGAGGGTTAGGGTCAGGGAGGGTTTAGGGTTAGGGTTAGGGTTAGGGTAAGATTTAGGGTTAGGTTTAGGTTTATTGTTAGATTTAGGATTTAGGGTCTAAGTTTTATGGTTTAAGATTGTTTAAGGTTTAGGGTGGATTAGGTTTAGGGTTTAGAGTTTAGTGTTATGGTTACGGTTAGGGTTAGGGTTAGGGTTAGGGTTAGGATTAGGGTTAAGGTTAGGGTTAGGATTAGGTTTAGGTTTAGGGTTAGGGTTAGGGTTAGGGTTAGGGTTAGGGGTAGGGTTAGGGTTAAAATTAGGATTAGGGTTAGGGTTAGGGTAAGGATTAGGGGTTAGGGTTAGGGTTATGGTTATTGTTAGGTTTAGGGTTTAGGGTTTAGTGTTTAGGGTTTAAGGTTTAGGGTTTAGGATTGTTTAAGATTTAGGGTGGTTTAGGTTAAGGGTTTAGGGTTTAGAGTTTAGGATTGTTTAAGGTTTAGGGTTGTTTAGGGTATAGTGTTTAGGGTTAAAAGTTTAGGGTTGTTTTGGGTTTAGTGTTTAGTGTTATTTAGGGTATAGTGTTAATGGTTTAGGGTTTAGGGTTATTTAGGGTTTAGTGTTTAAGGTTTAGGGTATAGGGTTGTTTAGGATTTAGTGTTTAGGGTTGTTTATGGTTTAGTGATTAGGGTTGTTTAGGGTTGTTTAGAGGTTAGTGTTTAGGGTTATTCAGGGTTTATGATTTAGGGTTGTTCAGGGTTTAGGATTTATGGTTGTTCAGGGTTTAGGATTTAGGGATTAAGCTTAAGGGGTTAGGGTTAGGGTTAGGGTTAGGGTTAGGGTTAGCATTAGGGTTAGAGTTAGGGTTAGAGTTAGGGTTATGGGGTTATGTTAGGCTTAAGGTTAGGGTTAGGGTTATGGGATTAAGGTTAGGGTTGGGGTTAGGGTTAGGTTTAGGTTTAGGGTTAGGTTTAGGGTTATGGTTATTCTCAGATTTAAGGTTTAAATTTTAGGGTTTATGGTTTAAGGTTTAGGGTTTAGGATTGTTTAAGTTTTAGGGTGGTTTAGGTTTAGGGTATAGGGTTTAGCGTTTAAGATTGTTTAATGTTTAGGGTTGTTTAGGTTTTAGCGTTTAGAGTTGTTTAGGGTTTTTTAGGGTTGTTTATGATTTAGTGTTTAGGGTTGTTCAGGATTTATGATTTAGGATATTTTAAGGTTTAGGGTTTAAGGTTGTATAGTGTTTTGGGTTTAGGGTATAATGTTTAGTGTTAAGGGTTTAGGGTTGTTTAGGGTATAGTGTTAATGGTTTTAGGGTTTAGGCTTGTTTAGTGTTTAGTGTTTAGGGTTTAGGGTTTAGGGTTTTTTAGCGTTTAGTGTTTATAGTTTAGGGTTTAGGGTGCTTTTGGAATTAGTGTTTAGGGTTTTTCGGGGTTTAGGGTTTAGGATTTAGGGTGTTAGGGTTAGTGTTAGGGTTAGGTTTAGTGTTAAGGTGAGGTTTAGGGTGAGGGTTAAGGTTAGGGTTAGGGTTAAGGTTAGTGTTAGTGTTAGGGTAAGGGATAGGGTTAGGGATAGGGTTAGGGTTAGGGTTAGGGTTAGGGTTAAGGTTAGGGTTAGGGTTTGGGTTAGGTTTAGGGGTTAGGGTTAGGGTTAGTGTTAGGGGTTAGGGGTTAGTGTTAGGGTTAGGGTTAGGGTTAGGGTTAGGGTTAGGTTTAGTGTTATGGTTATTATTAGGGGGTTAGGTTTTAGTTTAGGATTAGTGTTAGGGTTAGAATTAGAAATAGGGTTAGTGTTAGGATTAGGGTCAGGGTTAGGTTTAGGGATATGGTTAGGGTTAGGGTTAAGGGTAGGGTTAGGGTTAGGGTTAGATTTAA
Source organism: Micromys minutus (assembly GCF_963924665.1). Lineage (NCBI taxonomy): Eukaryota > Metazoa > Chordata > Mammalia > Rodentia > Muridae > Micromys > Micromys minutus. Next base: position 3,384,660 of record NC_137985.1, on the reverse strand, counting down.
AGTTTAGGGTTTAGTGTTAAGATTAGAGATAGTGTGAGGTTTAGGGTTAGGTTTAGAGTTAGGGTTAGGGATAGTGTTTGGGTTATGATTAGTGTTATTATTAGGGTTAGGGTTAGTGTCAGGTTTAGGTTTAGGGTTAGGGTTAGGGTTAGGGTTAGATTTAGGGTTAGGTTTAGGTTTATTGTTAGATTTAGGGTTTAGGGTTTAAGGTTTAAGGTTTAGGATTGTTTAAGCTTTAGGGTAGAATAGGTTTAGGGTTTAGAGTTTAGTATTATGGTTACGGTTATGGTTAGGGTTAGGGTTAGAGTTAGGGTTAGGGTTATTGTTAGGGTAAGGGTTAGGGTTAAGGTTAGGGTTAATGTTAGGGTTAGGGTTATGGTTAGTGTTAGGATTAGGGTTAGGGTTAGGGTCAGGTTTAGGTTTAGGGTTAGGGATAGGGTTAGGGTTAGATTTAGGGTTAGGTTTAGGTATATTGTTAGATTTAGGGTTTAGGGTTTAAGGTTTATGGTTTAGGATTGTTTAAGGTTTAGGGTGGATTAGGTTTACGGTTTAGAGTTTAGTGTTATGGTTACGGTTAGGGTTAGGGTTAGGGATGGGGTTAGGGTTAGGGTTAGGGTTATGGTAAGGGTTAGGGTTAGGTTTAGGATTAGGGTTATGGTAAAAGTTAGAAGGTTAGTGTTAGGGTTTGGGTTAGGGTTAGGGTTAGGGTTAGGGTTAGGTTAGGGTTAGGGATAGGGTTAGGGTTAGGGGTTAGGGTTAGTGTTAGGGTTAGGGTTATTATTAGGGGGTTAGGTTTAAGTTTAGGATTAGTGTTAGGGTTAGAATTAGAAATAGAGTTAGTGTTAGGATTAGGGTCAGGGTTAGGTTTAGGGTTAGGGTTAGGGTTAGTGTTAGGGTTAAAGTCAGGGAGGGTTTAGGGTTAGGGTTAGGTTTAGGGTTATATTTAGGGTTAGGTTTAGGTTTATTGTTAGATTTAGGATTTAGGGTCTAAGGTTTATGGTTTAGGATTGTTTAAGGTTTAGGGTGGATTAGGTTTAGGGTTTAGAGTTTAGTGTTATGGTTACGGTTAGGGTTAGGGTTAGGGTTAAGGTTAGGGTTAGGATTAGGGTTAAGGTTAGGGTTAGGATTAGGTTTAGGGTTAGGGTTAGGGTTAGGGTTAGGGTTAGGGTTAGGATTAGGGTTAGGATTAGGGTTAGGGTAAGGGTTAGGGGTTAGAGTTAGGGTTATGATTATTGTTAGGTTTAGGGTTTAGGGTTTAGTGTTTAGGGTTTAAGGTTTAGGGTTTAGGATTGTTTAAGGTTTAGGGTGGTTTAGGTTAAGGGTTTAGGATTTAGAGTTTAGGATTGTTTAAGGTTTAGGATTGTTTAGGGTATAGAGTTTAGGGTTAAAAGTTTAGGGTTGTTTAGGGTTTAGTGTTTAGGGTTTAGGGTTGTTTAAGGTTTAGTGTTAAAGGTTTAGGT
>NC_137985.1:3363200-3378200 GCF_963924665.1 Micromys minutus | reverse complement strand
GTTTAGGGTTGTTCAGGATTTATGATTTAGGATATTTTAAGGTTTAGGGTTTAAGGTTGTATAGTGTTTTAGGGTTTAGGGTATAATGTTTAGGGTTAAGGGTTTAGGGTTGTTTAGGGTATAGTGTTAATGGTTTTAGGGTTTAGGCTTGTTTAGGGTTTAGTGTTTAGGGTTTAGGGTTTAGGGTTTTTTAGCGTTTAGTGTTTATAGTATAGGGTTTATGGTGCTTTTGGAATTAGTGTTTAGGGTTTTTCGGGGCTTAAGGTTTAGGATTTAGGGTGTTAGGGTTAGTGTTAGGGTTAGGTTTAGGGTTAAGGTGAGGGTTAGTGTGAGGGTTAAGGTTAGGGTTAGGGTTAAGGTTAGTGTTAGTGTTAGGGTAAGGGTTAGGGTTAGGGATAGGGTTAGGGTTAGGGTTAGGGTTAAGTTTAGGGTTAGGGTTAGGGTTAGGGGTTAGGGTTAGGGTTAGTGTTAGGGGTTAGGGGTTAGTGTTAGGGTTAGGGTTAGGGTTAGGGTTAGGGTTAGGGTTAGGTTTAGTGTTAGGGTTATTATTAGGGGGTTAGGTTTTAGTTTAGGATTACTGTTAGGGTTAGAATTAGAAATAGGGTTAGTGTTAGGATTAGGGTCAGGGTTAGGTTTAGGGATAGGGTTAGGGTTAAGGGTAGGGTTAGGGTTAGGGTTAGATTTAAAGTTTAGGGTTTAGTGTTAGGATTAGGGATAGTGTGAGTTTTAGGGTTAGGTTTAGGGTTAGGGTTAGGGTTAGTGTTTGGGTTATGATTAGTGTTAGGATTAGGGTTAGGGTTAGGGTCAGGTTTAGGTTTAGGGTTAGGGTTAGGGTTAGGGTTAGATTTAGGGTTAGGTTTAGGTTTATTGTTAGATTTAAGGTTTAGGGTTTAAGGTTTATGGTTTAGGATTGTTTAAGGTTTAGGGTGGATTAGGTTTAGGGTTTAGAGTTTTGTGTTATGGTTACGGTTAGGGTTAGGGTTAGGGTTAGGTTTAGGATTAGGGTTAAGGTTAGGGTTAGGATTAGGTTTAGGGTTAGGGTTAGGATTAGTGTTAGGGTTAGGGTTAGGGTTAGGGTTAGGGTTAGGGGTTAGGGTTAGGGTTAGTGTTAGGGGTTAGGGGTTAGTGTTAGGATTAGGGTTAGAGTTAGGGTCAGGGTTAGGTTTAGGGTTAGGGATAGGGTTAGGGTTAGATTTAGGGTTAGGTTAGGTTTATTGTTAGATTTAGGGTTTAGAGTTTAAGGTTTATGGTTTAGGATTGTTCAAGGTTTAGGGTGGATTAGGTTTAGGGTTTAGAGTTTAGTGTTATGGTTACGGTTAGGGTTAGGGTTAGGGATGGGGTTAGGGTTAGGGTTAGGGTTATGGTAAAGGTTAGGGTTAGGGTTAGGGTTAGGGTAAAAGTTAGGGGGTTAGTGTTAGGGTTTGGGTTAGGGTAAGGGTTAGGGTTAGGGTTAGGTTAGGGTTAGGGTTAGGGTTAGGGTTAGGGTTTAGGGTTAGTTTTAGGGTTAGGGTTATTATTAGGGGGTTAGGGTTAAGTTTAGGATTAGTGTTAGGGTTAGAATTAGTAATAGGTTTAGTGTTAGGATTAGGGTCAGGGTTAGGTTTAGGGTTAAGGTTAGGGTTAGGGTTAGGGTTAGGGTCAGGTAGGGTTTAGGGTTAGGGTTAGATTTAGGGTTAGGTTTAGGTTTAATGTTAGATTTAGGGTTTAGGGTCTACGGTTTATGGTTTAGGATTGTTTAAGGTTTAGGGTGGATTAGGTTTAGGGTTTAGAGTTCAGTGTTATGGTTACGGTTAGGGTTAGGGTTAGGGTTAGGGTTAGGATTAGGGTTAAGGTTAGGGTTAGGGTTAGGTTTAGGGTTAGGGTTAGGGTTAGGGTTAGGGTTAGGGTTAGGGTTAGGGTTATGGTTATGGTTAGGGTTAGGGTTAGGTTTAGGGTTAGGGTTAGAATTAGGGTTTGGGTAAGGGTTAGGGGTTAGGGTTAGGGTTAGGGTTAAGGTTAGGGTTAGGGTTAAGGTTAGGGTTAGGGTTAGGGTTAGGGTTAGGGTTAAGGTTAGGGTTAGGGTAAGGTTAGGGTTAGGGTTAGGGTTAGGGTTAGGGGTTAGGGTTAGTGTTAGGGTTAGGGTTATTATTAGGGGGTTAGGTTTAAGTTTAGGATTAGTGTTAGGGTTAGAATTAGAAATAGGTTAAGTGTTAGGATTAGGGTCAGGGTTAGGTTTAGGGTTAGGGTTAGGGTTAGGGTTAGGGTTAAAGTCAGGTAGGGTTTAGGGTTAGGGTTAGGGTTAGGGTTAGATTTAGGGTTAGGTTTAGGTTTATTGTTAGATTTAGGATTTAGGGTCTAAGGTTTATGGTTTAGGATTGTTTAAGGTTTAGGGTGGATTAGGTTTAGGGTTTAGAGTTTAGTGTTATGGTTACGGTTAGGGTTAGGGTTAGGGTTAGGGTTAGGATTAGGTTTAAGGTTAGGGTTAGGATTAGGTTTAGGGTTAGGGTTAGGGTTAGGGTTAGGGTTAGGGTTAGGATTAGGGTTAGGGTTATGGTTAGGGTAAGGGTTAGGGGTTAGGGTTAGGGTTATCGTTATTGTTAGGTTTAGGGTTTAGGGTTTAATGTTTAGGGTTTAAGGTTTAGGGTTTAGGATTGTTTAAGGTTTAGGGTGGTTTAGGTTAAGGGTTTAGGGTTTAGAGTTTAGGATTGTTTAAGGTTTAGGGTTGTTTAGGGTATAGAGTTTAGGGTAAAAAGTTTAGGGTTGTTTAGGGTTTAGTGTTTAGGTTTTAGGGTTGTTTAAGGTTTAGTGTTTAAGGTTTAGGTTTTAGGGTTGTTTTGGGTTTAGTGTTTAGTGTTGTTTAGGGTATAGTGTTAATGGTTTAGGGTTTAGGGTTATTTAGGGTTTAGTGTTTAAGGTTTAGGGTATAGGGTTGTTTAGGGTTTAGTGTTTAGGGTTGTTTATGGTTTAGTGATTAGGGTTGTTTAGGGTTGTTTAGAGGTTAGTGTTTAGGGTTATTCAGGGTTTATGATTTAGGGTTGTTCAGGGTTTAGGATTTATGGTTGTTCAGGGTTTAGGATTTAGGGATTAAGGTTAAGGGGTTAGGGTTAGGGTTAGGGTTAGGGTTAGGGTTAGGGTTAGGGATAGCATTAGGGTTAGAGTTAGGGTTAGAGTTAGGGTTATGGGGTTATGTTAGGCTTAAGGTTAGGGTTAGGTTTATGGGGTTAAGGTTAGGGTTGGGGTTAGGGTTAGGTTTAGGTTTAGGGTTAGGGTTAGGGTAATGGTTATCCTTAGATTTATGGTTTAAAATTTAGTGTTTATGGTTTAAGGTTTAGGGTTTAGGATTGTTTAAGTTTTAGGGTGGTTTAGGTTTAGGGTATAGAATTTAGCGTTTAAGATTTTTTAATGGTTAGGGTTGTTTAGGTTTTAGCGTTTAGAGTTGTTTAGGGTTTTTTAGGGTTGTTTATAATTTAGTGTTTAGGGTTGTTCAGGATTTATGATTTAGGATATGTTAAGGTTTAGGGTTTAAGGTTGTATAGTGTTTTAGGGTTTAGGATATAATGTTTAGGGTTAAGGGTTTAGGGTTTTTTAGGGTATAGTGTTAATGGTTTTAGGGTTTAATCTTGTTTAGGGTTTAGTGTTTAGGGTTTAGGGTTTAGGGTTTTTTAGCGTTTAGTGTTTATAGTTTAGGGTTTAGGGTGCTTTTGGAATTAGTGTTTAGGGTTTTTCGAGGCTTAAGGTTTAGGATTTAGGGTGTTAGGGTTAGTGTTAGGGTTAGGTTTAGGGTTAAGGTGAGGGTTAGGGTGAGGGTTAAGGTTAGGGTTAGGGTTAAGGTTAGTGTTAGTGTTATGGTAAGGGTTAGGGTTAGGGATAGGGTTAGGGTTAGGTTTAGGGTTAAGGTTAGGGTTAGGGTTAGGGTTAGGGGTTAGGGTTAGGGTTAGTGTTAGGGGTTAGGGGTTAGTGTTAGGGTTAGGGTTAAGTTTAGGGTTAGGGTTAGGGTTAGGTTTAGTGTTAGGGTTATTATTAGGGGGTTAGGTTTTAGTTTAGGATTAGTGTTAGGGTTAGAATTAGAAATAGGGTTAGTGTTAGGATTAGGGTCAGGGTTAGGTTTAGGGATAGGGTTAGGGTTAAGGGTAGGGTTAGAGTTAGGGTTAGATTTAAAGTTTAGGGTTTAGTGTTAGGATTAGGGATAGTGTGAGTTTTAGGGTTAGGTTTAGGGTTAGGGTTAGGGTTAGTGTTTGGGTTATGATTAGTGTTAGGATTAGTGTTAGGGTTAGGGTCAGGTTTAGGTTTAGGGTTAGGGTTAGGGTTAGGGTTAGATTTAGGGTTAGGTTTAGGTTTATTGTTAGATTTAAGGTTTAGGGTTTAAGGTTTATGGTTTAGGATTGTTTAAGGTTTAGGGTGGATTAGGTTTAGGGTTTAGAGTTTAGTATTATGGTTACGGTTATGGTTAGGGTTAGGGTTAGAGTTAGGGTTAGGGTTAGGGTTAGGGTTAGGGTTAGGGTTAAGGTTAGGGTTAGTGTTAGAGTTAGGGTTATGGTTAGTGTTAGGATTAGAGTTAGGGTTAGGGTCAGGGTTAGGTTTAGGGTTAGGGATAGGGTTAGGGTTAGATTTAGGGTTAGGTTTAGGTTTATTGTTAGATTTAGGGTTTAGGGTTTAAGGTTTATGGTTTAGGATTGTTCAAGGTTTTGGGTGGATTAGGTTTAGGGTTTAGAGTTTAGTGTTATTGTTACGGTTAGTGTTAGGGTTAGGGATGGGATTAGGGTTAGGGTTAGGGTTAGGGTTAGGGTTAGGGTAATGGTTAGGGTTAGGGTTAGGGTTAGGGTAAGGGTTAGGGGTTAGTGTTAGGGTGAGGGTTAGGGTTAGGGTTAGGGTTAGGTTAGGGTTAGGGTTAGGGTTAGGGTTAGGGTTAGGTTAGGGTTAGGGTTAGGGTTATGGTAAAGGTTAGGGTTAGGGTTAGGGTTAGAGTAAAAGTTAGGGGGTTAGTGTTAGGGTTTGTGTTAGGGTTAGGGTTAGGGTTAGGGTTAGGTTAGGGTTAGGGTTAGGTTTAGGGTTAGGGTTAGGGTTTAGGGTTAGTTTTAGGGTTAGGGTTAGGGTTAGGGGGTTAGGGTTAAGTTTAGGATTAGTGTTAGGGTTAGAATTAGAAATAGGTTTAGTGTTAGGATTAGGGTCAGGGTTAGGTTTAGGGTTAGGGTTAGGGTTAGGGTTAGGGTTAGGGTCAGGGAGGGTTTAGGGTTAGGGTTAGATTTAGGGTTAGGTTTAGGTTTAATGTTAGATTTAGGGTTTAGGGTCTACGGTTTATGCTTTAGTATTGTTTAAGGTTTAGGGTGGATTAGGTTTAGGGTTTAGAGTTTAGTGTTATGGTTACGGTTAGGGTTAGGGTTAGGGTTAGGGTTAGGGTTAGGATTAGGGTTAAGGTTAGGGTTAGGGTTAGGTTTAGGGTTAGGGTTAGGGTTAGGGTTATGGTTAGGGTTAGGGCTAGGGTTAGGTTTAGAATTAGGATTAGGGTTAGGGTTTGGGTAAGGGTTAGGGGTTAGGGTTAGTGTTAGGGTTAAGGTTAGGGTTAGGGTTAAGGTTAGGGTTAGGGTTAGGGTTAGGGTTAGGGTTAGGGTTAGGGTAAGTTTAGGGTTAGGGTTAGGGTTAGGGTTAGGGGTTAGGGTTAGTGTTAGGGTTAGGGTTATATTAGGGGGTTAGGTTTAAGTTTAGGATTAGTGTTAGGGTTAGAATTAGAAATAGGGTTAGTGTTAGTATTAGGGTCAGGGTTAGGTTTAGGGTTAGGGTTAGGGTTAGGGTTAGGGTTAAAGTCAGGGAGGGTTTAGGGTTAGGGTTAGGGTTAGGGTTAGGGTTAGATTTAGGGTTAGGTTTATGTTTATTGTTAGATTTAGGATTTAGGGTCTAAGGTTTATGGTTTAGGATTGTTTAAGGTTTAGGGTGGATTAGGTTTAGGGTTTAGAGTTTAGTGTTATGGTTACGGTTGGGGTTAGGGTTAGGGTTAGGGTTAGGATTAGGATTAAGGTTAGGGTTAGGATTAGGTTTAGGGTTAGGGTTAAGGTTAGGGTTAGGGTTAGGGTTATGGTTAGGATTAGGGTTAGGGTTAGGGTTAGGGTAAGGGTTAGGGGTTAGGGTTAGGGTTATGTTTATTGTTAGGTTTAGGGTTTAGGGTTTAGTGTTTAGGGTTTAAGGTTTAGGGTTTAGGATTGTTTAAGGTTTAGGGTGGTTTAGGTTAAGGGTTTAGGGTTTAGAGTTTAGGATTGTTTAAGGTTTAGGGTTGTTAAGGGTATAGAGTTTAGGGTTAAAAGTTTAGGGTTGTTTAGGGTTTAGTGTTTAGGGTTTAGGGTTGTTTAAGGTTTAGTGTTTAAGGTTTAGGTTTTAGGGTTGTTTTGGGTTTAGTGTTTAGTGTTGTTTAGGGTATAGTGTTAATGGTTTAGGGTTTAGGGTTATTTAGGGTTTAGTGTTTAAGGTTTAGGGTATAGGGTTGTTTAGGGTTTAGTGTTTAGGGTTGTTTATGGTTTAGTGATTAGGGTTGTTTAGGGTTGTTTAGAGGTTAGTGTTTAGGGTTATTCAGGGTTTATGATTTAGGGTTGTTCAGGGTTTAGGATTTATGGTTTTCAGGGTTTAGGATTTAGGGATTAAGGTTAAGGGGTTAGGGTTAGGGTTAGGGTTAGGGTTAGGGTTAGCATTAGGGTTAGAGTTAGGGTTAGAGTTAGGGTTAGAGTTAGGGTTATGGGGTTATGTTAGGCTTAAGGTTAGGGTTAGGGTTATGGGGTTAAGGTTAGGGTTGGGGTTAGGGTTAGGTTTAGGTTTAGGGTTATGGTTAGGGTTATGGTTATTCTTAGATTTATGGTTTAAAATTTAGGGTTTATGGTTTAAGGTTTAGGGTTTAGGATTGTTTAAGTTTTAGGGTGGTTTAGGTTTAGGGTATAGGGTTTAGCGTTTAAGATTGTTTAATGTTTAGGGTTTTTTAGGTTTTAGCGTTTAGAGTTGTTTAGGGTTTTTTGGGGTTGTTTATGATTTAGTGTTTAGGGTTGTTCAGGATTTATGATTTAGGATATTTTAAGGTTTAGGGTTTAAGGTTGTATAGTGTTTTAGGGTTTAGGGTATAATATTTAGGGTTAAGGGTTTAGGGTTGTTTAGGGTATAGTGTTAATGGTTTTAGTGTTTAGGCTTGTTTAGGGTTTAGTGTTTAGGGTTTAGAGTTTAGGGTTTTTTAGCGTTTAGTGTTTATAGTTTAGGGTTTAGGGTGCTTTTGGAATTAGTGTTTAGGGTTTTTCAGGGTTTAGGGTTTAGGATTTAGGGTGTTAGGGTTAGTGTTAGGGTTAGGTTTAGTGTTAAGGTGAGGGTTAGGGTGAGGGTTAAGGTTAGGGTTAGGGTTAAGGTTAGTGTTAGTGTTAGGGTAAGGGTTAGGGTTAGGGATAGGGTTAGGGTTAGGGTTAGGGTTAGGGTTAAGTTTAGGGTTAGGGTTAGGGTTAGGGTTAGGGGTTAGTGTTAGGGTTAGTGTTAGGTGTTAGGGGTTAGTGTTAGGGTTAGGGTTAGGGTTAGGGTTAGGGTTAGGTTTTGTGTTAGGGTTATTATTAGGGGGTTAGGTTTTAGTTTAGGATTAGTGTTAGGGTTAGAATTAGAAATAGGGTTAGTGTTAGGATTAGGGTCAGGGTTAGGTTTAGGGATATGGTTAGGGTTAGGGTTAATGGTAGAGTTAGGGTTAGGGTTAGATTTAAAGTTTAGGGTTTAGTGTTAGGATTAGGGATAGTGTGAGGTTTAGGGTTAGGTTTAGGGTTAGGGTTAGGGTTAGTTTTTGGGTTATGATTAGTGTTATTATTAGGGTTAGGGTTAGGGTCAGGTTTAGGTTTAGGGTTAGGGTTAGGGTTAGGGTTAGATTTAGGGTTAGGTTTAGGTTTATTGTTAGATTTAGGGTTTAGGGTTTAAAGTTTAAGGTTTAGGATTGTTTAAGGTTTAGGGTAGATTAGGTTTAGGGTTTAGAGTTTAGTATTATGGTTACGGTTAGGGTTAGGGTTAGGGTTAGAGTTAGGGTTAGGGTTAGGGTTACGGTTAGGGTTAGGGTTAGGGTTAGGGTTAGGTTAGGGTTAGGGTTAGGGTTAGGGTTAAGGTTAGGGTTAGGGTTAGGATTAGGGTTATGGTTAGTGTTAGGATGAGGGTTAGTGTTAGGGTCAGGGTTAGTTTTAGGGTTAGGGTTAGGGTTAGGGTTAGATTTAGGGTCAGGTTCAGGTTTATTGTTAGATTTAGTGTTTAGGGTTTAAGATTTATGGTTTAGGATTGTGTAAGGTTTAGGGTGGATTAGGTTTAGGGTTTAGAGTTTATTGTTATGGTTACGGTTAATGTTAGGCTTAGGGTTAGGGTTAGGGTTAGGGTTAGGGTAATGGTTAGGGTTAGGGATAGGGTTAGGGTTAGGGTAAGTGTTAGGGGTTAGTGTTAGGGTTAGGGTTAGGGTTAGGGTTAGGGTTAGGTTAGGGTTAGGGTTAGGGTTAGGGTTAGGGGTTAGGGTTAGTGTTAGGGTTAGGTTTATTATTAGGGGGTTAGGTTTAAGTTTAGGATTAGTGTTAGGGTTAGAATTAGAAATAGGGTTAGTGTTAGGATTAGGGTCAGGGTTAGGTTTAGGGTTAGGGTTAGTGTTAGGGTTAGGGTTAGGGTTAGAATTAGGGTTAGGGTTAGGGTTAGGGTTAGGGTTAGGGTTAGGGTTAGGGTTAGGGTTAGGATTAGGTTTAGGGTTAGGGTTTAGTGTTTAGGGTTTAAGGTTTAGGGTTTAGGATTGTTTAAGATTTAGGGTGGTTTAGGTTAAGGGTTTAGGCTTTAGAGTTTAGGATTGTTTAAGGTTTAGGGTTGTTTAGGGTATAGTGTTTAGGATTAAAAGTTTAGGGTTGTTTAGGGTTTAGTGTTTAGGGTTTAGGGTTGTTTAAGGTTTAGTGTTTAAGGTTTAGGTTTTAGGGTTGTTTTGGGTTTAGTGTTTAGTGTTGTTTAGGGTATAGTGTTAATGGTTTAGGGTTTAGGGTTATTTAGGGTTTAGTGTTTAAGGTTTAGGGTATAGGGTTGTTTAGGGTTTAGTGTTTAGGGTTGTTTATAGTTTAGTGATTAGGGTTGTTTAGGGTTGTTTAGAGGTTAGTGTTTAGGGTTATTCAGGGTTTATGATTTAGGGTTGTTCAGGGTTTAGGATTTATGGTTGTTCAGGGTTTAGGATTTAGGGATTAAGGTTAAGGGGTTAGGGTTAGGTTTAGGTTTAGGGTTAGGGTTAGGGTTATGGTTATTCTTAGATTTATGGTTTAATATTTAGGGTTTATGGTTTAAGGTTTAGGGTTTAGGATTGTTTAAGTTTTAGGGTGGTTTAGGTTTAGGGTATAGGGTTTAGCGTTTAAGATTGTTTAATGTTTAGGGTTGTTTAGGTTTTAGCGTTTAGAGCTGTTTAGGGTTTTTTAGGGTTGTTTATGATTTAGTGTTTAGGCTTGTTCAGGATTTATGATTTAGGATATTTTAAGGTTTAGGGTTTAAGGTTGTATAGTGTTTTAGGGTTTAGGGTATAATATTTAGGGTTAAGGGTTTAGGGTTGTTTAGGGTATAGTGTTAATGGTTTTAGGGTTTAGGCTTGTTTAGGGTTTAGTGTTTAGGGTTTAGAGTTTAGGGTGTTTTAGCGTTTAGTGTTTATAGTTTAGGGTTTAGGGTGCTTTTGGAATTAGTGTTTAGGGTCTTTCGGGGTTTAGGGTTTAGGATTTAGGGTGTTAGGGTTAGTGTTAGGGTTAGGTTTAGGGTTAAGGTGAGGGTTAGGGTGAGGGTTAAGGTTAGGGTTAGGGTTAAGGTTAGTGTTAGTGTTAGGGTAAGGGTTAGGGTTAGGGATAGGGTTAGGGTTAGGGTTAAGGTTAGGGTTAAGGTTAGGGTTAGGGTTAGGGTTAGGGTTAGGGGTTAGTGTTAGGGTTAGTGTTAGGGGTTAGGGGTTAGTTTTAGGGTTAGGGTTAGGGTTAGGGTTAGGTTTTGTGTTAGGGTTATTATTAGGGGGTTAGGTTTTAGTTTAGGATTAGTGTTAGGGTTAGAATTAGAAATAGGGTTAGTGTTAGGATTAGGGTCAGGGTTAGGTTTAGGGATATGGTTAGGGTTAGGGTTAAGGGTAGAGTTAGGGTTAGGGTTAGATTTAAAGTTTAGGGTTTAGTGTTAGGATTAGGGATAGTGTGAGGTTTAGGGTTAGGTTTAGGGTTAGGGTTAGGGTTAGTGTTTGGGTTATGATTAGTGTTATTATTAGGGTTAGGGTTAGGGTCCGGTTTAGGTTTAGGGTTAGGGTTAGGGTTAGGGTTAGATTTAGGGTTAGGTTTAGGTTTATTGTTAGATTTAGGGTTTAGGGTTTAAGGTTTAGGGTTTAGGATTGTTTAAGGTTTAGGGTAGATTAGGTTTAGGGTTTAGAGTTTAGTATTATGGTTACGGTTAGGGTTAAAGTTAGGGTTAGAGTTAGGGTTAGGGTTAGGGTTAGGGTTAGGGTTAAGTTTAGGGTTAATGTTAGGGTTAGGGTTAGGGTAAAAGTTAGGGGGTTAGTGTTAGGGTTAGGGTTAGGGTTAGGGTTAGGGTTAGGTTAGGGTTAGGGTTAGGGTTAGGGTAAGGGTTATGTTTAGGGTTAGGGTTAGGATTAAGGTTAGGGTTAGGGTTAGGGTTAGGGTTATGGTTAGTGTTAGGATTAGGGTTAGTGTTAGGGTCAGGGTTAGGTTTAGGGTTAGGGTTAGGGTTATGGTTAGATTTAGGGTCAGGTTTAGGTTTATTGTTAGATTTAGTGTTTAGGGTTTAAGATTTATGGTTTAGGATTGTTTAAGGTTTAGGGTGGATTAGGTTTAGGGTTTAGAGTTTAGTGTTATGGTTACGGTTAGTGTTAGGGTTAGGGTTAGGGTTAGGGTTAGGGTTAGGGTTAGGGTAATGGTTAGGGTTAGGGTTAGGGTTAGGGTTAGGGTAAGGGTTAGGGGTTAGTGTTAGGGTTAGGGTTAGGGTTAGGGTTAGGGTTAGGTTAGGGTTAGGGTTAGGGTTAGGGTTAGGTTTTGTGTTAGGGTTATTATTAGGGGGTTAGGTTTTAGTTTAGGATTAGTGTTAGTGTTAGAATTAGAAATAGGGTTAGTGTTAGGATTAGGGTCAGGGTTAGGTTTAGGGATATGGTTAGGGTTAAGGTTAAGGGTAGAGTTATGGTTAGGGTTAGATTTAAAGTTTAGGGTTTAGTGTTAGGATTAGGGATAGTGTGAGGTTTAGGGTTAGGTTTAGGGTTAGGGTTAGGGTTAGTTTTTGGGTTATGATTAGTGTTATTATTAGGGTTAGGGTTAGGGTCAGGTTTAGGTTTAGGGTTAGGGTTAGGGTTAGGGTTAGATTTAGGGTTAGGTTTAGGTTTATTGTTAGATTTAGGGTTTAGGGTTTAAGGTTTAAGGTTTAGGATTGTTTAAGATTTAGGGTAGATTAGGTTTAGGGTTTAGAGTTTAGTATTATGGTTACGGTTAGGGTTAGCGTTAGGGTTAGAGTTAGGGTTAGGGTTAGGGTTACGGTTAGGGTTAGGGTTAGGGTTAGGGTTAGGTTAGGGTTAGGGTTAGGGTTAGGGTAAAGGTTAGGTTTAGGGTTAGGGTTAGGGTTAAGGTTAGTGTTAGGGTTAGGGTTAGGGTTATGGTTAGTGTTAGGATTAGGGTTAGTGTTAGGGTCAGGGTTTGTTTTAGGGTTAGGGTTAGGGTTAGGGTTAGATTTAGGGTCAGGTTCAGGTTTATTGTTAGATTTAATGTTTAGGGTTTAAGATTTATGGTTTAGGATTGTTTAAGGTTTAGGGTGGATTAGGTTTAGGGTTTAGAGTTTAGTGTTATGGTTACGGTTAATGTTAGGCTTAGGGTTAGGGTTAGGGTTAGGGTTAGGGTAATGGTTAGGGTTAGGGTTAGGGTTAGGGTTAGGGTAAGTGTTAGGGGTTAGTGTTAGGGTTAGGGTTAGGGTTAGGGTTAGGTTAGGGTTAGGGTTAGGGTTAGGGGTTAGGGTTAGTGTTAGGGTTAGGTTTATTATTAGGGGGTTAGGTTTAAGTTTAGGATTAGTGTTAGGGTTAGAATTAGAAATAGGGTTATTGTTAGGATTAGGGTCAGGGTTAGGTTTAGGGTTAGGGTTAGTGTTAGGGTTAGGGTTAGGGTTAGGATTAGGGTTAGGGTTAGGGTTAGGGTTAGGGTTAAGGTTAGGGTTATGGTTAGGATTAGGTTTAGGGTTAGGGTTTAGTGTTTAGGGTTTAAGGTTTAGGGTTTAGGATTGTTTAAGATTTAGGGTGGTTTAGGTTAAGGGTTTAGGCTTTAGAGTTTAGGATTGTTTAAGGTTTAGGGTTGTTTAGGGTATAGTGTTTAGGATTAAAAGTTTAGGGTTGTTTAGGGTTTAGTGTTTAGGGTTTAGGGTTGTTTAAGGTTTAGTGTTTAAGGTTTAGGTTTTAGGGTTGTTTTGGGTTTAGTGTTTAGTGTTGTTTAGGGTATAGTGTTAATGGTTTAGGGTTTAGGGTTATTTAGGGTTTAGTGTTTAAGGTTTAGGGTATAGGGTTGTTTAGGGTTTAGTGTTTAGGGTTGTTTATGGTTTAGTGATTAGGGTTGTTTAGGGTTGTTTAGAGGTTAGTGTTTAGGGTTATTCAGGGTTTATGATTTAGGGTTGTTCAGGGTTTAGGATTTATGGTTGTTCAGGGTTTAGGATTTAGGGATTAAGGTTAAGGGGTTAGGGTTAGGGTTAGGGTTAGGGTTAGGGTTAGCATTAGGGTTAGAGTTAGGGTTAGAGTTAGGGTTATGGGGTTATGTTAGGCTTAAGGTTAGGGTTAGGGTTATGGGGTTAAGGTTAGGGTTGGGGTTAGGGTTAGGTTTAGGTTTAGGGTTAGGGTTAGGGTTATGGTTATTCTTAGATTTATGGTTTAATATTTAGGGTTTATGGCTTAAGGTTTAGGGTTTAGGATTGTTTAAGTTTTAGGGTGGTTTAGGTTTAGGGTATAGGGTTTAGCGTTTAAGATTGTTTAATGTTTAGGGTAGTTTAGGTTTTAGCGTTTAGAGTTGTTTAGGGTTTTTTAGGGTTGTTTATGATTTAGTGTTTAGGGTTGTTCAGGATTTATGATTTAGGATATTTTAAGGTTTAGGGTTTAAGGTTGTATAGTGTTTTAGGGTTTAGGGTATAATGTTTAGGGTTAAGGGTTTAGGGTTGTTTAGGGTATAGTGTTAATGGTTTTAGGGTTTAGGCTTGTTTAGGGTTTAGTGTTTAGGGTTTAGGGTTTAGGGTTTTTTAGCATTTAGTGTTTATAGTTTAGGGTTTAGGGTGCTTTTGGAATTAGTGTTTAGGGTTTTTCGGGGTTTAGGGTTTAGGATTTAGGGTGTTAGGGTTAGTGTTAGGGTTGAGATAAGGGTTAAGGTGAGGGTTAGGGTTAAGGTTAGTGTTAGTGTTAGGGTAATGGTTAGGGTTAGGGATAGCGTTAGGGTTAGGGTTAGTGTTAGGATTAAGGTTAGGGTTAGGGTTAGGGTTAGGGTTAGGGGTTAGTGTTAGGGTTAGTGTTAGGGGTTAGGGGTTAGTGTTAGGGTTAGGGTTAGGGTTAGGGTTAGGTTTAGTGTTAGGGTTATTATTAGGGGGTTAGGGTTAGGGTTAGGGTTAGGGTTAGGGTTAGGGGTTAGGGTTAGTGTTAGGGTTAGGGTTATTATTAGGGGGTTAGGTTTAAGTTTAGGATTAGTGTTAGGGTTAGAATTAGAAATAGGGTTAGTGTTAGGATTAGGGTCAGGGTTAGGTTTAGGGTTAGGGTTAGGGTTAGGGTTAGGGTTAGGGTCAGAAAGGGTTTAGGGTTAGGGTTAGGGTTAGGGTTAGATTTAGGGTTAGGTTTAGGTTTATTGTTAGATTTAGGATTTAGGGTCTAAGGTTTATGGTTTAGGATTATTTAAGGTTTAGGGTGGATTAGGTTTAGGGTTTAGAGTTTGTGTTATGGTTACGGTTAGGGTTAGAGTTAGGTTTAGGGTTAGGATTAGGGTTAAGGTTGGGGTTAGGATTAGGTTTAGGGTTAGGGTTAGGGTTAGGGTTAAGGTTAGGGTTAGGGTTAGGGTTAGGGTTAGGATTAGGTTTAGGGTTAGGGTTTGGGTAAGGGTTAGGGATTAGGGTTAGGGTTATGGTTATTGTTAGGTTATGGTTTTAGGGTTTAGTGTTTAGGGTTTAAGGTTTAGGGTTTATGATTGTTTAAGATTTAGGGTGGTTTAGGTTAAGGGTTTAGGGTTTAGAGTTTAGGATTGTTTAAGGTTTAGGGTTGTTTAGGGTATAGTGTTAATGGTTTTAGGGTTTAGGCTTGTTTAGGGTTTAGTGTTTAGGGTTTAGGGTTGTTTAAGTTTTAGTGTTTAAGGTTTAGGTTTTAGGGTTGTTTTGGGTTTAGTGTTTAGTGTTGTTTAGGGTATAGTGTTAATGGTTTAGGGTTTAGGGTTATTTAGGGTTTAGTGTTTAAGGTTTAGGGTATAGGGTTGTTAAGGGTTTAGTGTTTAGGGTTGTTTATGGTTTAGTGATTAGGTTTGTTTAGGGTTGTTTAGAGGTTAGTGTTTAGGGTTATTCAGGGTTTATGATTTAGGGTTGTTCAGGGTTTAGGATTTATGGTTGTTCAGGGTTTAGGATTTAGGGATTAAGGTTAAGGGGTTAGGGTTAGGGTTAGGGTTAGGGTTAGGGTTAGCATTAGGGTTAGAGTTAGGGTTAGAGATAGGGTTATGGGGTTATGTTAGGCTTAAGGTTAGGATTTAGGGTTATGGGGTTAAGGTTAGGGTTGGGGTTAGGGTTAGGTTTAGGTTTAGGGTTAGGGTTAGGGTTATGGTTATTCTTAGATTTATGGTTTAAAATTTAGGGTTTATGGTTTAAGGTTTAGGGTTTAGGATTGTTTAAGTTTTAGGGTGGTTTAGGTTTAGGGTATAGGGTTTAGCGTTTAAGATTGTTTAATGTTTAGGGTTGTTTAGGTTTTAGCGTTTAGAGTTGTTTAGGGTTTTTTAGGGTTGTTTATTATTTAGTGTTTAGGGTTGTTCAGGATTTATGATTTAGGATATTTTAAGGTTT
>NC_137985.1:3323200-3358200 GCF_963924665.1 Micromys minutus | reverse complement strand
TAGTGTTTAGGGTTTAAGGTTTAGGGTTTAGGATTGTTTAAGATTTAGGGTGGTTTAGGTTAAGGGTTTAGGGTTTAGAGTTTAGGATTGTTTAAGGTTTAGGGTTGTTTAGGGTATAGTGTTTAGGGTTAAAAGTTTAGGGTTGTTTAGGGTTTAGTGTTTAGGGTTTAGGGTTGTTTAAGGTTTAGTGTTTAAGGTTTAGGTTTTAGGGTTGTTTTGAGTTTAGTGTTTAGTGTTGTTTAGGGTATAGTGTTAATGGTTTAGGGTTTAGGGTTATTTAGGGTTTAGTGTTTAAGGTTTAGGGTATAGGGTTGTTTAGGGTTTAGTGTTTAGGGTTGTTTATGGTTTAGTGATTAGGGTTGTTTAGGGTTGTTTAGAGGTTAGTGTTTAGGGTTGTTCAGGGTTTATGATTTAGGGTTGTTCAGGATTTAGGATTTATGGTTGTTCAGGGTTTAGGATTTAGGGATTAAGATTAAGGGGTTAGGGTTAGGTTTAGGGTTAGGGTTAGGGTTAGGGTTAGGGTTAGGGTTAGCGTTAGTTTTAGGGTTAGGGTTAAGGTTAGGGTTAGGGTTTAGGTTAGGGTTATGGTTAGTGTTAGGATTATGGTTAGGGTTAGGGTCAGGGTTAGGTTTAGGGTTAGGGTTAGGGTTAGGGTTAGATTTAGGGTCAGGTTTAGGTTTATTGTTAGATTTAGGGTTTAGGGTTTAAGGTTTATGGTTTAGGATTGTTTAAGGTTTAGGGTGGATTAGGTTTAGGGTTTAGAGTTTAGTGTTATGGTTATGGTTAGTGTTAGGGTTAGGGTTAGGGTTAGGGTTACGGTTAGGGTAATGGTTAGGGTTAGGGTTAGGGTTAGGGTTAGGGTAAGGGTTAGGGGTTAGTGTTAGGGTTAGGGTTAGGGTTAGGTTCAGGTTAGGGTTAGGGTTAGGGTTAGGGTTAGGGTTAGGAGTTAGGGTTAGCGTTAGTGTTAGGGTTATTATTAGGGGGTTAGGGTTAAGTTTAGGATTAGTGTTAGGGTTAGAATTAGAAATAGGGTTAGTGTTAGGATTAGGGTCAGGGTTAGGTTTAGGGTAAGGGTTAGGGATTAGGGTTAGGGTTATGATTATTGTTAGGTTTAGGGTTTAGGGTTTAGTGTTTAGGGTTTAAGGTTTAGGGTTTAGGATTGTTTAAGATTTAGGGTGGTTTAGGTTAAGGGTTTAGGGTTTAGAGTTTAGGATTGTTTAAGGTTTAGGGTTGTTTAGGGTATAGTGTTAATGGTTTTAGGGTTTAGGCTTGTTTAGGGTTTAGTGTTTAGGGTTTAGGGTTTAGGGTTTTTTAGCGTTTAGTGTTTATAGTTTAGGGTTTAGGGTGCTTTTGGAATTAGTGTTTAGGGTTTTTCAGGGTTTAGGGTTTAGTGATTTAGGGTGTTAGGGTTAGTTTTAGGGTTAGGTTTAGGGTTAAGGTGAGGGTTAGGGTGAGGGTTAAGGTTAGGGTTAGGGTTAAGGTTAGTGTTAGTGTTAGAATAAGGGTTAGGGTTAGGGATAGGGTTAGGGTTAGGGTTAGGGTTAGGGTTAAGGTTAGGGTTAGGGTTAGGGTTAGGGTTAGGGGTTTGGGTTAGGGTTAGTGTTAGGGGTTAGGGGTTAGTGTTAGGGTTAGGGTTAGGTTTAGTGTTAGGGTTATTATTAGGGGGTTAGGTTTTAGTTTAGGATTAGTGTTAGGGTTTGAATTAGAAATAGGGTTAGTGTTAGGATTAGGGTCAGGGTTAGGTTTAGAAATATGGTTAGGTTTAGGGTTAAGGGTAGGGTTAGTGTTATGGTTAGAATTAAAGTTTAGGGTTTAGTGTTAGGATTAGGGATAGTGTGAGGTTTAGGGTTAGGTTTAGGGTTAGGGTTAGGGTTAGTGTTTGGGTTATGATTAGTGTTAGGATTAGGATTAGGGTTAGGGTCAGGTTTATGTTCAGGGTTAGGGTTAGAGTTAGGGTTAGGTTTAGGGTTAGGTTTAGGTTTATTGTTAGATTTAGGGTTTAGGGTTTAAGGTTTATGGTTTAGGATTGTTTAAGTTTAAGGGTGGATTAGGTTTAGGGTTTAGAGTTTAGTATTATGGTTATGGTTAGGGTTAGGGTTAGGGTTAGAGTTAGGGTTAGGGTTAGGGTTAGGGTTAAGGTTAGGGTTAGTGTTAGGGTTAGGGTTATGGTTAGTGTTAGGATTAGGGTTAGGGTTAGGGTCAGGGTTAGGTTTAAGGTTAAGGTTAGGGTTAGGGTTAGGGTTAGGGTTAGGGTTAGGATTAGGGTTAGGGTTAGGGTTAGGGTAAGGGTTAGGGGTTAGGGTTAGGGTTATGGTTATTGTTAGGTTTAGGGTTTAGGGTTTAGTGTTTAGGGTTTAAGGTTTATGGTTGAGGATTGTTTAAGGTTTAGGGTGGATTAGGTTTAGGGTTTAGAGTTTAGTGTTATGGTTACGGTTAGGGTTAGGGTTAGGGAGAGGGTTAGGGTTAGGGTTAGGGTTATGGTAAGGGTTAGGTTTAGGGTTAGGGTTAGGGTTAGGGTAAAAGTTAGGGGGTTAGTGTTAGGGTTTGTGTTAGGGTTAGGGTTAGGGTTAGGGTTAGGTTAGGGTTAGGGTTAGGGTTAGGGTTAGGGATAGGGTTAGGTTAGGGTTAGGGTTAGGGTTAGGGTTAGGGTTAGGGGTTAGGGTTAGTGAAAGGGTTAGGGTTATTATTAGGGGGTTAGGTTTAAGTTTAGGATTAGTGTTAGGCTTAGAATTAGAAATAGGGTTAGTGTTAGGATTAGGGTCAGGGTTAGGTTTAGGGTTAGGGTTAGGGTTAGGGTCAGGGAGGGTTTAGGGTTAGGGTTAGGGTTAGTGTTAGATTTAGGGTTAGGTTTATGTTTATTGTTAGATTTAGGATTTAGGGTCTAAGATTTATGGTTTAGGATTGTTTAACGTTTAGGGTGGATTAGGTTTAGGGTTTAGAGTTTAGTGTTATGGTTACGGTTAGGGTTAGGGTTAGGGTTAGGATTAGGGTTAATGTTAGGTTAGGATTAGGTTTAGGGTTAGGGTTAGGGTTAGGGTTAGGGTTAGGGTTAGTGTTAGGGTTAGGGTTAGGATTAGGTTTAGGTTTAGGGTTACGGTTAGGGTTAGGGTTAGGGTTAGGATTAGTGTTAAGGTTAGGGTTAGGTTTAGGGTTAGGGTTAGGGTTAGGGTTAGGGTTAGGGTTAGGGTTAGGATTAGGGTTAGGGTTAGGGTTAGGGTAAGGGTTAGGGGTTAGGGTTAGGGTTATGGTTATTGTTAGGTTTATGGTTTAGGGTTTAGTGTTTAGGGTTTAAGGTTTAGGGTTTAGGATTGTTTAAGATTTAGGGTGGTTTAGGTTAAGGGTTTAGGGTTTAGAGTTTAGGATTGTTTAAGGTTTAGGGTTGTTTAGGGTATAGTGTTTAGGGTTAAAAGTTTAGGGTTGTTTAGGGTTTAGTGTTTAGGGTTTAGGTTTGTTTAAGGTTTAGTGTTTAATGTTTAGGTTTTAGGGTTGTTTTGGATTTAGTGTTTAGTGTTGTTTAGGGTATAGTGTTAATGGTTTAGGGTTTAGGGTTATTTAGGGTTTAGTGTTTAAGGTTTAAGGTATAGGGTTGTTTAGGGTTTAGTGTTTAGGGTTGTTTATGGTTTAGTGATTAGGGTTGTTTAGGGTTGTTTAGAGGTTAGTGTTTAGGGTTATTCAGGGTTTATGATTTAGGGTTGTTCAGGGTTTAGGATTTATGGTTGTTCAGGGTTTAGGATTTAGGGATTAAGGTTAAGGGGTTAGGGTTAGGGTTAGGGTTAGGGTTAGCATTAGGGTTAGAGTTAGGGTTAGAGTTAGGGTTATGGGGTTATGTTAGGCTTAAGGTTAGGGTTAGGGTTATGGGGTTAAGGTTAGGGTTGGGGTTAGGGTTAGGTTTAGGTTTAGGGTTAGGGTTAGGGTTATGGTTATTCTTAGATTTATGGTTTAAAATTTAGGGTTTATGGTTTAAGGTTTAGGGTTTAGGATTGTTTAAGTTTTAGGGTGGTTTAGGTTTAGGGTTCAAAATTTAGCGTTTAAGATTGTTTAATGGTTAGGGTTGTTTAGGTTTTAGCGTTTAGAGTTGTTTAGGGTTTTTTAGGGTTGTTTATAATTTAGTGTTTAGGGTTGTTCATTATTTATGATTTAGGATATTTTAAGGTTTAGGGTTTAAGGTTGTATAGTGTTTTAGGGTTTAGGGTATAATGTTTAGGGTTAAGGGTTTAGGGTTGTTTAGGTTATAGTGTTAATGGTTTTAGGGTTTAGGCTTGTTTAGGGTTTATTGTTTAGGGTTTAGGGTTTAGGGTTTTTTAGCGTTTAGTGTTTATAGTTTAGGGTTTAGGGTGCTTTTGGAATTAGTGTTTAGGGTTTTTCGGGGTTTAGGGTTTAGGATTTAGGGTGTTAGGGTTAGTGTTAGGGTTAGGTTTAGGGTTAAGGTGAGGGTTAGGGTGAGGGTTAAGGTTAGGGTTAGGGTTAAGGTTAGTGTTAGTGTTAGGGTAAGGGTTAGGGTTAGGGATAGGGTTAGGGTTAGGGTTAGAGTTAGGGTTAAGGTTGGGGTTAGGGTTAGGGTTAGGGTTAGGGGTTTGGTTTAGGGTTAGTGTTAGGTGTTAGGGGTTAGTGCTTGGGTTAGGATTAGGGTTAGGGTTAGGGTTAGGTTTAGTGTTAGGGTTATTATTAGGGGGTTAGGTTTTAGTTTAGGATTAGTGTTAGGGTTAGAATTAGAAATAGGGTTAGTGTTAGGATTAGGGTCAGGATAAGGTTTAGAAATATGGTTAGGGTTAGGGTTAAGGGTAGGGTTAGGGTTAGGGTAAGAATTAAGGTTTAGGGTTTAGTGTTAAGATTAGGAATAGAGTGAGGTTTAGGGTTAGGTTTGGGGTTAGGCTTAGGGTTAGTGTTTGGGTTATGATTAGTGTTAGGATTAGGATTAGGGTTAGGGTCAGGTTTATGTTTAGGGTTAGGGTTAGGGTTAGGGTTAGATTTAGGGTTAGGTTTAGGTTTATTGTTAGATTTAGGGTTTAGGGTTTAAGGTTTATGGTTTAGGATTGTTTAAGTTTAAGGGTGGATTAGGTTTAGGGTTTAGAGTTTAGTATTATGGTTACGGTTAGGGTTAGTGTTAGGGATGGAGTTAGGGTTAGGGTTAGGGTTATGGTAAGGGTTAGGTTTAGGGTTAGGGTTAGTGTTAGGGTAAAAGTTAGGGGGTTAGTGTTAGGGTTTGTGTTAGGGTTAGGGTTAGGGTTAGGTTAGGGTTAGGGTTAGGGTTAGGGTTAGGGTTAGGGTTAGGTTAGGGTTAGGGTTAGGGTTAGGGTTAGGGTTAGGGGTTAGGGTTAGTGAAAGGGTTAGGGTTATTATTAGGGGGTTAGGTTTAAGTTTAGGATTAGTGTTAGGGTTAGAATTAGAAATAGGTTTAGTGTTAGGATTA
The DNA here is from genome assembly GCF_963924665.1 of Micromys minutus. Taxonomy (NCBI): domain Eukaryota; kingdom Metazoa; phylum Chordata; class Mammalia; order Rodentia; family Muridae; genus Micromys; species Micromys minutus. Next base: position 3,352,790 of record NC_137985.1, on the reverse strand, counting down.
GGGTCAGGGTTAGGTTTAGGGTTAGGGTTAGGGTTAGGGTTAGGGTCAGGGAGGGTTTAGGGTTAGGGTTAGGGTTAGGGTTAGATTTAGGTTTAGGTTTAGGTTTATTGTTAGATTTAGATTTAGGGTCTAAGTTTTATGGTTTAGGATTGTTTATGGTTTAGGGTGGATTAGGTTTAGGGTTTAGAGTTTAGTGTTATGGTTACGGTTAGGGTTAGGGTTAGGGTTAGGATTAGGGTTAAGGTTAGGGTTAGGATTAGGTTTAGGGTTAGGGTTAGGGTTAGGGTTAGGGTTAGGGTTAGGAATAGGGTTAGGGTTTGGGTTAGGGTAAGGGTTAGGGGTTAGGGTTAGGGTTATGGTTATTGTTAGGTTTAGGGTTTAGGGTTTAGTGTTTAGGGTTTAAGGTTTAGGGTTTAGGATTGTTTAAGATTTAGGGTGGTTTAGGTTAAGGGATTAGGGTTTAGAGTTTAGGATTGTTTAAGGTTTAGTCTTGTTTAGGGTATAGTGTTTAGGGTTAAAAGTTTAGGGTTGTTTAGGGTTTAGTGTTTAGGGTTTAGGGTTGTTTAAGGTTTAGTGTTTAAGGTTTAGGTTTTAGGGTTGTTTTGGGTTTAGTGTTTAGTGTTGTTTAGGGTATAGTGCTAATGGTTTAGGGTTTAGGATTATTTAGGGTTTAGTGTTTAAGGTTTAGGGTATAGGGTTGTTTAGGGTTTAGTGTTTAGGGTTGTTTGTGGTTTAGTGATTAGGGTTATTTAGGGTAGTTTAGAGGTTAGTGTTTAGGGTTATTCAGGGTTTATGATTTAGGGTTGTTCAGGGTTTAGGATTTATGGTTGTTAAGGGTTTAGGATTTAGGGATTAAGCTTAAGGGGTTAGGGTTAGGGTTAGGGTTAGTGTTAGGGTTAGGGTTAGGGTTAAGGTTAGGGTTAGGGTTAGGGTTAGGGTTATGGTAAGGGTTAGGTTTAGGGTTAGGGTTAGGGTTAGGGTAAAAGTTAGGGGGTTAGTGTTAGGGTTTGTGTTAGGGTTAGGGTTAGGGTTAGGGTTAGGTTAGGGTTAGGGTTAGGGTTAGGGTTAGGGTTAGGTTAGGGTTAGGGTTAGGGTTAGGGTTAGGGATATGGGTTAGGGTTAGTTAAAGGGTTAGGGTTATTATTAGGGGGTTAGGTTTAAGTTTAGGATTAGTGTTAGGGTTAGAATTATAAATAGGGTTAGTGTTAGGATTAGGGTCAGGGTTAGGTTTAGGGTTAGGGTTAGGGTTAGGGTTAGGGTCAAGGAGGGTTTAGGGTTAGGGTTAGGGTTAGGGTTAGATTTAGGTTTAGGTTTAGGTTTATTGTTAGATTTAGGGTTTAGGGTCTAAGGTTTATGGTTTAGGATTGTTTAAGGTTTAGGGTGGATTAGGTTTAGGGTTTAGAGTTTAGTGTTATGGTTACGGTTAGGGTTAGGGTTAGGGTTAGGATTAGGGTTAAGGTTAGGGTTAGGATTAGGTTTAGGGTTAGGGTTAGGGTTAGGGTTAGGGTTAGGGTTAGGGTTAGGATTAGGGTTAGGGTTAGGGTTAGGGTAAGGGTTAGGGGTTAGGGTTAGGGTTATGGTTATTGTTAGGTTTAGGGTTTAGGGTTTAGTGTTTAGGGTTTAAGGTTTAGGGTTTAGGATTGTTTAAGATTTAGGGTGGTTTAGGTTAAGGGATTAGGGTTTAGAGTTTAGGATTGTTTAAGGTTTAGTGTTGTTTAGGGTATAGTGTTTAGGGTTAAAAGTTTAGGGTTGTTTAGGGTTTAGTGTTTAGGGTTTAGGGTTGTTTAAGGTTTAGTGTTTAAGGTTTAGGTTTTAGGGTTTTTTTGGGTTTAGTGTTTAGTGTTGTTTAGGGTATATTGCTAATGGTTTAGGGTTTAGGATTATTTAGGGTTTAGTGTTTAAGGTTTAGGGTATAGGGTTGTTTAGGGTTTAGTGTTTAGGGTTGTTCATGGTTTAGTGATTAGGGTTATTTAGGGTAGTTTAGAGGTTAGTGTTTAGGGTTATTCAGTGTTTATGATTTAGGGTTGTTCAGGGTTTAGGATTTATGGTTGTTCAGGGTTTAGGATTTAGGGATTAAGGTTAAGGGGTTAGGGTTAGGGTTAGGGTTAGGGTTAGGGTTAGGGTTAAGGTTAGGGTTAGGGTTAGGGTTAGGGTTATGGTTAGTGTTAGGATTAGGGTTAGTGTTAGGGTCAGGGTTAGGTTTAGGGTTAGGGTTAGGGTTAGGGTTAGATTTAGGGTCAGGTTTAGGTTTATTGTTAGATTTAGGGTTTAGGGTTTAAGGTTTATGGTTTAGGATTGTTTAAGGTTTAGGGTGGATTAGGTTTAGGGTTTAGAGTTTAGTGTTATGGTTACGGTTAGTGTTAGGGTTAGGGTTAGGGTTAGGGTTAGGGTTAGTGTTAGGGTTAGGGTAATGGTTAGGATGAGGGTTAGGGTTAGGGTAAGGGTAAGGGTTAGGGGTTAGTGTTAGGGTTAGGATTAGGGTTAGGGTTAGGGTTAGGTTAGGGTTAGGGTTACGGTTAGGGGTTAGGGTTAGTGTTAGGGTTAGGGTTATTATTAGGGGGTTAGGTTAAAGTTTAGGATTAGTGTTAGGGTTAGAATTAGAAATAGGGTTAGTGTTAGGATTAGGGTCAGGGTTAGGTTTAGGGTTAGGGTTAGGGTTAGGGTGAGGGTTAGGGTCAGGGAGGGTTTAGGGTTAGGGTTAGGGTTAGGGTAAGATTTAGGGTTAGGTTTAGGTTTTTTGTTAGATTTAGGATTTAGGGTCTAAGGTTTATGGTTTAGGATTGTTTAAGGTTTAGGGTGGATTAGGTTTAGGGTTTAGAGTTTAGTGTTATGGTTACGGTTAGGGTTAGGGTTAGGGTTAGGGTTAGGATTAGGGTTAAGGTTAGGGTTAGGATTAGGTTTAGGTTTAGGGTTAGGGTTAGGGTTAGGGTTAGGGTTAGGGTTAGGGTTAGGGTTAGGATTAGGGTTAGGGTTAGGGTTAGGGTAAGGGTTAGGGGTTAGGGTTAGGGTTATGGTTATTTTTAGGTTTAGGGTTTAGGGTTTAGTGTTTAGGGTTTAAGGTTTAGGGTTTAGGATTGTTTAAGATTTAGGGTGGTTTAGGTTAAGGGTTTAGGGTTTAGAGTTTAGGATTGTTTAAGGTTTAGGGTTGTTTAGGGTATAGTGTTTAGGGTTAAAAGTTTAGGGTTGTTTTGGGTTTAGTGTTTAGGATTTAGGGTTGTTTAAGGTTTAGTGTTTAAGGTTTAGGTTTTTGGGTTGTTTTGAGTTTAGTGTTTAGTGTTGTTTAGGGTATAGTGTTAATGGTTTATGGTTTAGAGTTATTTAGGGTTTAGTGTTTAAGGTTTAGGGTATAGGGTTGTTTAGGATTTAGTGTTTAGGGTTGTTTATGGTTTAGTGATTAGGGTTGTTTAGGGTTGTTTAGAGGTTTGTGTTTAGGGTTATTCAGGGTTTATGATTTAGGGTTGTTCAGGGTTTAGGATTTATGGTTGTTCAGGGTTTAGAATTTAGGGATTAAGGTTAAGGGGTTAGGGTTAGGGTTAGGGTTAGGGTTAGCATTAGGGTTAGAGTTAGGGTTAGAGTTAGGGTTAGAGTTAGGGTTATGGGGTTATGTTAGGCTTAAGGTTAGGGTTAGGGTTATGGGGTTAAGGTTAGGGTTAAGGTTAGGGTTAGGTTTCGGTTTAGGGTTATGGTTAGGGTTATGGTTATTCTTAGATTTATGGTTTAAAATTTAGGGCTTATGGTTTAAGGTTTAGGGTTTAGGATTGTTTAAGTTTTAGGGTGGTTTAGGTTTAGGGTATAGAATTTAGCGTTTAAGATTGTTTAATGGTTAGGGTTGTTTAGGTTTTAGCGTTTAGAGTTGTTTAGGGTTTTTTAGGGTTGTTTATAATTTAGTGTTTAGGGTTGTTCAGGATTTATGATTTAGGATATTTTAAGGTTTAGGGTTTAAGGTTGTATAGTGTTTTAGGGTTAAGGGTATAATGTTTAGGGTTAAGGGTTTAGGGTTGTTTAGGGTATAGTGTTAATGGTTTTAGGGTTTAGGCTTGTTTAGGGTTTAGTGTTTAGGGTTTAGGGTTTTTTAGCGTTTAGTGTTTATAGTTTAGGGTTTAGGGTGCTTTTGGAATTAGTGTTTAGGGTTTTCGGGGTTTAGGGTTTAGGATTTTGGGTGTTAGGGTTAGTGTTAGGGTTAGGTTTAGGGTTAGGGTGAGGGTTAGGGTGAGGGTTAAGGTTAGGGTTAGGGTTAAGGTTAGTGTTAGTGTTAGGGTAAGGGTTAGGGTTAGGGATAGGGTTAGGGTTAGGTTTAGGGTTAGGGTTAGGGTTAGGGTTAGGGTTAGGGGTTAGGGTTAGGTTTAGTGTTAGGGGTTAGGGGTTAGTGTTAGGGTTAGGGTTAGGGTTAGGGTTAGGGTTAGGTGTTAGGGTTATTGAAAGGGTTAGGGTTATTATTAGGGGGTTAGGTTTAAGTTTAGGATTAGTGTTAGGCTTAGAATTAGAAATAGGGTTAGTGTTAGGATTAGGGTCAGGGTTAGGTTTAGGGTTAGGGTTAGGGTTAGGGTCAGGGAGGGTTTAGGGTTAGGGTTAGGGTTTGTGTTAGATTTAGGGTTAGGTTTAGGTTTATTGTTAGATTTAGGATTTAGGGTCTAAGGTTTATGGTTTAGGATTGTTTAACGTTTAGGGTGGATTAGGTTTAGGGTTTAGAGTTTAGTGTTATGGTTACAGTTAGGGTTAGGGTTAGGGTTAGGATTAGGGTTAAGGTTAGGGTTAGGATTAGGTTTAGGGTTAGGGTTAGGGTTAGGGTTAGGGTTAGGGTTAGGGTTAGGGTTAGGATTAGGTTTAGGTTTAGGGTTACGGTTAGGGTTAGGCTTAGGGTTAGGATTAGGGTTAAGGTTAGGGTTAGGTTTAGGGTTAGGGTTAGGTTTAGGGTTAGGGTTAGGGTTAGGGTTAGGGTTAGGTTTAGGGTTAGGATTAGGGTTAGGGTTAGGGTTAGGGTAAGGGTTAGGGGTTAGGGTTAGGGTTATGGTTATTGTTAGGTTTATGGTTTAGGGTTTAGTGTTTAGGGTTTAAGGTTTAGGGTTTAGGATTGTTTAAGATTTAGGGTGGTTTAGGTTAAGGGTTTAGGGTTTAGAGTTTAGGATTGTTTAAGGTTTAGGGTTGTTTAGGGTATAGTGTTTAGGGTTAAAAGTTTAGGGTTGTTTAGGGTTTAGTGTTTAGGGTTTAGGTTTGTTTAAGGTTTAGTGTTTAAGGTTTAGGTTTTAGGGTTGTTTTGGATTTAGTGTTTAGTGTTGTTTAGGGTATAGTGTTAATGGTTTAGGGTTTAGGGTTATTTAGGGTTTAGTGTTTAAGGTTTAAGGTATAGGGTTGTTTAGGGTTTAGTGTTTAGGGTTGTTTATGGTTTAGTGATTAGGGTTGTTTAGGGTTGTTTAGAGGTTAGTGTTTAGGGTTATTCAGGGTTTATGATTTAGGGTTGTTCAGGGTTTAGGATTTATGGTTGTTCAGGGTTTAGGATTTAGGGATTAAGGTTAAGGGGTTAGGGTTAGGGTTAGGGTTAGGGTTAGCATTAGGGTTAGAGTTAGGGTTAGAGTTAGGGTTATGGGGTTATGTTAGGCTTAAGGTTAGGGTTAGGGTTATGGGGTTAAGGTTAGGGTTGAGGTTAGGGTTAGGTTTAGGTTTAGGATTAGGGTTAGGGTTATGGTTATTCTTAGATTTATGGTTTAAAATTTAGGGTTTATGGTTTAAGGTTTAGGGTTTAGGATTGTTTAAGTTTTAGGGTGGTTTAGGTTTAGGGTACAAAATTTAGCGTTTAAGATTGTTTAATGGTTAGGGTTGTTTAGGTTTTAGCGTTTAGAGTTGTTTAGGGTTTTTTAGGGTTGTTTATAATTTAGTGTTTAGGGTTGTTCAGGATTTATGATTTAGGATATTTTAAGTTTTAGGGTTTAAGGTTGTATAGTGTTTTAGGGTTTAGGGTATAATGTTTAGGGTTAAGGGTTTAGGGTTGTTTAGGGTATAGTGTTAATGGTTTTAGGGTTTAGGCTTGTTTAGGGTTTAGTGTTTAGGGTTTAGGGTTTAGGGTTTTTTAGCGTTTAGTGTTTATAGTTTAGGGTTTAGGGTGCTTTTGGAATTAGTGTTTAGTATTTTTCGGGGTTTAGGGTTTAGGATTTAGGGTGTTAGGGTTAGTGTTAGGGTTAGGTTTAGGGTTAAGGTGAGGGTTAGGGTGAGGGTTAAGGTTAGGGTTAGGGTTAAGGTTAGTGTTAGTGTTAGAATAAGGGTAAGGGTTAGGGATAGGGTTAGGGTTAGGGTTAAGGTTAGGGTTAATGTTAGGGTTAGGGTTAGGGTTAGGGGTTTGGGTTGGGGTTAGTGTTAGGGGTTAGGGGTTAGTGTTAGGGTTAGGATTAGGGTTAGGGTTAGGGTTAGGTTTAGTTTTAGGGTTATTATTAGGGGTTTAGGTTTTAGTTTAGGATTAGTGTTAGGGTTAGAATTAGAAATAGGGTTAGTGTTAGGATTAGGGTCAGGATAAGGTTTAGAAATATGGTTAGGGTTAGGGTTAAGGGTAGGTTAGGGTTAGGGTTAGAATTAAGGTTTAGGGTTAATTGTTAAGATTAGGGATAGGGTGAGGTTTAGGGTTAGGTTTAGGGTTAGGGTTAGGGTTAGTGTTTGGGTTATGATTAGTGTTATGATTAGGATTAGGGTTAGGGTCATGTTTATGTTTAGGGTTAGGGTTAGGGTTAGGGTTAGATTTAGGGTTAGGTTTAGGTTTATTGTTAGATTTAGGGTTTAGGGTTTAAGGTTTATGGTTTAGGATTGTTTAAGTTTAAGGGTGGATTAGGTTTAGGGTTTAGAGTTTAGTATTATGGTTACGGTAGGGTTAGGGTTAGGGTTAGAGTTAGGGTTAGGGTTAAGGTTAGGGTTAGGGTTAAGGTTAGGGTTAGTGTTAGGGTTAGGGTTATGGTTAGTGTTAGGATTAGGGTTAGGGTTAGGGTCAGGGTTAGGTTTAGTGTTAGGGATAGGGTTAGGGTTAGATTTAGGGTTAGGTTTAGGTTTATTGTTAGATTTAGGGTTTAGTATTTAAGGTTTATGGTTTAGGATTGTTTAAGGTTTAGGGTGGATTAGGTTTAGGGTTTAGAGTTTAGTGTTATGGTTACGGTTAGGGTTAGGGTTAAAGATGGGGTTAGGGTTAGGGTTAGGGTTATGGTAAGGGTTAGGTTTAGGTTTAGGGTTAGGGTTAGGGTAAAAGTTAGGGGGTTAGTGTTAGGGTTTGTGTTAGGGTTAGGGTTAGGGTTAGGGTTAGGTTAGGGTTAGGGTTAGGGTTAGGGTTAGGGTTAGGGTTAGGTTAGGGTTAGGGTTAGGGTTAGGGTTAGGGTTAGGGTTAGGTTTAGGGTTAGTGAAAGGGTTAGGGTTATTATTAGGCGGTTAGGTTTAAGTTTAGGATTAGTGTTAGGGTTAGAAGTAGAAATAGGGTTAGTGTTAGGATTAGGGTCAGGGTTAGGTTTAGGGTTAGGGTTAGGGTTAGGGTTAGGGTCAGGGAGGGTTTAGGGTTAGGGTTAGGGTTAGGGTTAGATTTAGGTTTAGGTTTAGGTTTATTGTTAGATTTAGGATTTAGGGTCTAAGGTTTATGGTTTAGGATTGTTTAAGGTTTAGGGTGGATTAGGTTTAGGGTTTAGAGTTTAGTGTTATGGTTACGGTTAGGGTTAGGGTTAGGGTTAGGGTTAGGATTAGGGTTAAGGTTAGGGTTAGGATTAGGTTTAGGGTTAGGGTTAGGGTTAGGGTTAGGGTTAGGGTTAGGGTTAGGATTAGGGTTAGGGTTAGGGTTAGGGTAAGGGTTAGGGGTTAGGGTTAGGGTTATGGTTATTGTTAGGTTTAGGGTTTAGGGTTTAGTGTTTAGGGTTTAAGGTTTAGGGTTTAGGATTGTTTAAGATTTAGGGTGGTTTAGGTTAAGGGTTTAGGGTTTAGAGTTTAGGATTGTTTAAGGTTTAGTGTTGTTTAGGGTATAGTGTTTAGGGTTAAATGTTTAGGGTTGTTTAGGGTTTAGTGTTTAGGGTTTAGGGTTGTTTAAGGTTTAGTGTTTAAGGTTTAGGTTTTAGGGTTGTTTTGGGTTTAGTGTTTAGTGTTGTTTAGGGTATACTGCTAATGGTTTAGGGTTTAGGGTTATTTAGGGTTTAGTGTTTAAGGTTTAGGGTATAGGGTTGTTTAGGGTTTAGTGTTTAGGGTTGTTTATGGTTTAGTGATTAGGGTTATTTAGGGTAGTTTAGAGGTTAGTGTTTAGGGTTATTCAGGGTTTATGATTTAGGGTTGTTCAGGGTTTAGGATTTATGGTTGTTCAGGGTTTAGGATTTAGGGATAAAGGTTAAGGGGTTAGGGTTAGGGTTAGGGTTAGGGTTAGGGTTAGGGTTAGGGTTAGGGTTAAGGTTAGGGTTAGGGTTAGGGTTAGGGTTATGGTTAGTGTTAGGATTAGGGTTAGTGTTAGGGTCAGGGTTAGGTTTAGGGTTAGGGTTAGGGTTAGGGTTAGATTTAGGGTCAGGTTTAGGTTTATTGTTAGATTTAGGGTTTAGGGTTTAGGTTTATGGTTTAGGATTGTTTAAGGTTTAGGGTGGATTAGGTTTAGGGTTTAGAGTTTAGTGTTATGGTTACGGTTAGTGTTAGGGTTAGGGTTAGGGTTAGGGTTAGGGTTAGGGTTAGGGTTAGGGTAATGGTTAGGGTGAGGGTTAGGGTTAGGGTAAGGGTTAATGGTTAGTGTTAGGGTTAGGATTAGGGTTAGGGTTAGGGTTAGGTTAGGGTTAGGGTTAGGGTTAGGGTTAGGGGTTAGGGTTAGTGTTAGGGTTAAGGTTATTATTAGGGGGTTAGGTTTAAGTTTAGGATTAGTGTTAGGGTTAGAATTAGAAATAGGGTTAGTGTTAGGACTAGGGTCAGGGTTAGGTTTAGGGTTAGGGTTAGGGCTAGGGTGAGGGTTAGGGTCAGGGAGGGTTTAGGGTTAGGGTTAGGGTTAGGGTAAGATTTAGGGTTAGGTTTAGGTTTATTGTTAGATTTAGGATTTAGGGTCTAAGGTTTATGGTTTAGGATTGTTTAAGGTTTAGGGTGGATTAGGTTTAGGGTTTAGAGTTTAGTGTTATGGTTACGGTTAGGGTTAGGGTTAGGGTTAGGATTAGGGTTAAGGTTAGGGTTAGGATTAGGTTTAGGTTTAGGGTTAGGGTTAGGGTTAGGGTTAGGGTTAGGGTTAGTGTTAGGATTAGGGTTAGGGTTAGAGTTAGGGTAAGGGTTAGGGGTTAGGGTTAGGGTTATGGTTATTGTTAGTTTTAGGGTTTAGGGTTTAGTGTTTAGGGTTTAAGGTTTAGGGTTTAGGATTGTTTAAGATTTAGGGTGGTTTAGGTTAAGGGTTTAGGGTTTAGAGTTTAGGATTGTTTAAGGTTTAGGGTTGTTTAGGGTATAGTTTTTAGGGTTAAAAGTTTAGGGTTGTTTTGGGTTTAGTGTTTAGGGTTTAGGGTTGTTTAAGGTTTAGTGTTTAAGGTTTAGGTTTTAGGGTTGTTTTGGGTTTAGTGTTTAGTGTTGTTTAGGGTATAGTGTTAATGGTTTATGGTTTAGAGTTATTTAGGGTTTAGTGTTTAAGGTTTAGGGAATAGGGTTGTTTAGGATTTAGTGTTTAGGGTTGTTTATGGTTTAGTGATTAGGGTTGTTTAGGGTTGTTTAGAGGTTAGTGTTTAGGGTTATTCAGGGTTTATGATTTAGGGTTGTTCAGGGTTTAGGATTTATGGTTGTTCAGGGTTTAGGATTTAGGGCTTAATGTTAAGGGGTTAGGGTTAGGGTTAGGGTTAGGGTTAGGGTTAGCATTAGGGTTATAGTTAGGGTTAGAGTTAGGGTTATGGGGTTATGTTAGGCTTAAGGTTAGGGTTAGGGTTATGGGGTTAATGTTAGGGTTGTGGTTAGGGTTAGGTTTAGGTTTAGGGTTAGGGTTAGGGTTATGGTTATTCTTAGATTTAAGGTTTAAATTTTAGGGTTTATGGTTTAAGGTTTAGGGTTTAGGATTGTTTAAGTTTTAGGGTGGTTTAGGTTTAGGGTATAGGGTTTAGCGTTTAAGATTCTTTAATGTTTAGGGTTGTTTAGGTTTTAGCGTTTAGAGTTGTTTAGGGTTTTTTAGGGTTGTTTATGATTTAGTGTTTAGGGTTGTTCAGTATTTATGATTTAGGATATTTTAAGGTTTAGGGTTTAATGTTGTATAGTGTTTTAGGGTTTAGGGTATATTGTTTAGGGTTAAGGGTTTAGGGTTGTTTAGGGTATAGTGTTAATGGTTTTAGGGTTTAGGCTTGTTTAGTGTTTAGTGTTTAGGGTTTAGGGTTTAGGGTTTTTTAGCGTTTAGTGTTTACAGTTTAGGGTTTAGGGCGCTTTTGGAATTAGTGTTTAGGGTTTTTCGGGGTTTAGTGTTTAGGATTTAGGGTGTTAGTGTTAGTGTTAGGGTTAGGTTTAGGGTTAAGGTGAGGGTTAGGGTGAGGGTTAAGGTTAGGGTTAGGGTTAAGGTTAGTGTTAGTGTTAGGGTAAGGGTTAGGGTTAGGGATAGGGTTAGGGTTAGGGTTAGGGTTAGGGTTAAGTTTAGGGTTAGGGTTAGGGTTAGGGTTAGGGGTTAGGGTTAGGGTTAGTGTTAGGGGTTAGGGGTTAGTGTTAGGGTTAGGGTTAGGGTTAGGGTTAGGTTAGGGTTATTATTAGGGGGTTAGGTTTTAGTTCAGGATTAGTGTTCGGGTTAGAATTAGAAATAGGGTTAGTGTTAGGATTAGGGTCAGGGTTAGGTTTAGGGATATGGTTAGGGTTAGGGTTAAGGGTAGGGTTAGTGTTAGGGTTAGATTTAAAGTTTAGGGTTTAGTGTTAGGAATAGGGATAGTGTGAGGTTTAGGGTTAGGTTTAGGTTTAGGGTTAGGGTTAGGGTTAGGGTCAGATTTAGGGTTAGGTTTAGGTTTATTGTTAGATTTAGGGTTTAGGGTTTAAGGTTTAAGGTTTAGGATTGTTTAAGGTTTAGGGTAGATTAGGTTTAGGGTTTAGAGTTTAGTATTATGGTTACGGTTAGTGTTAGGGTTAGGGTTAGAGTTAGGGTTAGGGTTTGGGTTAGGGTTAGGGTTAGGGTTAGGGTTAAGGTTAGGGTTAATGTTAGGGTTAGAGTTATGGTTAGTGTTAGGATTAGGGTTAGGTTTAGGGTCAGGGATAGGTTTAGGGTTAGGGATAGGGTTAGGGTTAGATTTAGGGTTAGGTTTAGGTTTATTGTTAGATTTAGGATTTAGGGTCTAAGGTTTATGGTTTAGGATTGTTTAAGGTTTAGGGTAGATTAGGTTTAGGGTTTAGAGTTTAGTGTTATGGTTACAGTTAGGGTTAGGGTTAGGGATGGGGTTAGGGTTAGGGTTAGGGTTATGGTAAGGGTTAGGGTTAGGGTTAGGGTTAGGGTTATGGTAAAAGTTAGGGGGTTAGTGTTAGGGTTTGGGTTAGGGTTAGGGTTAGGGTTAGGGTTAGGTTAGGGTTAGGGTTAGGGTTAGGGTTAGGGTTAGGGTTAGGGGTTAGGGTTAGTGTTAGGGTTAAATTAGGGCTAGGGTTAGGTTAGGGTTAGGGTTAGGGTTAGAGTTAGGGTTAGAGTTAGGGTTAGAGTTAGGGTTATGGGGTTATGTTAGGCTTAAAGTTAGGGTTAGGGTTATGGGGTTAAGGTTAGGGTTGGGGTTAGGGTTAGGTTTAGGTTTAGGGTTAGGGTTAGGGTTATGGTTATTCTTAGATTTATGGTTTAAAATTTAGGGCTTATGGTTTAAGGTTTAGTCTTTAGGATTGTTTAAGTTTTAGTGTGGTTTAGGTTTAGGGTATAGAATTTAGCGTTTAAGATTGTTTAATGGTTAGGGTTGTTTAGGTTTTAGCGTTTAGAGTTGTTTAGGGTTTTTTAGGGTTGTTTATAATTTAGTGTTTAGGGTTGTTCAGGATTTATGATTTAGGATATTTTAAGGTTTAGGGTTTAAGGTTGTATAGTGTTTTAGGGTTTAGTGTATAATGTTTAGGGTTAAGGGTTAAGGGTTGTTTAGGGTATAGTGTTAATGGTTTTAGGGTTTAGGCTTGTTTAGGGTTTAGTGTTTAGGGTTTAGTGTTTAGGGTTTTTTAGCGTTTAGTGTTTATAGTTTAGGGTTTAGGGTGCTTTTGGAATTAGTGTTTAGGGTTTTTCGGGGTTTAGGGTTTAGGATTTAGGGTGTTAGGGTTAGTGTTAGGGTTAGGTTTAGGGTTAAGGTGAGGGTTAGGGTGAGGGTTAAGGTTAGGGTTAGGGTTAAGGTTAGTGTTAGTGTTAGGGTAAGGGTTAGGGTTAGGGATAGGGTTAGGGTTAGGTTTAGGGTTAGGGTTAGGGTTAGGGTTAGGGTTAGGGGTTGGGGTTAGGTTTAGTGTTAGGGGTTAGGGGTTAGTGTTAGGATTAGGGTTAGGGTTAGGGTTAGGGTTAGGTTTAGTGTAGGGTTATTATTAGGGGGTTAGGTTTTAGTTTAGGATTAGTGTTAGGGTTAGAATTAGAAATAGGGTTAGTGTTAGGATTAGGGTCAGGGTTAGGTTTAGGGATAGGGTTAGGGTTAGGGTTAAGGGTAGGGTTAGGGTTAGGGTTAGATTTAAAGTTTAGGGTTTAGTGTTAGGATTAGGGATAGTGTGAGGTTTAGGGTTAGGTTTAGGGTTAGGGTTAGGGTTAGTGTTTGGGTTATGATTAGTGTTAGGATTAGGGTTAGGGTTAGGGTCAGGTTTAGGTTTAGGGTTAGGGTTAGGGTTAGGGTTATATTTAGGGTTAGGTTTAGGTTTATTGTTAGATTTAGGGTTTAGGGTTTAAGGTTTATGGTTTAGGATTGTTTAAGGTTTAGGGTGGATTAGGTTTAGGGTTTAGAGTTTAGTATTATGGTTACGGTTAGGGTTAGGGTTAGGGTTAGAGACAGGGTTAGGGTAAGGGTTAGGGTTAGGGTTAAGGTTAGGGTTAGGGTTAGGGTTATGGTTAGTGTTAGGATTAGGGTTAGGGTTATGGTCAGGGTAAGGTTTAGGGTTAGGGTTAGGGTTAGGGTTAGATTTAAGGTCAGGTTTAGGTTTATTGTTAGATTTAGGGTTTAGGGTTTAAGGTTTATGGTTTAGGATTGTTTAAGGTTTAGGGTGGATTAGGTTTAGGGTTTAGAGTTTAGTGTTATGGTTACGTTTAGTGTTAGGGTTAGGGTTAGGGTTAGGTTAGGGTTAGGGTTAGGGTAATGGTTAGAGTTAGGGTTAGGGTTAGGGTTAGGGTAAGGGTTAGGGGTTAGTGTTAAGGTTAGGGTTAGGGTTAGGGTTAGGGTTAGGGTTAAGGTTAGGGGTTAGGGTTAGTGTTAGGGTTAGGGTTATTATTAGGGCGTTAGGTTTACGTTTAGGATTAGTGCTAGGGTTAGAATTAGAAATAGGGTTAGTGTTAGGATTAGGGTCAGGGTTAGGTTTAGGGTTAGGGTTAGGGTTAGGGTTAGGGTTAGGGTTAGGGTCAGGGAGGGTTTAGGGTTAGGGTTATGGTTAGGGTTAGATTTAGGGTTAGGTTTATGTTTATTGTTAGATTTAGGATTTAGGGTCTAAGGTTTATGGTTTAGGATTGTTTAAGGTTTAGGGTTGATTAGGTTTAGGGTTTAGAGTTTAGTGTTATGGTTACGGTTAGGGTTAGGGTTAGGGTTAGGATTAGGGTTAAGGTTAGGGTTAGGATTAGGTTTAGAGTTAGGGTTAGGGTTAGGGTTAGGGTTAGGGTTAGGGTTAGGGTTAGGGTTAAAATTAGGGTTAGGGTTAGGGTTAGGGTAAGGGTTAGGTGTTAGGGTTAGGGTTATGGTTATTTTTAGGTTTAGGGTTTAGGGTTTAGTGTTTAGGGTTTAAGGTTTAGGGTTTAGGATTGTTTAAGATTTAGGGTGGTTTAGGTTAAGGGTTTAGGGTTTAGACTTTAGGATTGTTTAAGGTTTAGGGTTGTTTAGGGTATAGTGTTTAGGGTTAAAAGTTTAGGGTTGTTTAGGCTTTAGTGTTTAGGGTTTAGGGTTGTTTAAGTTTTAGTGTTTAAGGTTTAGGTTTTAGGGTTGTTTTGGGTTAATGTTTAGTGTTGTTTAGGGTATACTGTTAATGGTTTAGGGTTTAGGGTTATTTAGGGTTTAGTGTTTAAAGTTTAGGGTATAGGGTTGTTTAGGGTTTAGTGTTTAGGGTTGTTTATGGTTTAGTGATTAGGGTTGTTTAGGGTTGTTTAGAGGTTAGTGTTTAGGGTTATTCAGGATTTATGATTTAGGGTTGTTCAGGGTTTAGGATTTATGGTTGTTCAAGTTTTAGGATTTAGGGATTAAGGTTAAGGGGTTAGGGTTAGGTTTAGGGTTAGGGTTAGGGTTAGGGTTAGGGTTAGGGTTAGGGTTAGGGTTAAGGTTAGGGTTAGGGTTAGGGTTAGGGTTATGGTTAGTGTTAGGATTAGGGTTAGGGTTAGGGTCAGGGTAAGGTTTAGGGTTAGGGTTAGGGTTAGGGTTAGATTTAAGGTCAGGTTTAGGTTTATTGTTAGATTTAGGGTTTAGGGTTTAAGGTTTATGGTTTAGGATTGTTTAAGGTTTAGGGTGGATTAGGTTTACGGTTTAGAGTTTAGTGTTATGGTTATGGTTAGTGTTAGGGTTAGGGTTAGGGTTAGGGTTAGGGTTTTGGGTTAGGGTTAGTGTTAGGGTTAGAGTTAGGGTTAGAGTTAGGGTTATGGGGTTATGTTAGGCTTAAGGTTAGGGTTAGGGTTATGGGTTTAAGGTTAGGGTTAGAGTTAGGGTTAGAGTTAGGGTTAGAGTTAGGGTTATGGGGTTATGTTAGGCTTAAAGTTAGGGTTAGGGTTATGGGGTTAAGGTTAGGGTTGGGGTTAGGGTTAGGTTTAGGTTTAGGGTTAGGGTTAGGGTTATGGTTATTCTTAGATTTATGGTTTAAAATTTAGGGTTTATGGTTTAAGGTTTAGGGATTATGATTGTTTAAGTTTTAGGGTGGTTTACGTTTAGGGTATAGGGTTTAGAGTTTAAGATTGTTTAATGATTAGGGTTGTTTAGGTTTTAGCGTTTAGAGTTGTTTAGGGTTTTTTAGGGTTGTTTATGATTTAGTGTTTAGGGTTGTTCAGGATTTATGATTTAGGATATTTTAAGGTTTAGGGTTTAAGGTTGTATAATGTTTTAGGGTTTAGGGTATAATGTTTAGGGTTAAGGGTTTAGGGTGCTTTTGAAATTAGTGTTTAGGGTTTTTCGGGGTTTAGGGTTTAGGATTTAGGGTGTTAGGGTTAGTTTTAGGGTTAGGTTTAGGGTTAAGGTGAGGGTTAGGGTGAGGGTTAAGGTTAGGGTTAGGGTTAAGGTTAGTTTTAGTGTTAGGGTAAGGGTTAGGGTTAGGGATAGGGTTAGGGTTAGGGTTAGGGTTAGGGTTAAGGTTAGGGTTAGGGTTAGGGTTAGGGTTAAGTGTTTTGGTTAGGGTTAGTGTTAGGGGTTAGGGGTTAGTGTTAGTGTTAGTGTTAGGGTTAGGGTTAGGGTTAGGTTTAATGTTAGGGTTATTATTAGGGGGTTACGTTTTAGTTTAGGATTAGTGTTAGGGTTAGAATTAGAAATAGGGTTAGTGTTAGGATTAGGGTCAGGGTTAGGTTTAGCGATATGGTTAGGGTTAGCTTTAAGGGTAGGGTTAGGGTTAGGGTTAGGGTTAGATTTAAAGTTTAGGGTTTAGTGTTAGGATTAGGGATAGTGTGAGGTTTAGGGTTAGGTTTAGGGTTAGGGTTAGGGTTAGTGTTTGTGTTATGATTAGTGTTATTATTAGGGTTAGGGTTAGGGTCAGGTTTAGGTTTAGGGTTAGGGTTAGGGTTAGGGATAGATTTAGGGTTAGGTTTAGGTTTATTGTTAGATTTAGGGTTTAGGGTTTAAGGTTTAAGGTTTAGGATTGTTTAAGGTTTAGGGTAGATTAGGTTTAGGGTTTAGAGTTTAGTATTATGGTTACGGTTAGGGTTAGGGTTATTGTTAGAGTTAGGGTTAGGGTTTGGGTTAGGGTTAGGGTTAAGGTTAGGGTTAGTGTTAGGGTTAGGGTTATGGTTAGTGTTAGAATTAGGGTTAGGGTTCGGGTCAGGGTTAGGTTTAGGGTTAGGGATAGGGTTAGGGTTAGATTTAGGGTTAGGTTTAGATTTATTGTTAGATTTAGGGTTTAGGGTTTAAGGTTTATGGTTTAGGATTTTTTAAGGTTTAGGGTGGATTAGGTTTAGGGTTTAGAGTTTAGTGTTATGGTTACGGTTAGGGTTAGGGTTAGGGATGGGGTTACGGTTAGGGTTAGGTTTATGGTACTGGTTAGGGTTAGGGTTAGGATTAGGGTTAGGGTAAAAGTTAGGGCGTTAGTGTTAGGGTTTGGGTTAGGGTTAGGGTTAGGGTTAGGGTTAGGGTTAGGGTTAGGGGTTAGGGTTAGTGTTAGGGTTAGGGTTATTATTAGGGGGTTAGGTTTAAGTTTAGGATTAGTGTTAGGGTTAGAATTAGAAATAGGGTTAGTGTTAGGATTAGGGTCAGGGTTAGGTTTAGGGTTAGGGTTAGGGTTAGGGTTAGGGTTAGTGTCAGTGAGGGTTTAGGGTTAGGGTTAGGGTTAGGGTTAGATTTAGGGTTAGGTTTAGGTTTATTGTTAGATTTAGGATTTAGGGTCTAAGGTTTATGGTTTAGGATTGTTTAAGGTTTAGGGTGGATTAGGTTTAGGGTTTAGAGTTTAGTGTTATGATTACGGTTAGGGTTAGGGTTAGGGTTAGGATTAGGGTTAAGGTTGGGGTTAGGATTAGGTTTAGGGTTAGGGTTAGGGTTAGGGTTAGGGTTAGGGTTAGGGTTAGGGTTAGGGTTAGGGTTAGGATTAGGGTTAGGGTTAGGGTTAGGGTAAGGGTTAGGTGTTAGGGTTAGGGTTATGGTTATTGCTAGGTTTAGGGTTTAGGGTTTAGTGTTTAGGGTTTAAGGTTTAGGGTTTAGGATTTTTTAAGATTTAGGGTGGTTTAGGTTAAGGGTTTAGGGTTTAGAGTTTAGGATTGTTTAAGGTTTAGGGTTGTTTAGGGTATAGTGTTTAGGGTTAAAAGTTTAGGGTTGTTTAGGGTTTAGTGTTTAGGGTTTAGGGTTGTTTAAGGTTTATTGTTTAAGGTTTAGGTTTTAGGGTTGTTTTGGGTTTAGTGTTTAGTGTTGTTTAGGGTATAGTGTTAATGGTTTAGGGTTTAGGGTTATTTAGGGTTTAGTGTTTAAAGTTTAGGGTATAGGGTTGTTTAGGGTTTAGTGTTTAGGGTTGTTTATGGTTTAGTGATTAGGGTTGTTTAGGGTTGTTTAGAGGTTAGAGTTTAGGGTTATTCAGGGTTTATGATTTAGGGTTGTTCAGGGTTTAGGATTTATGGTTGTTCAGGGTTTAGGATTTAGGGATTAAGCTTAAGGGGTTAGGGTTAGGTTTAGGTTTAGGGTTAGGGTTAGGTTTATGGTTATTCTTAGATTTATGGTTTAAAATTTAGGGCTTATGGTTTAAGGTTTAGGGTTTAGGATTGTTTAAGTTTTAGGGTGGTTTAGGTTTTGGGTATAGAATTTAGCGTTTAAGATTGTTTAATGGTTAGGGTTGTTTATGTTTTAGCGTTTAGAGTTGTTTAGGGTTTTTTAGGGTTGTTTATAATTTAGTGTTTAGGGTTGTTCAGTATTTATGATTTAAGATATTTTAAGGTTTAGGGTTTAAGGTTGTATAGTGTTTTAGGGTTTAGGGTATAATGTTTAGGGTTAAGGGTTTAGGATTGTTTAGGGTATAGTGTTAATGGTTTTAGGGTTTAGGCTTGTTTAGGGTTTAGTGTTTAGGGTTTAGGGTTTAGGGTTTCTTAGCGTTTAGTGTTTATAGTTTAGGGTTTAGGGTGCTTTTGGAATTAGTGTTTAGGGTTTTTCGGGGTTTAGGGTTTAGGATTTAGGGTGTTAGGGTTAGTGTTAGGGTTAGGTTTAAGGTTAAGGTGAGGGTTAATGTGAGGGTTAAGGTTAGGGTTAGGGTTAAGGTTAGTGTTAGTGTTAGGGTAAGGGTTAGGGTTAGGGATAGGGTTAGGGTTAGGGTTAGGGTTAGGGTTAAGGTTAGGGTTAGGGTAAGGGTTAGGGTTAGGGGTTAGTGTTAGGGTTAGTGTTAGGGGTTAGGGGTTAGTGTTAGGGTTAGGGTTAGGGTTAGGGTTAGGGTTAGGTTTACTGTTAGGGTTATTATTAGGGGGTTAGGTTTTAGTTTAGGATTAGTGTTAGGGTTAGAATTAGAAATAGGGTTAGTGTTAGGATTAGGGTCAGGGTTAGGTTTAGGGATATGGTTAGGGTTAGGGTTAAGGCTAGAGTTAGGGTTAGGGTTAGATTTAAAGTTTAGGGTTTAGTGTTAGGATTAGGGATAGTGTAAGGTTTAGGGTTAGGTTTAGAGTTAGGGTTAGGTTTAGTGTTTGGGTTATGATTAGTGTTATTATTAGGTTTAGGGTTAGGGTCAGGTTTAGGTTTAGGGTTAGGGTTAGGGTTAGGGTTAGATTTAGGGTTAGGTTTAGGTTTATTGTTAGATTTAGGGTTTAGGTTTTAAGGTTTAAGGTTTAGGATTGTTTAAGGTTTAGGGTAGATTAGGTTTAGGGTTTAGACTTTAGTATTATGGTTACGGTTAGGGCTAGGGTTAGGGTTAGAGTTAGGGTTAGGGTTAGGGTTAGGGTTAGGGTTAGGATTAAGGTTAAGGTTAGGGTTAATGTTAGGGTTAGGGTTAGGGTAAAAGTTAGGGGGTTAGTGTTAGGGTTAGGGTTAGGGTTAGGGTTAGGTTTAGGTTAGGGTTAGGGTTAGGGTTAGGGTTAGGGTTAGGGGTTAGTGTTAGTGTTAGGGTTAGGGTTATTATTAGGGGGTTAGGTTTAAGTTTAGGAATAGTGTTAGGGTTAGAATTAGAAATAGGGTTAGTGTTAGGATTAGGGTCAGGATTAGGTTCAGGGTTAGGGTTAGGGTTAGGGTTAGGGTTAGGGTCAGGGAGGGTTTAGGTTTAGGATTAGGGTTAGGGTTAGATTTAGGGTTAGGTTTAGGTTTATTGTTAGATTTAGGATTTAGGGTCTAAAGTTTATGGTTTAGGATTTTTTAATGTTTAGTGTGGATTAGGTTTAGGGTTTAGAGTTTAGTGTTATGGTTACGGTTAGGGTTAGGGTTAGGGTTAGGGTTAGGATTAGGGTTAAGTTTAGGGTTAGGATTAGGTTTAGGGTTAGGGTTAGGGTTAGGGTTAGGGTTATGGTTAGGGTTAGGGTTAGGTTTAGGGTTAGGATTAGGGTTAGGGTTAGGGTTAGGGTAAGGGTTAGGGGTTAGGATTAGGGTTATGGTTATTGTTAGGTTTATGGTTTAGGGTTTAGTGTTTAGGGTTTAAGGTTTAGGGTTTAGGATTGTTTAAGATTTAGGGTGGTTTAGGTTACGAGTTTAGGGTTTAGAGTTTAGGATTGTTTAAGGTTTAGGGTTGTTTAGGGTATAGTGTTTAGGGTTAAAAGTTTAGGGTTGTTTAGGGTTTAGTGTTTATGGTTTAGGGTTGTTTAAGGTTTAGTGTTTAAGGTTTAGGTTTTAGGGTTGCTTTGGGTTTAGTGTTTAGTGTTGTTTAGGGTATAGTGTTAATGGTTTAGGGTTTAGGGTTATTTAGGGTTTAGTGTTTAAGGTTTAAGGTATAGGGTTGTTTAGGGTTTAGTGTTTAGGGTTGTTTATGGTTTAGTGATTAGGGTTGTTTAGGGTTGTTTAGAGGTTAGTGTTTAGGGTTATTCAGGGTTTATGATTTAGGGTTGTTCAGGGTTTAGGATTTATGGTTGTTCATGGTTTAGGATTTAGGGATTAAGGTTAAGGGGTTAAGGTTAGGGTTAGTGTTAGGGTTAGGGTTAGGGTTAGCATTAGGGTTACAGTTAGGGTTAGAGTTAAGGTTATGGGGTTATGTTAGGCTTAAGGTTAGGGTTAGGGTTATGGGGTTAAGGTTAGGGTTGGGGTTAGGGTTAGGTTTAGGATTAGGGTTAGGGTTAGGGTTATGGTTATTCTTAGATTTATGGTTTAAAATTTAGGGTTTATGGTTTAAGGTTTAGGGTTTAGGATTGTTTAAGTTTTAGGGTGGTTTAGGTTTAGGGTATAGGGTTTAGCGTTTAAGATTGTTTAATGTTTAGGGTTGTTTAGGTTTAGCGTTTAGAGTTGTTTAGGGTTTTTTAGGGTTGTTTATGATTTAGTGTTTAGGGTTGTTCAGGATTTATGATTTAGGATATTTTAAGGTTTAGGGTTTAAGGTTGTACAGTGTTTTAGGGTTTAGGGTATAATGTTTAGTGTTAAGGGTTTAGGGTTGTTTAGGGTATAGTGTTAATGGTTTTAGGGTTTAGGCTTGTTTAGGGTTTAGTGTTTAGGGTTTAGGGTTTAGGGTTTTTTAGCGTTTAGTGTTTATAGTTTAGGGTTTAGCGTGCTTTTGGAATTAGTGTTTAGGGTTTTTCGGGGTTTAGGGTTTAGGATTTAGGGAGTTAGGGTTAGTGTTAGGGTTAGGTTTAGGGTTAAGGTGAGGGTTAGGGTGAAGTTTAAGGTTAGGGTTAGGGATAATGTTAGTGTTAGTGTTAGAATAAGGGTTAGGGTTAGGGATAGGTTTATGGTTAGGGTTAGGGTTAGGGTTAAGGTTAGGGTTAGGGTTAGGGTTAGGGTTAGGGGTTTGGGTTAGGGTTAGTGTTAGGGGTTAGGGGTTAGTGTTAGGGTTAGGGTTAGGGTTAGGGTTAGGGTTAGGTTTAGTGTTAGGGTTATTATTAGGGTGTTAGGTTTTAGTTTAGGATGAGTGTTAGGGTTAGAATTAGAAATAGGGTTAGTGTTAGGATTAGGGTCAGGGTTAGGTTTAGAAATATGGTTAGGGTTAGGGTTAAGGGTAGGGTTAAAGTTAGGGTTAGAATTAAAGTTTAGGGTTTAGTGTTAGGATTAGGGATAGTGTGAGGTTTAGGGTTAGGTTTAGGGTTAGGTTTAGGGTTAGTGTTTGGGTTATGATTAGTGTTAGGATTAGTATTAGGGTTAGGGTAAGGTTTATGTTTAGGGTTAGGGTTAGGGTTAGGGTTAGATTTAGGGTTAGGTTTAGGTTTATTGTTAGATTTAGGGTTTAGGGTTTAAGGTTTATGGTTTAGGATTGTTTAAGTTTAAGGGTGGATTAGGTTTAGGGTTTAGAGTTTAGTATTATGGTTACGGTTATGGTTAGGGTTAGGGTTATGGTTAGTGTTAGGATTAGGGTTAGGGTTAGGGTCAGGGTTAGGTTTAGGGTTAGGGAGAGGGTTAGGGTTAGATTTAGGGTTAGGTTTAGGTTTATTGTTAGATTTAGGGTTTAGGGTTTAAGATTTATGGTTTAGGATTGTTTAAAGTTTAGGGTGGATAAGGTTTAGGGTTTAGAGTTTAGTGTTATGGTTAAGGTTAGGGTTAGAGTTAGGGATGGAGTTAGGTTTAGGGTTAGGGTTATGGTAAGGGTTAGGTTTAGGGTTAGGGTTAGGGTTAGGGTAAAAGTTAGGGGGTTAGTGTTAGGGTTTGTGTTAGGGTTAGGGTTAGGGTTAGGGTTAGGTTAGGGTTAGGGTTAGGGTTAGGGTTAGGTTTAAGGGTTAGGGTTAGTGAAAGGGTTAGGGTTATAATTAGGGGGTTAGGTTTAAGTTTATGATTAGTGTTAGGGTTAGAATTAGAAATAGGGTTAGTGTTAGGATTAGGGTCAGGGTTAGGTTTAGGGTTAGGGTTAGGGTTAGGGTCAGGCAGGGTTTAGGGTTAGGGTTAGGGTTAGGGTTAGATTTAGGGTTAGGTTTAGGTTTATTGTTAGATTTAGGATTTAGGGTCTAAGGTTTATGGTTTAGGATTGTTTAAGGTTTAGGGTGGATTAGGTTTAGGGTTTAGAGTTTAGTGTTATGGTTACGGTTAGGGTTAGGGTTAGGGTTAGGATTAGGGTTAAGATTAGGGTTAGGATTAGGTTTAGGGTTAGGGATAGGGTTAGCGTTAGGGTTAGGGTTAGGGTTAGGGTTAGGGTTAGGATTAGGTTTAGGGTTAGGGTTACGGTTGGGGTTAGGGTTAGGGTTAGGATTAGGGTTAATGTTAGGGTTAGGTTTAGGGTTAGGATTAGGGTTAGGGTTAGAGTTAGGGTTAGGTTTAGGATTAGGGTTAGGGTTAGGGTTAGGGTAAGGGTTAGGGGTTAGGGTTAGGGTTATGGTTATTGTTAGGTTTAGGGTTTAGAGTTTAGTGTTTACGGTTTAAGGTTTAGGGTTTAGGATTGTTTATGATTTAGGGTGGTTTAGGTTAAGGGTTTAGGGTTTAGAGTTTAGGATTGTTTAAGGTTTAGGGTTGTTTAGGGTATAGTGTTTAGGGTTAAAAGTTTAGGGTTCTTTAGGGTTTAGTGTTTAGGGTTTAGGGTTATTTAAGGTTTAGTGTTTAAGGTTTAGGTTTTAGGGTTGTTTTGGGTTTAGTGTTTAGTGTTGTTTAGGGTATAGTGTTAATGGTTTAGGGTTTAGGGTTATTTAGGGTTTAGTGTTAAGGTTTAAGGTATAGGGTTGTTTAGGGTTTAGTGTTTAGGGTTGTTTATGGTTTAGTGATTAGGGTTGTTTAGGGTTGTTTAGAGGTTAGTGTTTAGGGTTATTCAGGGTTTATGATTTAGGGTTGTTCAGGGTTTAGGATTTATGGTTGTTCAGGGTTTAGGATTTAGGGATTAAGGTTAAGGGGTTAGAGTTAGGGTTAGGGTTAGGGTTAGCATTAGGGTTAGAATTAGGGTTAGAGTTAGGGTTATGGGGTTATGTTAGGCTTAAGGTTAGGTTTAGGGTTATGGGGTTAAGGTTAGGGTTGGGGTTAGGGTTAGGTTTAGGTTTAGGGTTAGGGTTAGGGTTATGGTTATTCTTAGATTTATTGTTTAAAATTTAGGGTTTATGGTTTAAGGTTTAGGATTTAGGATTGTTTAAGTTTTAGGGTGGTTTAGGTTTAGGGTATAGAATTTAGCGTTTCAGATTGTTTAATGGTTAGGGTTGTTTATGTTTTAGCGTTTAGAGTTGTTTAGGGTTTTTTAGGGTTGTTTATGATTTTGTGTAGGGTTGTTCAGGATTTATGATTTAGGATATTTTAAGGTTTAGGGTTTAAGGTTGTATAGTGTTTTAGGGTTTAGGGTATAATGTTTAGTGTTAAGGGTTTTGGGTTGTTTAGGGTATAGTGTTAATGGTTTTAGGGTTTAAGCTTGTTTAGGGTTTAGTGTTTAGGGTTTAGGGTTTAGGGTTTTTTAGCGTTTAGTGTTTATAGTTTAGGGTTTAGGGTGCTTTTGGAATTAGTGTTTAGGGTTTTTCGGGGTTTAGGGTTTAGGATTTAGGGTGTTAGGGTTAGTGTTAGGGTTAGGTTTTGGGTTAAGGTGAGGGTTAGGGTGAGGGTTAAGGTTAGGGTTAGGGTTAAGGTTAGTGTTAGTGTTAGGGTAAGGGTTAGGGTTAGGGATAGGGTTAGGGTTAGGGTTAGGGTTAGGGTTAGGGTTAGGGTTAGGGTTAGGGTTAGGGTTAGGGTTAGGGTTAGGGGTTAGGGTTAGGGTTAGTGTTAGGGGTTAGGCGTTAGTGTTAGGGTTACGGTTAGGGTTAGGGTTAGGGTTAGGTTTAGTGTTAGGGTTATTATTAGGGGGTTAGGTTTTAGTTAAGGATTAGTGTTAGGGTTAGATTTAGAAATAGGGTTAGTGTTAGGATTAGGGTCAGTGTTAGGTTTAGGGATAGGGTTAGGGTTAGGGTTAAGGGTAGGGTTAGGGTTAGGATTAGATTTAAAGTTTAGGGTTTAGTGTTAGGATTAGGAATAGTGTGAGGTTTAGGGTTAGGTTTAGGGTTAGGGTTAGGGTTAGTGTTTGGGTTATGATTAGTGTTAGGATTAGGGTTAGGGTTAGGGTCAGGTTTAGGTTTAGGGTTAGGGTTAGGGTTAGGGTTAGATTTAGGGTTAGGTTTAGGTTTATTGTTAGATTTAGAGTTTAGGGTTTAAGGTTTATGGTTTAGGATTGTTTAAGGTTTAGGGTGGATTAGGTTTAGGGTTTAAAGTTTAGTATTATGGTTACGGTTAGGGTTAGGGTTAGGGTTAGAGTTAGGTTTAGGGTTATTGTTAGGGTTAGGGTTAGGGTTAAGGTTAGGGTTAGTGTTAGGGTTAGGGTTATGGTTAGTGTTAGGATTAGGGTTAGGGTTATGGTCAGGGTTAGGTTTAGGGTTAGGGATAGGGTTAGGGTTAGATTTAGGGTTAGGTTTAGGTTTATTGTTAGATTTAGGGTTTAGGGTTTAAGGTTTATGGTTTAGGATTGTTTAAGGTTTAGGGTAGATTAGGTTTAGGGTTTAGAGTTTAGTGTTATGGTTACGGTTAGGGTTAGGGTTAGGGATTGGGTTAGGGTTAGGGTTAGGGTTATGGTAAGTGTTAGGGTTAGGGTTAGGGTTAGGGTAAAAGTTAGGGGGTTAGTTTTAGGGTTTGGGTTAGGGTTAGGGTTAGGGTTAGTGTAGGGTTAAGGTTAGGGTTAGGGTTAGGGTTAGGGTTAGTGTTAGGGTTAGGGTTATTATTAGGGGGTTAGGTTTAAGTTTAGGATCAGTGTTAGGGTTAGAATTAGAAATAGGTTTAGTGTTAGGATTAGGGTCAGTGTTCGGTTTAGGTTTAGGGTTAGGGTTAGGGTTAGGGTTAGGGTTAGGGTCAGGGAGGGTTTAGGGTTAGGGTTAGATTTAGGGTTAGGTTTAGGTTTATTGTTAGATTTATGGTTTAGGGTCTACGGTTTATGGTTTAGGATTGTTAAAGGTTTAGGGTGGATTAGGTTTAGGGTTTAGAGTTTAGTGTTATGGTTACGGTTAGGGTTAGGGTTAGGGTTAGGGTTAGGATTAGGGTTAAGGTTAGGGTTAGGGTTAGGTTAGGGTTAGGGTTAGGGTTAGGGTTAGGGTAAGGGTTAGGGGTTAGGGTTAGTGTTAGGGTTAAGGTTAGGGTTAGGGTTAAGGTTAGGGTTAGGGTTAGGGTTAAAGTTAGGGTTAGGGTTAGGGTTAGGGTTAGGGTTAGGGTTAGGGTTAGGTTTAGGGTAAGGTTAGGGTTAGGGTTAGGGTTAGGGTTAGGGGTTAGGGTTAGGGTTAGGGTTAGAAGTTAGGGGTTAGGGTTAGGGTTAGGGTTAGTGTTAGGGTTATGGTTAGGGTTAGGGTGAGGGTTAGGGTTAGGGTTATGTGGTTATGTTAGGCTTAAGGTTAGGGTTAGGGTTATGGGGTTAAGGTTAGGGTTGGGGTTAGGGTTAGGTTTAGGTTTAGGGTTAGGGTTAGGGTTATGGTTATTCTTAGATTTATGGTTTAAAATTTAGGGTTTATGGTTTAAGGTTTAGGGTTTAGGATTGTTTAAGTTTTAGGGTGGTTTAGGTTTAGGGTATAGGATTTAGCGTTTAAGATTGTTTAATGTTTAGGGTTGATTATGTTTTAGCGTTTAGAGTTGATTATGTTTTTTTAGGGTTGTTTATGATTTAGTGTTTAGGGTTGTTCAGGATTTATGATTTAGGATATTTTAAGGTTTAGGGTTTAAGTTTGTATAGTGTTTTAGGGTTTAGGCTATAATGTTTAGGGTTAAGGGTTTAGGGTTGTTTAGAGTATAGTGTTAATGGTTTTAGGGTTTAGGCTTGTTTAGGGTTTAGTGTTTAGGGTTTAGGGTTTAGGGTTTTTTAGCGTTTAGTGTTTAGAGTTTAGGGTTTAGGGTGCTTTTGGAATTAGTGCTTAGAGTTTTTCTGGGTTTAGGGTTTAGGATTTAGGGTGTTAGGGTTAGTGTTAGGGTTAGGTTTAGGGTTGGGGTGAGGGTTAGGGTGAGGGTTAGGGTGAGGGTTAAGGTTAGGGTTAGGGTTAAGGTTAGTGTTAGTGTTAGGGTAAGGGTTAGGTTTAGGGATAGGGTTAGGGTTAGGGTTATGTTTAGGGTTAGGGTTAGTGTTAGGGTTAGGTTAGGGTTAGGGTAAGGGTTAGGGGTTAGGGTCAGGGTTAGTGTTAGGGGTTAGGGGTTAGGGTTAGGATTAGGGTTAGGGTTATGGTTA
Organism: Micromys minutus; assembly: GCF_963924665.1. Classification (NCBI taxonomy): domain Eukaryota; kingdom Metazoa; phylum Chordata; class Mammalia; order Rodentia; family Muridae; genus Micromys; species Micromys minutus. The sequence continues at coordinate 3,326,837 of NC_137985.1, read as the reverse complement.
GTGTTAGGATTAGGGTTAGGGTTAGGGTCAGGGTTAGGTTTAGGGTTAGGGTTAGGGTTAGGGTTAGATTAAGGGATAGGTTTATGTTTATTGTTAGATTTAGGGTTTAGGGTTTAAGGTTTATGGTTTAGGATTGTTTAAGGTTTAGGGTGGATTAGGTTTAGGGTTTAGAGTTTAGTATTATGGTTACGGTTAGGGTTAGGGTTAGGGTTAGGGTTAGGGTTAGGGTTAGGGTTAGGTTTAGGGTTAGGGTTAGGGTTAAGGTTAGTGTTAGGCCTAGGGTTAGGGTTATGGTTAGTGTTAGGATTAGGGTTAGGTTTAGGGTCAGGGTTAGGTTTAGGGTTACTGTTAGGGTTAGGGTTAGATTTAGGGTCAGGTTTAGGTTTATTGTTAGATTTAGGGTTTAGGGTTTAAGGTTTATGGTTTAGGATTGTTTAAGGTTTAGGGTGGATTAGGTTTAGGGTTTAGAGTTTAGTGTTATGGTTACAGTTAGTGTTAGGGTTTGGGTTAGGGTTATGGTTATTGTTAGGTTTAGGGTTTAGAGTTTAGTGTTTAGGGTTTAAGGTTTAGGGTTTAGGATTGTTTAAGATTTAGGGTGGTTTACGTTAAGGGTTTAGGGTTTAGAGTTTAGGATTGTTTAAGGTTTAGGGTTGTTTAGGGTATAGAGTTTAGGGTTAAAAGTTTAGGGTTGTTTAGGGTTTAGTGTTTAGGGTTTAGGGTTGTTTAAGGTTTAGTGTTTAAGGTTTAGGTTTTAGGGTTGTTTTGGGTTAAGTGTTTAGTGTTGTTTAGGGTATAGTGTTAATGGTTTAGGGTTTAGGGTTATTTAGGTTTTAGTGTTTAAGGTTTAGGGTATAGGGTTGTTTAGGGTTTAGTGTTTAGGGTTGTTTATGGTTTAGTGATTAGGGTTGTTTAGGGTTGTTTAGAGGTTAGTGTTTAGGGTTATTCAGGGTTTATGATTTAGGGTTGTTCAGGGTTTAGGATTTATGGTTGTTCAGGTTTTAGGATTTAGGGATTAAGGTTAATGGGTTAGGGTTAGGGTTAGGGTTAGGGTTAGGGTTAGCATTAGGGTTAGAGTTAGGGTTAGAGTTAGGGTTAGAGTTAGGGTTATGGGGTTATGTTAGGCTTAAGGTTAGGGTTAGGGTTATGGGGTTAAGGTTAGGGTTGGGGTTAGGGTTAGGTTTAGGTTTAGGGTTAGGGTTAGGGTTATGGTTATTCTTAGATTTATGGTTTAAAATTTAGGGTTTATGGTTTAAGGTTTAGGGTTTAGGATTGTTTAAATTTTAGGGTGGTTTAGGTTTAGGGTATAGAATTTAGCGTTTAAGATTGTTTAATGGTTAGGGTTGTTTAGGTTTTAGCGTTTAGAGTTGTTTAGGGTTTTTTAGGGTTGTTTATAATTTAGTGTTTAGGGTAGTTCAGGATTTATGATTTTGGATATTTTAAGGTTTAGGGTTTAAGGTTGTATAGTGTTTTAGGGTTGAGGGTATAATGTTTAGGGTTAAGGGTTTAGGGTTGTTTAGGGTATAGTGTTAATGGTTTTAGGGTTTAGGCTTGTTTAGGGTTTAGTGTTTAGGGTTTAGTGTTTAGGGTTTTTTAGCTTTTAGTGTTTATAGTTTAGGGTTTAGGGTGCTTTTGGAATTAGTGTTTAGGGTTTTTCGGGGTTAAAGGTTTAGGATTTAGGGTGTTAGGGTTAGTGTTAGGGTTAGGTTTAGGGTTAAGGTGAGGGTTAGGGTGAGGTTTAAGGTTAGGGTTAGGGTTAAGGTTAGTGTTAGTGTTAGGGTAAGGGTTAGGGTTAGGGATAGGGTTAGGGTTAGAATTAGGGTTAAGATTAGGGTTAGGGTTAGGGTTAGAGGTTAGGGTTAGGGTTAGTGTTAGGGGTTAGGGGTTAGGGGTTAGTGTTAGGGTTAGGGTTAGGGTTAGGGTTAGGGTTAGGTTTAGTGTTAGGGTTATTATTAGGGGGTTAGGTTTTAGTTTAGGATTAATGTTAGAGTTAGAATTAGAAATAGGGTTAGTGTTAGGATTAGGGTCAGGGTTAGGTTTAGGGATAGGGTTAGGGTTAAGGGTAGGGTTAGGGTTAGGGTTAGATTTAAAGTTTAGGGTTTAGTGTTAGGATTAGGGATAGTGTGAGTTTTAAGGTTAGGTTTATGGTTAGGGTTAGGGTTAGTGTTTGGGTTATGATTAGTGTTAGGATTAGGGTTAGGGTTAGGGTCAGGTTTAGGTTTAGGGTTAGGGTTAGGGTTAGGGTTAGATTTAGGGTTAGGTTTAGGTTTATTGTTAGATTTAGGGTTTAGGGTTTAAGGTTTATGGTTTAAGATTGTTTAAGATTTAGGGTGGATTAGGTTTAGGGTTTAGAGTTTAGTATTATGGTTACGGTTAGGGTTAGAGTTAGGGTTAGAGTTAGGGTTAGGGTTAGGGTTAAGGTTAGGGTTAAGGTTAGGGTTAGTGCTAGGGTTAGGGTTATGGTTAGTGTTAGGATTAGGGTTAGGGTTAGGGTCAGAGTTAGGTTTAGGGTTAGGGATAGGGTTAGGGTTAGATTTAGGGTTAGGTTTATGTTTATTGTTAGATTTAGGGTTTAGGGTTTAAGGTTTATGGTTTAGGATTGTTCAAGGTTTAGGGTGGATTAGGTTTAGGGTGTAGAGTTTAGTGTTATGGTTACGGTTAGGGTTAGGGTTAGGGTTAGGGTTAGGATTAGGGTTAGGGTTAGGGTTAGGATTAGGTTTAGGGTTAGGGTTAGGGTTAGGGTTAGGGTTAGGGTTAGGGTTAGGGTTAGGGTTAGGGTTAGGGTAAGGGTTAGGGGTTAGGGTTAGGGTTATGGTTATTGTTAGGTTTAGGGTTTAGGGTTTAGTGTTTAGGGTTTAAGGTTTAGGGTTTAGGATTGTTTAAGATTTAGGGTGGTTTACGTTAAGGGTTTAGGGTTTAGAGTTTAGGATTGTTTAAGGTTTAGGGTTGTTTAGGGTATAGAGTTTAGGGTTAAAAATTTAGGGTTGTTTAGAGTTTAGTGTTTAGGGTTTAGGGTTGTTTAAGGTTTAGTGTTTAAGGTTTAGGTTTTAGGGTTGTTTTGGGTTTAGTGTTTAGTGTTGTTTAGGGTATAGTGTTAATGGTTTAGGGTTTAGGGTTATTTAGGGTTTAGTGTTTAAGGTTTAGGGTATAGGGTTGTTTAGTGTTTAGTGTTTAGGGTTGTTTATGGTTTAGTGATTAGGGTTGTTTAGGGTTGTTTAAAGGTTAGTGTTTAGGGTTATTCAGGGTTTATGATTTAGGGTTGTTCAGGGTTTAGGATTTATGGTTGTTCAGGTTTTAGGATTTAGGGATTAAGGTTAATGGGTTAGGGTTAGGGTTAGGGTTAGGGTTAGCATTAGGGTTAGAGTTAGGGATAGAGTTAGGGTTAGAGTTAGGGTTATGGGGTTATGTTAGGCTTAAGGTTAGGGTTAGGGTTATGGGGTTAAGGTTAGGGTTGGGGTTAGGGTTAGGTTTAGGTTTAGGGTTAGGGTTAGGGTTATGGTTATTCTTAGATTTATGGTTTAAAATTTAGGGTTTATGGTTTAAGGTTTAGTGTTTAGGATTGTTTAAGTTTTAGGGTGGTTTAGGTTTAGGTTATAGAATTTAGCGTTTCAGATTGTTTAATGGTTAGGGTTGTTTAGGT
>NC_137985.1:3310700-3318200 GCF_963924665.1 Micromys minutus | reverse complement strand
TAAAGGTTAGGGGTTAGTGTTAGGGTTAGGGTTAGGGTTAGGGTTAGGTTAGGGTTAGGGTTAGGGTTAGGGTTAGGGTTAGGGGTTAGAGTTAGTGTTAGGGTTAGGGTTATTATTAGGGGGTTAGGTTTAAGTTTAGGATTAGTGTTAGGGCTAGAATTAGAAATAGGGTTAGTGTTAGGATTAGGGTCAGGGTTAGGTTTAGGGTTAGGGTTAGGGTTAGGGTTAGATTTAGGGTCAGGTTTAGGTTTATTGTTAGATTTAGGGTTTAGGGTTTAAGGTTTATGGTTTAGGATTGTTTAAGGTTTAGGGTGGATTAGGTTTAGTGTTTAGAGTTTAGTGTTATGGTTACGGTTAGTGTTAGGGTTAGGGTTAGGGTTAGGGTTAGGGTAATGGTTAGGGTTAGGGTTAGGGTAAGGGTTAAGGTTAGGGGCTAGGGTTAGTGTTAGGGTTAGGGTTATTATTAGGGGGTTAGGTTTAAGTTTGGGATTAGTGTTAGGGTTAGAATTAGAAATAGGGTTAGTGTTAGGATTAGGGTCAGGGTTAGGTTTAGTGTTAGGGTTAGGGTTAGGGTTAGGGTTAGGGTTAGGGTTAGATTTAGGGTTAGGTTTAGGTTTATTGTTAGATTTAGGATTTAGGGTCTAAGGTTTATGGTTTAGGATTGTTTAAGGTTTAGGGTGGATTAGGTTTAGGGTTTAGAGTTTAGTGTTATGGTTACGGTTAGGGTTAGGGTTAGGGTTAGGATTAGGGTTAAGGTTAGGGTTAGGATTAGGTTTAGAGTTAGGGTTAGGGTTAGGGTTAGGGTTAGGGTTAGGATTAGGGTTAGGGTTAGGGTTAGGGTTAGGGTTAGGGTAAGGGTTAGGGGTTAGGGTTAGGGTTATGGTTATTGTTAGGTTTAGGGTTTAGGGTTTAGTGTTTAGGGTTTAAGGTTTAGGGTTTAGGATTGTTTAAGATTTAGGGTGGTTTAGGTTAACGGTTTAGGGATTAGACTTTAGGATTGTTTAAGGTTTAGGGTTGTTTAGGGTATAGTGTTTAGGGTTAAAAGTTTAGGGTTCTTTAGGCTTTAGTGTTTAGGGTTTAGGGTTGTTTAAGTTTTAGTGTTTAAGGTTTAGGCTTTAGGGTTGTTTTGGGTTAATGTTTAGTGTTTTTTAGGGTATAGTGTTAATGGTTTAGGGTTTACGGTTATTTAGGTTATAGTGTTTTAGGTTTAGGGTATAGGGTTGTTTAGGGTTTAGTGTTTAGGTTTGTTTATGGTTTAGTTTAGAGTTGTTTAGGGTTGTTTAGAGGTTAGTGTTTAGGGTTATTCAGGGTTTATGATTTAGGGTTGTTCAGGGTTTAGGATTTATTGTTGTTCAGGGTTCAGGATTTAGGGATTAAGGTTAAGGGGTTAGGCTTAGGTTTAGAGTTAGGGTTAGGGTTAGGGTTAGGGTTAGGGTTAGGGTTAGAGTTAGGGTTAGGGTTAAAGTTAGGGTTAGGGTTAGGGTTAGGGTTATGGTTAGTGTTAGGATTAGGGTTAGGGTTAGGGTCAGGGTTAGGTTTAGGGTTAGGGTTAGGGTTAGGGTTAGATTTAGGGTCAGGTTTAGGTTTATTGTTAGATTTAGGGTTTAGGGTTTAAGGTTTATGGTTTAGGATTGTTTAAGGTTTAGGGTGGATTAGGTTTAGGGTTTAGAGTTTAGTGTTATGGTTACGGTTAGTGTTAGGGTTAGGGTTAGGGTTAGGGTTAGGGTTAGTGTTAGGGTTAGCGTAATGGTTAGGGTGAGGGTTAGGGTTAGGGTTAGGGTAAGGGTTAGGGGTTAGGGTTAGGGTTATGGTTATTGTTAGGTTTAGGGTTTAGGGTTTAGTGTTTAGGGTTTAAGGTTTAGGGTTTAGGATTGTTTAAGATTTAGGGTGGTTTAGGTTAAGGGTTTAGGGTTTAGAGTTTAGGATTGTTTAAGGTTTAGGGTTGTTTAGGGTATAGTGTTTAGGGTTAAAAGTTTAGGGTTGTTTAGGGTTTAGTGTTTAGGGTTTAGGGTTGTTTAAGGTTTAGTGTTTAAGGTTTAGGTTTTAGGGTTGTTTTGGGTTTAGTGTTTAGTGTTGTTTAGGGTATAGTGTTAATGGTTTAGGGTTTAGGGTTATTTAGCATTTAGTGTTTAAGGTTTAGGGTATAAAGTTGTTTAGGGTTTAGTGTTTAGGGTTGTTTATGGTTTAGTAATTAGGGTTGTTTAGGGTTGTTTAGAGGTTAGTGTTTAGGGTTATTCATGGTTTAGTATTTAGGGTTGTTCAGGGTTTAGGATTTATGATTGTTCAGGGTTTAGGATTTAGGGATTAATGTTAAGGGGTTAGGGTTAGGGTTAGGGTTAGGGTTAGCATTAGGGTTAGAGTTAGGGTTAGAGTTAGGGTTATGGGGTTATGTTAGGCTTAAGGTTAGGGTTAGGGTTATGGGGTTAAGGTTAGGGTTGGGGTTAGGGTTAGGTTTAGGTTTAGGGTTAGGGTTAGGATTATGGTTATTCTTAGATTTATGGTTTAAAATTTAGGGTTTATGGTTTAAGGTTTAGGGTTTAGGATTGTTTAAGTTTTAGGGTGGTTTAGGTTTAGGGTACAAAATTTAGCGTTTAAGATTGTTTAATGGTTAGGGTTGTTTAGGTTTTAGCGTTTAGAGTTGTTTAGGGTTTTTTAGGGTTGTTTATAATTTAGTGTTTAGGGTTGTTCAGGATTTATGATTTAGGATATTTTAAGGTTTAGGGTTTAAGGTTGTATAGTGTTTTAGGGTTTAGGGTATAATGTTTAGGGTTAAGGGTTTAGGGTTGTTTAGGGTATAATGTTAATGGTTTTAGGGTTTAGGCTTGTTTAGGGTTTAGTGTTTAGGGTTTAGGGTTTAGGGTTTTTTAGCGTTTAGTGTTTATAGTTTAGGGTTTAGGGTGCTTTTGGAATTAGTTTTTAGGGTTTTTCGGGGTTTAGGGTTTAGGATTTAGGGTGTTAGGGTTAGTGTTAGGGTTAGGTTTAGGGTTAAGGTGAGGGTTAGGGTAAGGGTTAAGGTTAGTGTTAGTGTTAGAATAAGGGTTAGGGTTAGGGATAGGGTTAGGGTTAGGGTTAGGGTTAGGGTTAAGGTTAGGGTTAGGGTTAGGGTTAGGGTTAGGGGTTTGGGTTAGGGTTAGTGTTAGGGGTTAGGGGTTAGTGTTAAGGGTATGGTTAGGGTTAGTGTTAGGGTTAGGTTTAATGTTAGGGTTATTATTAGGGGGTTAGGTTTAGTTTAGGATTAGTGTTAGGGTTAGAATTAGAAATAGGGTTAGTGTTAGGATTAGGGTCAGGGTTAGGTTTAGGGATAAGGTTAGGGTTAGTGTTAGGGAGGGTTTAGGGTTAGGGTTAGGGTTAGGGTTAGAGTTAGGGTTAGGTTTAGGTTTATTGTTAGATTTAGGATTTAGGGTCTAAGGTTTATGGTTTAGGATTGTTTAAGGTTTAGGGTGGATTAGGTTTAGGGTTTAGAGTTTAGTGTTATGGTTACGGTTAGGGTTAGGGTTAGGGTTAGGATTAGGGTTAAGGTTAGGGTTCGGATTAGGTTTAGGGTTAGGGATAGTGTTAGGGATAGGGTTAGGGTTAGGGTTAGGGTTAGGATTAGGGTTAATGTTAGGGTTAGGTTTAGGGTTAGGGTTAGGGTTAGGGTTAGGGTTAGGATTAGGGTTAGGATTAGGGTTAGGGTTAGGGTTAGGGTAAGGGTTAGGGGTTAGGGTTAGGGTTATGGTTATTGTTAGGTTTAGGGTTTAGAGTTTAGTGTTTAGGGTTTAAGGTTTAGGGTTTAGGATTGTTTAAGATTTAGGGTGGTTTAGGTTAAGGGTTTAGGGTTTAGAGTTTAGGATTGTTTAAGGTTTAGGGTTGTTTAGGGTATAGTGTTTAGGGTTAAAAGTTTAGGGTTGTTTAGGGTTTAGTGTTTAGGGTTTAGGGTTGTTTAAGGTTTAGTGTTTAAGGTTTAGGTTTTAGGGTTGTTTTGGGTTTAGTGTTTAGTGTTGTTTAGGGTATAGTGTTAATGGTTTAGGGTTTAGGGTTATTTAGGGTTTAGTGTTTAAGGTTTAGGTTTTAGGGTTGTTTTGGGTTTAGTGTTTAGTGTTTTTTAGGGTATAGTGTTAATGGTTTAGGGTTTACGGTTATTTAGGGTTTAGTGTTCAAGGTTTAAGGTATAGGGTTGTTTAGGGTTTAGTGTTTAGGGTTGTTTATGGTTTAGTGATTAGGGTTGTTTAGGGTTGTTTAGAGGTTAGTGTTTAGGGTTATTCAAGGTTTATGATTTAGGGTTGTTCAGGGTTTAGGATTTATGGTTGTTCAGGGTTTAGGATTTAGGGATTAAGGTTAAGGGGTTAGGGTTAGGGTTAGGGTTAGGGTTAGCATTAGGGTTAGAGTTAGGGTTAGAGTTAGGGTTATGGGGTTATGTTAGGCTTAAGGTTAGGGTTAGGGTTATGGGGTTAATGTTAGGGTTGGGGTTAGGGTTAGGTTTTGGTTTAGGGTTAGGGTTAGGCTTATGGTTATTCTTAGATTTATGGTTTAAAATTTAGGGTTTATGGTTTAAGGTTTAGGGTTTAGGATTGTTTAAGTTTTAGGGTGGTTTATGTTTAGGGTACAGAATTTAGCGTTTAAGATTGTTTAATGGTTAAGGTTGTTTAGGTTTTAGCGTTTAGAGTTGTTTAGGGTTTTTTAGGGTTGTTTATAATTTAGTGTTTAGGGTTGTTCAGGATTTATGATTTAGGATATTTTAAGGTTTAGGGTTTAAGGTTGTATAGTGTTTTAGGGTTTAGGGTATAATGTTTAGGGTTAAGGGTTTAGGGTTGTTTAGGGTATAGTGTTAATGGTTTTAGGGTTTTGGCTTGTTAAGGGTTTAGTGTTTAGGGTTTAGGGTTTAGGGTTTTTTAGCGTTTAGTGTTTATAGTTTAGGGTTTAGGGTGCTTTTGGAATTAGTGTTTAGGGTTTTTCGGGGTTTAGGGTTTAGGATTTAGGGTGTTAGGGTTAGTGTTAGGTTTAGGTTTAGGGTTAAGGTGAGGGTTAGGGTGAGGGTTAAGGTTAGGGTTAGGGTTAAGGTTAGTTTTAGTGTTAGGGTAAGGGTTAGGGTTAGGGATAGGGTTAGGGTTAGGGTTAGGGTTAAGGTTAGGGTTAGGGTTAGGTTTAGGGGTTAGGGTTAGGGTTAGTGTTAGGGGTTAGGGGTTAGTGTTAGGGTTAGGGTTAGGGTTAGGGTTAGGGTTAGGTTTAGTGTTAGGGTTATTATTAGGGGGTTAGGTTTTAATTTAGGATTAGTGTTAGGGTTAGAATTAGAAATAGGGTTAGTGTTAGGATTAGGGTCAGGGTTAGGTTTAGGGATAGGGTTAGGGTTAAGGGTAGGGTTAGGGTTAGGGTCAGATTTAAAGTTTAGGGTTTAGTGTTAGGATTAGGGATAGTGTGAGTTTTAGGGTTAGGTTTAGGGTTAGGGTTAGGGTTAGTGTTTGGGTTATGATTAGTGTTAGGATTAGGGTTATGGTTAGATCAGGTTTAGGTTTAGGGTTAGGGTTAGGGTTAGATTTAGGGTTAGGTTTAGGTTTATTGTTAGATTTAGGGTTTAGGGTTTAAGGTTTATGGTTTAGGATTGTTCAAGGTTTAGGGTGGATTAGGTTTAGGGTTTAGAGTTTAGTATTATGGTTACGGTTAGGGTTAGAGTTAGGGTTAGATTTAGGGTTAGGGTTAGGGTTAGGGTTAGGGTTAGGGTTAAGGTTAGGGTTAGTGTTAGGGTTAGGGTTATGGTTAGTGTTAGGATTAGGGTTAGGGTTAGGGTCAGGGTTAGGTTTAGGGTTAGGGATAGGGTTAGGGTTAGATTTAGGGTTAGGTTTAGGTTTATTGTTAGATTTAGGGTTTAGGGTTTAAGGTTTATGGTTTAGGATTGTTCAAGGTTTAGGGTGGATTAGGTTTAGGGTTTAGAGTTTAGTGTTATGGTTACGGTTAGGGTTAGGTTGGGATGGGGTTAGGGTTAAGGTTAGGGTTATGGTAAGGGTTAGGGTTAGGGTTAGGGTTAGGGTAAAAGTTAGGGGGTTAGTGTTAGGGTTTGGGTTAGGGTTAGGGTTAGGGTTAGGTTAGGGTTAGGGTTAGGGTTAGGGTTAGGGTTAGGGTTTAATGTTAGTTTTAGGGTTAGGGTTATTATTAGGGGGTTAGGGTAAAGTTTAGGATTAGTGTTAGGGTTAGAATTAGAAATAGGTTTAGTGTTAGGATTAGGGTCAGGGTTAGGTTTAGGGTTAGGGTTAGGGTTAGGGTTAGGGTTAGGGTCAGGGAGGGTTTAGGGTTAGGGTTAGATTTAGGGTTAGGTTTAGGTTTAATGTTAGATTTAGGGTTTAGGGTCTACGGTTTATGATTTAGGATTGATTAAGGTTTAGGGTGGATTAGGTTTAGGGTTTAGAGTTTAGTGTTATGGTTACGGTTAGGGTTAGGGTTAGGGTTAGGGTTAGGATTAGGGTTAAGGTTAGGGTTAGGGTTAGGTTTAGGGTTAGGGTTAGGGTTAGGGTTAGGGTTAGGGTTATGGTTAGGGTTAGGGTTAGGGTTAGGTTTAGGGTTAGGGTTAGGTTTAGGGTTTGGGTAAGGGTTAGGGGTTAGGGTTAGGGTTAGGGTTAAGGTTAGGGTTAGGGTTAAGGTTAGGGTTAGGGTTAGGGTTAGGGTTAGGTTTAGGTTTAGGGTAAGGTTAGGGTTAGGGTTAGGGTTAGGGTTAGTGGTTAGGGTTAGGGTTAGTGTTAGGGGTTAGGGGTTAGGGTTAGGGTTAGGGTTAGGGTTAGGTTTAGGTTTAGGGTAAGGGTTAGGGTTATGGTTATTCTTAGATTTATGGTTTAAAATTTATAGTTTATGTTTTAAGGTTTAGGGTTTAGGATTGTTTAAGTTTTAGGGTGGTTTAGGTTTAGGGTATAGGGTTTAGCGTTTAAGATTGTTTAATGTTTAGGGTTGTTTATGTTTTAGCGTTTAGAGTTGTTTAGGTTTTTTTAGGGTTGTTTATGATTTAGTGTTTAGGGTTGTTCAGGATTTATGATTTAGGATATTTTAAGGTTTAGGGTTTAAGGTTGTATAGTGTTTTAGGGTTTAGGCTATAATGTTTAGGGTTAAGAGTTTAGGGTTGTTTAGGGTATAGTGTTAATGGTTTTAGGGTTTAGGTTTGTTTAGGGTTTAGTGTTTAGGTTTAAGGGTTTAGGGTTTTTTAGCGTTTAGTGTTTAGAGTTTAGGGTTTAGGGTGCTTTTGGAATTAGTGTTTAGGGTTTTTCTGGGTTTAGGGTTTTGGATTTAGGGTGTTAGGGTTAGTGTTAGGGTTAGGTTTAGGGTTAGGGTGAGGGTTAGGGTGAGGGTTAAGGTTAGGGTTAGGGTTAAGGTTAGTGTTAGTGTTAGGGTAAGGGTTAGGGTTAGGGATAGGGTTAGGGTTAGGGCTAGGGTTAGGGTTAGGGTTAGGGTTAGTGTTAGGGTTGGGTTAGAATTAGGGTTAGGGTTAGGGGTTAGGGTTAGGGTTAGTGTTAGGGGTTAGGTGTTAGGGTTAGGGTTAGT
>NC_137985.1:3295700-3300700 GCF_963924665.1 Micromys minutus | reverse complement strand
GTTTTAGGGTTTAGGGTATAATGTTTAGGGTTAAGGGTTTAGGGTTGTTTAGGGTATAATGTTAATGGTTTTAGGGTTTAGGCTTGTTTAGGGTTTAGTGTTTAGGGTTTAGGGTTTAGGGTTTTTTAGCGTTTAGTGTTTATAGTTTAGGGTTTAGGGTGCTTTTGGAATTAGTTTTTAGGGTTTTTCGGGGTTTAGGGTTTAGGATTTAGGGTGTTAGGGTTAGTGTTAGGGTTAGGTTTAGGGTTAAGGTGAGGGTTAGGGTAAGGGTTAAGGTTAGTGTTAGTGTTAGAATAAGGGTTAGGGTTAGGGATAGGGTTAGGGTTAGGGTTAGGGTTAGGGTTAAGGTTAGGGTTAGGGTTAGGGTTAGGGTTAGGGGTTTGGGTTAGGGTTAGTGTTAGGGGTTAGGGGTTAGTGTTAAGGGTATGGTTAGGGTTAGTGTTAGGGTTAGGTTTAATGTTAGGGTTATTATTAGGGGGTTAGGTTTTAGTTTAGGATTAGTGTTAGGGTTAGAATTAGAAATAGGGTTAGTGTTAGGATTAGGGTCAGGGTTAGGTTTAGGGATAAGGTTAGGGTTAGTGTTAGGGAGGGTTTAGGGTTAGGGTTAGGGTTAGGGTTAGAGTTAGGGTTAGGTTTAGGTTTATTGTTAGATTTAGGATTTAGGGTCTAAGGTTTATGGTTTAGGATTGTTTAAGGTTTAGGGTGGATTAGGTTTAGGGTTTAGAGTTTAGTGTTATGGTTACGGTTAGGGTTAGGGTTAGGGTTAGGATTAGGGTTAAGGTTAGGGTTCGGATTAGGTTTAGGGTTAGGGATAGGGTTAGGGATAGGGTTAGGGTTAGGGTTAGGGTTAGGATTAGGGTTAATGTTAGGGTTAGGTTTAGGGTTAGGGTTAGGGTTAGGGTTAGGGTTAGGATTAGGGTTAGGATTAGGGTTAGGGTTAGGGTTAGGGTAAGGGTTAGGGGTTAGGGTTAGGGTTATGGTTATTGTTAGGTTTAGGGTTTAGAGTTTAGTGTTTAGGGTTTAAGGTTTAGGGTTTAGGATTGTTTAAGATTTAGGGTGGTTTAGGTTAAGGGTTTAGGGTTTAGAGTTTAGGATTGTTTAAGGTTTAGGGTTGTTTAGGGTATAGTGTTTAGGGTTAAAAGTTTAGGGTTGTTTAGGGTTTAGTGTTTAGGGTTTAGGGTTGTTTAAGGTTTAGTGTTTAAGGTTTAGGTTTTAGGGTTGTTTTGGGTTTAGTGTTTAGTGTTTTTTAGGGTATAGTGTTAATGGTTTAGGGTTTAGGGTTATTTAGGGTTTAGTGTTCAAGGTTTAAGGTATAGGGTTGTTTAGGGTTTAGTGTTTAGGGTTGTTTATGGTTTAGTGATTAGGGTTGTTTAGGGTTGTTTAGAGGTTAGTGTTTAGGGTTATTCAAGGTTTAAGATTTAGGGTTGTTCAGGGTTTAGGATTTATGGTTGTTCAGGGTTTAGGATTTAGGGATTAAGGTTAAGGGGTTAGGGTTAGGGTTAGGGTTAGGGTTAGCATTAGGGTTAGAGTTAGGGTTAGAGTTAGGGTTATGGGGTTATGTTAGGCTTAAGGTTAGGGTTAGGGTTATGGGGTTAATGTTAGGGTTGGGGTTAGGGTTAGGTTTTGGTTTAGGGTTAGGGTTAGGCTTATGGTTATTCTTAGATTTATGGTTTAAAATTTAGGGTTTATGGTTTAAGGTTTAGGGTTTAGGATTGTTTAAGTTTTAGGGTGGTTTATGTTTAGGGTACAGAATTTAGCGTTTAAGATTGTTTAATGGTTAAGGTTGTTTAGGTTTTAGCGTTTAGAGTTGTTTAGGGTTTTTTAGGGTTGTTTATAATTTAGTGTTTAGGGTTGTTCAGGATTTATGATTTAGGATATTTTAAGGTTTAGGGTTTAAGGTTGTATAGTGTTTTAGGTTTTAGGGTATAATGTTTAGGGTTAAGGGTTTAGGGTTGTTTAGGGTATAGTTTTAATGGTTTTAGGGTTTCGGCTTGTTAAGGGTTTAGTGTTTAGGGTTTAGGGTTTAGGGTTTTTTAGCGTTTAGTGTTTATAGTTTAGGGTTTAGGGTGCTTTTGGAATTAGTGTTTAGGGTTTTTCGGGGTTTAGGGTTTAGGATTTAGGGTGTTAGGGTTAGTGTTAGGTTTAGGTTTAGGGTTAAGGTGAGGGTTAGGGTGAGGGTTAAGGTTAGGGTTAGGGTTAAGGTTAGTTTTAGTGTTAGGGTAAGGGTTAGGGTTAGGGATAGGGTTAGGGTTAGGGTTAGGGTTAAGGTTAGGGTTAGGGTTAGGTTTAGGGGTTAGGGTTAGGGTTAGTGTTAGGGGTTAGGGGTTAGTGTTAGGGTTAGGGTTAGGGTTAGGGTTAGGGTTAAGTTTAGTGTTAGGGTTATTATTAGGGGGTTAGGTTTTAATTTAGGATTAGTGTTAGGGTTAGAATTAGAAATAGGGTTAGTGTTAGGATTAGGGTCAGGGTTAGGTTTAGGGATAGGGTTAGGGTTAAGGGTAGGGTTAGGGTTAGGGTCAGATTTAAAGTTTAGGGTTTAGTGTTAGGATTAGGGATAGTGTGAGTTTTAGGGTTAGGTTTAGGGTTAGGGTTAGGGTTAGTGTTTGGGTTATGATTAGTGTTAGGATTAGGGTTATGGTTAGATCAGGTTTAGGTTTAGGGTTAGGGTTAGGGTTAGATTTAGGGTTAGGTTTAGGTTTATTGTTAGATTTAGGGTTTAGGGTTTAAGGTTTATGGTTTAGGATTGTTCAAGGTTTAGGGTGGATTAGGTTTAGGGTTTAGAGTTTAGTATTATGGTTACGGTTAGGGTTAGAGTTAGGGTTAGATTTAGGGTTAGGGTTAGGGTTAGGGTTAGGGTTAGGGTTAAGGTTAGGGTTAGTGTTAGGGTTAGGGTTATGGTTAGTGTTAGGATTAGGGTTAGGGTTAGGGTCAGGGTTAGGTTTAGGGTTAGGGATAGGGTTAGGGTTAGATTTAGGGTTAGGTTTAGGTTTATTGTTAGATTTAGGGTTTAGGGTTTAAGGTTTATGGTTTAGGATTGTTCAAGGTTTAGGGTGGATTAGGTTTAGGGTTTAGAGTTTAGTGTTATGGTTACGGTTAGGGTTAGGTTGGGATGGGGTTAGGGTTAAGGTTAGGGTTATGGTAAGGGTTAGGGTTAGGGTTAGGGTTAGGGTAAAAGTTAGGGGGTTAGTGTTAGGGTTTGGGTTAGGGTTAGGGTTAGGGTTAGGTTAGGGTTAGGGTTAGGGTTAGGGTTAGGGTTAGGGTTTAGGGTTAGTTTTAGGGTTAGGGTTATTATTAGGGGGTTAGGGTAAAGTTTAGGATTAGTGTTAGGGTTAGAATTAGAAATAGGTTTAGTGTTAGGATTAGGGTCAGGGTTAGGTTTAGGGTTAGGGTTAGGGTTAGGGTTAGGGTCAGGGAGGGTTTAGGGTTAGGGTTAGATTTAGGGTTAGGTTTAGGTTTAATGTTAGATTTAGGGTTTAGGGTCTACGGTTTATGATTTAGGATTGATTAAGGTTTAGGGTGGATTAGGTTTAGGGTTTAGAGTTTAGTGTTATGGTTACGGTTAGGGTTAGGGTTAGGGTTAGGGTTAGGATTAGGGTTAAGGTTAGGGTTAGGGTTAGGTTTAGGGTTAGGGTTAGGGTTAGGGTTAGGGTTAGGGTTATGGTTAGGGTTAGGGTTAGGGTTAGGTTTAGGGTTAGGGTTAGGTTTAGGGTTTGGGTAAGGGTTAGGGGTTAGGGTTAGGGTTAGGGTTAAGGTTAGGGTTAGGGTTAAGGTTAGGGTTAGGGTTAGGGTTAGGGTTAGGTTTAGGTTTAGGGTAAGGTTAGGGTTAGGGTTAGGGTTAGGGTTAGTGGTTAGGGTTAGGGTTAGTGTTAGGGGTTAGGGGTTAGGGTTAGGGTTAGGGTTAGGGTTAGGTTTAGGTTTAGGGTAAGGGTTAGGGTTATGGTTATTCTTAGATTTATGGTTTAAAATTTATAGTTTATGTTTTAAGGT
The DNA here is from genome assembly GCF_963924665.1 of Micromys minutus. Taxonomy (NCBI): domain Eukaryota; kingdom Metazoa; phylum Chordata; class Mammalia; order Rodentia; family Muridae; genus Micromys; species Micromys minutus. The sequence continues at coordinate 3,296,716 of NC_137985.1, read as the reverse complement.
TTAGGGTTTAGGATTGTTTAAGTTTTAGGGTGGTTTAGGTTTAGGGTATAGGGTTTAGCGTTTAAGATTGTTTAATGTTTAGGGTTGTTTATGTTTTAGCGTTTAGAGTTGTTTAGGTTTTTTTAGGGTTGTTTATGATTTAGTGTTTAGGGTTGTTCAGGATTTATGATTTAGGATATTTTAAGGTTTAGGGTTTAAGGTTGTATAGTGTTTTAGGGTTTAGGCTATAATGTTTAGGGTTAAGAGTTTAGGGTTGTTTAGGGTATAGTGTTAATGGTTTTAGGGTTTAGGTTTGTTTAGGGTTTAGTGTTTAGGTTTAAGGGTTTAGGGTTTTTTAGCGTTTAGTGTTTAGAGTTTAGGGTTTAGGGTGCTTTTGGAATTAGTGTTTAGGGTTTTTCTGGGTTTAGGGTTTTGGATTTAGGGTGTTAGGGTTAGTGTTAGGGTTAGGTTTAGGGTTAGGGTGAGGGTTAGGGTGAGGGTTAAGGTTAGGGTTAGGGTTAAGGTTAGTGTTAGTGTTAGGGTAAGGGTTAGGGTTAGGGATAGGGTTAGGGTTAGGGCTAGGGTTAGGGTTAGGGTTAGGGTTAGTGTTAGGGTTGGGTTAGAATTAGGGTTAGGGTTAGGGGTTAGGGTTAGGGTTAGTGTTAGGGGTTAGGTGTTAGGGTTAGGGTTAGTGTTAGGGTTAGGGTTAGGGTTAGGGTTAGGTTTAGTGTTAGGGTTATTATTAGGGGGTTAGGTTTAAGTTTAGGATTAGTGTTAGGGTTAGAATTAGAAATAGGGTTAGTGTTAGGATTAGGGTCAGGGTTAGGTTTAGGGATATGGTTAGGGTTAGGGTTAAGGGTAGGGTTAGGGTTAGGGTTAGATTTAAAGTTTAGGGTTTAGTGTTAGGATTAGGGATAGTGTGAGGTTTAGGGTTAGGGTTAGGTTTAGTGTTAGGGTTAGGGTTAGTGTTTGGGTTATGGTTAGTGTTAGGATTAGGGTTAGGGTTAGGGTCAGGGTTAGGTTTAGGGTTAGGGTTA
>NC_137985.1:3270700-3290700 GCF_963924665.1 Micromys minutus | reverse complement strand
GGTTAGAGTTAGGGTTAGAGTTAGGGTTATGGGGTTATGTTAGGCTTAAGGTTAGGGTTAGGGTTATGGGGTTAAGGTTAGGGTCGGGGTTAGGGTTAGGTTTAGGTTTAGGGTTAGGTTTAGGGTTATGGTTATTCTCAGATTTAAGGTTTAAATTTTAGGGTTTATGGTTTAAGGTTTAGGATTTAGGATTGTTTAAGTTTTAGGGTGGTTTAGGTTTAGGGTATAGGGTTTAGCGTTTAAGATTGTTTAATGTTTAGGGTTGTTTAGGTTTTAGCGTTTAGAGTTGTTTAGGGTTTTTTAGGGTTGTTTATGATTTAGTGTTTAGGGTTGTTCAGGATTTATGATTTAGGATATTTTAAGGTTTAGGGTTTAAGGTTGTATAGTGTTTTGGGTTTAGGGTATAATGTTTAGTGTTAAGGGTTTAGGGTTGTTTAGGGTATAGTGTTAATGGTTTTAGGGTTTAGGCTTGTTTAGTGTTTAGTGTTTAGGGTTTAGGGTTTAGGGTTTTTTAGCGTTTAGTGTTTATAGTTTAGGGTTTAGGGTGCTTTTCGAATTAGTGTTTAGGGTTTTTCGGGGTTTAGGGTTTAGGATTTAGGGTGTTAGGGTTAGTGTTAGGGTTAGGTTTAGGGTAAGGTGAGGTTTAGGGTGAGGGTTAAGGTTAGGGTTAGGGTTAAGGTTAGTGTTAGTGTTAGGGTAAGGGATAGGGTTAGGGATACGGTTAGGGTTAGGGTTAGGGTTAGGGTTAAGGTTAGGGTTAGGGTTTGGGTTAGGTTTAGGGGTTAGGGTTAGGGTTAGTGTTAGGGTTAGAATTAGAAATAGGTTTAGTGTTAGGATTAGGGTCAGGGTTAGGTTTAGGGTTAGGGTTAGGGTTAGGGTTAGGGTTAAAGTCAGGGAGGGTTTAGGGTTAGGGTTAGGGTTAGGGTTAGATTTAGGGTTAGGTTTAGGTTTATGGTTAGATTTAGGATTTAGGGTCTAAGGTTTATGGTTTAGGATTGTTTAAGGTTTAGGGTGGATTAGGTTTAGGGTTTAGAGTTTAGTGTTATGGTTATAGTTAGGGTTAGGGTTAGGGTTAGGGTTAGGATTAGGGTTCAGGTTAGGGTTAGGATTAGGTTTAGGTTTAGGTTTAGGGTTAGGGTTAGGGTTAGGGTTTGGGTTAGGGTTAGGGTTAGGTTAGTGTTAGGGTTAGGGTTAGGGTAAGGATTAGGGGTTAGGGTTAGGGTTACGGTTATTGTTAGGTTTAGGGTTTAGGGTTTAGTGTTTAGGGTTTAAGGTTTAGGGTTTAGGATTGTTTAAGGTTTAGGGTGGTTTAGGTTAAGGGTTTAGGGTTTAGAGTTTAGGATTGTTTAAGGTATAGGGTTGCTTAGGGTATAGAATTTAGGGTTAAAAGTTTAGGGTTGTTTAGGGTTTAGTGTTTAGGGTTTAGGGTTGTTTAAGGTTTAGTGTTTAAGGTTTAGGTTTTAGGGTTGTTTTGGGTTTAGTGTTTAGTGTTGTTTAGGGTATAGTGTTAATGGTTTAGGGTTTAGGGTTATTTAGGGTTTAGTGTTTAAGGTTTAGGGTATAGGGTTGTTTAGGGTTTAGTGTTTAGGGTTGTTTATGGTTTAGTGATTAGGGTTGTTTAGGGTTGTTTAGAGGTTAGTGTTTAGGGTTATTCAGGGTTTATGATTTAGGGTTGTTCAGGGTTTAGTATTTATGGTTGTTCAGGGTTTAGGATTTAGGGATTAAGGTTAAGGGGTTAGGGTTAGGGTTAGGGTTAGGGTTAGGGTTAGGGTTAGCATTAGGGTTAGAGTTAGGGTTAGAGTTAGGGTTAGAGTTAGGGTTACGGGGTTATGTTAGGCTTAAGGTTAGGGTTAGGGTTATGGGGTTAAAGTTAGGGTTGGGGTTAGGGTTAGGTTTAGGTTTCGGGTTAGGGTTAGGGTTATGGTTATTCTTAGATTTATGGTTTAAAATTTAGGGTTTATGGTTTAAGGTTTAGGGTTTAGGATTGTTTAAGTTTTAGGGAGGTTTAGGTTTAGGGTATAGAATTTAGCGTTTAAGATTTTTTAATGGTTAGGGTTGTTTAGGTTTTAGCGTTTAGAGTTGTTTAGGGTTTTTTAGGGTTGTTTATAATTTAGTGTTTAGGGTTGTTCAGGATTTATGATTTAGGATATTTTAAGGTTTAGGGTTTAAGGTTGTATAGTGTTTTAGGGTTTAGGGTATAATGTTTAGGGTTAAGGGTTTAGGGTTGTTTAGGGTATAGTGTTAATGGTTTTAGGGTTTAGGCTTGTTTAGGGTTTAGTGTTTAGGGTTTAGGGTTTAGGGTTTTTTAGCGTTTAGTGTTTATAGTATAGGGTTTAGGGTGCTTTTGGAATTAGTGTTTAGGGTTTTTCGGGGCTTAAGGTTTAGGATTTAGGGTGTTAGGGTTAGTGTTAGGGTTAGGTTTAGGGTTAAGGTGAGGGTTAGGGTGAGGGTTAAGGTTAGGGTTAGGGTTAAGGTTAGTGTTAGTGTTAGGGTAAGGGTTAGGGTTAGGGATAGGGTTAGGGTTAGGGTTAGGGTTAAGTTTAGGGTTAGGGTTAGGGTTAGGGGTTAGGGTTAGGGTTAGTGTTAGGGGTTAGGGGTTAGTGTTAGGGTTAGGGTTAGGGTTAGGGTTAGGGTTAGGTTTAGTGTTAGGGTTATTATTAGGGGGTTAGGTTTTAGTTTAGGATTACTGTTAGGGTTAGAATTAGAAATAGGGTTAGTGTTAGGATTAGGGTCAGGGTTAGGTTTAGGGATAGGGTTAGGGTTAAGGGTAGTGTTAGGGTTAGGGTTAGATTTAAAGTTTAGGGTTTAGTGTTAGGATTAGGGATAGTGTGAGTTTTAGGGTTAGGTTTAGGGTTAGGGTTAGGGTTAGTGTTTGGGTTATGATTAGTGTTAGGATTAGGGTTAGGGTTAGGGTCAGGTTTAGGTTTAGGGTTAGGGTTAGGGTTAGGGTTAGATTTAGGGTTAGGTTTAGGTTTATTGTTAGATTTAAGGTTTAGGGTTTAAGGTTTATGGTTTAGGATTGTTTAAGGTTTAGGGTGGATTAGGTTTAGGGTTTAGAGTTTAGTATTATGGTTACGGTTAGGGTTAGGGTTAGGGTTAGAGTTAGGGTTAGGGTTAGGGTTAGCGTTAGGGTTAGGGTTAAGGTTAGGGTTAGTGTTAGGGTTAGGGTTATGGTTAGTGTTAGGATTAGGGTTAGGGTTAGGGTCAGGGTTAGGTTTAGGGTTAGGGATAGGGTTAGGGTTAGATTTAGGGTTAGGTTAGGTTTATTGTTAGATTTAGGGTTTAGAGTTTAAGGTTTATGGTTTAGGATTGTTCAAGGTTTAGGGTGGATTAGGTTTAGGGTTTAGAGTTTAGTGTTATGGTTACGGTTAGGGTTAGGGTTAGGGATGGGGTTAGGGTTAGGGTTAGGGTTATGGTAAAGGTTAGGGTTAGGGTTAGGGTTAGGGTAAAAGTTAGGGGGTTAGTGTTAGGGTTTGGGTTAGGGTAAGGGTTAGGGTTAGGGTTAGGTTAGGGTTAGGGTTAGGGTTAGGGTTAGGGTTTAGGGTTAGTTTTAGGGTTAGGGTTATTATTAGGGGGTTAGGGTTAAGTTTAGGATTAGTGTTAGGGTTAGAATTAGAAATAGGTTTAGTGTTAGGATTAGGGTCAGGGTTATGTTTAGGGTTAGGGTTAGGGTTAGGGTTAGGCTTAGGGTCAGGTAGGGTTTAGGGTTAGGGTTAGATTTAAGGTTAGGTTTAGGTTTAATGTTAGATTTAGGGTTTAGGGTCTACGGTTTATGGTTTAGGATTGTTTAAGGTTTAGGGTGGATTAGGTTTAGTGTTTAGAGTTTAGTGTTATGGTTACGGTTAGGGTTAGGGTTAGGGTTAGGGTTAGGATTAGGGTTAAGGTTAGGGTTAGGGTTAGGTTTAGGGTTAGGGTTAGGGTTAGGGTTAGGGTTAGGGTTATGGTTATGGTTAGGGTTAGGGTTAGGTTTAGGGTTAGGTTTAGGGTTAGGGTTTGGGTAAGGGTTAGGGGTTAGGGTTAGGGTTAGGGTTAAGGTTAGGGTTAGGGTTAAGGTTATGGTTAGGGTTAGGGTTAGGTTTAGGGTTAGGGTTAGGGTTAGGGTTTGGGTAAGGGTTAGGGGTTAGGGTTAGGGTTAGGGTTAAGGTTAGGGTTAGGTTTAAGTTTAGGGTTAGGGTTAGGGTTAGGGTTAGGGTTAGGGTTAGGGTAAGGTTAGGGTTAGGGTTATGGTTAGGGTTAGGGGTTAGGGTTAGTGTTAGTATTAGGGGTTAGGGGTTAGTGTTAGGGTTAGGGTTAGGGTTAGGGTTAGGTTTAGGTTTAGGGTTAGGGTTAAGGTTATGGTTATTCTTAGATTTATGGTTTAAAGTTTAGGGCTTATGGTTTAAGGTTTAGGGTTTAGGATTGTTTAAGTTTTAGGGTGGTTTAGGTTTAGGGTATAGGGTTTAGCGTTTAAGATTGTTTAATGTTTAGGGTTGTTTATGTTTTAGCGTTTAGAGTTGTTTAGGTTTTTTTAGGGTTGTTTATGATTTAGTGTTTAGGGTTGTTCAGGATTTATGATTTAGGATATTTTAAGGTTTAGGGTTTAAGGTTGTATAGTGTTTTAGGGTTTAGGCTATAATGTTTAGGGTTAAGAGTTTAGGGTTGTTTAGGGTATAGTGTTAATGGTTTTAGGGTTTAGGCTTGTTTAGGGTTTAGTGTTTAGGGTTTAGGGTTTAGGGTTTTTTAGCATTTAGTGTTTAGAGTTTAGGGTTTAGGGTGCTTTTGGAATTAGTGTTTAGGGCTTTTCTGGGTTTAGGGTTTAGGATTTAGGGTGTTAGGGTTAGTGTTAGGGTTAGGTTTAGGGTTAGGGTGAGGGTTAGGGTGAGGGTTAAGGTTAGGGTTAGAGTTAAGGTTAGTGTTAGTGTTAGGGTAAGACTTAGGGTTAGGGATAGGGTTAGGGTTAGGGTTATGGTTAGGGTTAGGGTTAGTGTTAGGGTTAGGTTAGGGTTAGGGTTAGGGATAGGGGTTAGGGTTAGGGTTAGTCTTAGGGGCTAGGGGTTAGTGTTAGGGTTAGTGTTAGGGTTAGGGTTAGGGTTAGGTTTAGTGTTAGGGTTATTATTAGGGGGTTAGGTTTAAGTTTAGGATTAGTGTTAGGGTTAGAATTAGAAATAGGGTTAGTGTTAGGATTAGGGTCAGGGTTAGGTTTAGGGATATGGTTAGGGTTAGGGTTAAGGGTGGGGTTAGGGTTAGGGTTAGATTTAAAGTTTAGGGTTTAGTGTTAGGATTAGGAATAGTGTGAGGTTTAGGGTTAGGGTTAGGTTTAGGGTTAGGGTTAGGGTTAGTGTTTGGGTTATGGTTAGTGTTAGGATTAGGGTTAGGGTTAGGGTCAGGGTTAGGTTTAGGGTTAGGGTTAGGGTTAGGGTTAGATTAAGGGTTAGGTTTAGGTTTATTTTTAGATTTAGGGTTTAGGGTTTAAAGTTTATGTTTTAGAATTGTTTAAGGTTTAGGGTGGATTAGGGTTAGGGTTTAGAGTTTAGGATTATGGTTACGGTTAGGATTAGAGTTAGGGTTAGGGTTAGGGTTAGGGTTAGGGTTAGTGTTAGGGTTAGGGTTAGGGTTATGGTTAGTGTTAGGATTAGGGTTAGGGTTAGTGTCAGGGTTAGGTTTAGGGTTAGGGTTAGGGTTAGGGTTAGATTTAGGGTCAGGTTTAGGTTTATTGTTAGATTTAGGGTTTAGGGTTTAAGGTTTATGGTTTAGGATTGTTTAAGGTTTAGGGTGGATTAGGTTTATGGTTTAGAGTTTAGTGTTATGGTTACGGTTAGTGTTAGGGTTAGGGTTAGGGTTAGGGTTAGGGTTAGGGTAATGCTTAGGGTTAGGGTTAGGGTTAGGGTAAGGGTTAGGGGTTAGTGTTAGGGTTAGGGTTAGGGTTAGGGTTAGGGTTAGGTTAGGGTTAGGGTTAGGGTTAGGGTTAGGGTTAGGGTTTAGGTTTAGTGTTAGGGTTAGGGTTATTATTAGGGCGTTAGGTTTAAGTTTAGGATTAGTGTTAGGGTTAGTATTAGAAACAGGGTTAGTGTTAGGATTAGGGTCAGGGTTAGGTTTAGGGTTAGGGTTAGGGTTAGGGTTAGGGTCAGGGAGGATTTAGGGTTAGGGTTAGGGTTAGGGTTAGATTTAGGGTTAGGTTTAGGTTTATTGTTAGATTTAGGATTTAGGGTCTAAGGTTTATGGTTTAGGATTGTTTAAGGTTTAGGGTGGATTAGGTTTAGGGTTTAGAGTCTAGTGTTATGGTTACGGTTAGGGTTAGGGTTAGGGTTAGGTTTAGTATTAGGGTTAAGGTTAGGGTTAGGATTAGGTTTAGGGTTAGGGTTAGGGTTAGGGTTAGGGTTAGTGTTAGGGTTAGGGTTAGGATTAGGGTTAGGGTTAGGGTTAGGGTAAAGGTTAGGGGTTAGGGTTAGGGTTATGGTTATTGTTAGGTTTAGGGTTTAGGGTTTAGTGTTTAGGGTTTAAGGTTTAGGGATTAGGATTGTTTAAGGTTTAGGGTTGTTTAGGGTATAGTGTTTAGGGTTAAAAGTTTAGGGTTGTTTAGGGTTTAGTGTTTAGGGTTTAGGGTTGTTTAAGGTTTAGTGTTTAAGGTTTAGGTTTTAGGGTTTTTTTGGGTTTAGTGTTTAGTGTTGTTTAGGGTATAGTGTTAATGGTTTAGGGTTTAGGGTTATTTAGGGTTTAGTGTTTAAGGTTTAGGGTATAGGTTTGTTTAGGGTTTAGTGTTTTGGGTTGTTTATGGTTTAGTGATTAGGGTTGTTTAGGGTTGTTTAGAGGTTAGTGTTTAGGGTTATTCAGGGTTTATGATTTATGGTTGTTCAGGGTTTAGGATTTATGGTTGTTCAGGGTTTAGGATTTAGGGATTAATGTTAAGGCGTTAGGGTTAGGGTTAGGGTTAGGGTTAGGGTTAGGGTTAAGTTTAGCGTTAGGGTTAGGGTTAGGGTTATGGTTAGTGTTAGGATTAGGGTTAGGGTTAGGGTCAGGGTTAGGTTTAGGGTTAGGGTTAGGGTTAGGGTTAGATTTAGGGTCAGGTTTAGGTTTATTGTTAGATTTAGGGTTTAGGGTTTAAGGTTTATGGTTTAGGATTGTTTAAGGTTTAGGGTGGATTAGGTTAAGGTTTAGAGTTTAGTGTTATGGTTACGGTTAGTGTTAGGGTTAGGGTTAGGGTTAGGTTTAGGGTTAGGGTAATGGTTAGGCTTAGGGTTAGGGTTAGGGTAAGGGTTAGGGGTTAGTGTTATGGTTAGGGTTAAGTTTAGGGTTAGGGTTAGGTTAGGGTTAGGGTTAGGGTTAGGGTTAGGGTTAGGGGTTAGGGTTAGTGTTAGGGTTAGGGTTATTATTATGGGTTAGGTTTAAGTTTAGGATTAGTGTTAGGGTTAGAATTAGAAATAGGGTTAGTGTTAGGATTAGGTTCAGGATTAGGTTTTGGGTTAGGGTTAGGGTTAGGGTTAGGGTTAGGGTCAGGGAGGATTTAGGGTTAGGGTTAGGGTTAGGGTTAGATTTATGGTTAGGTTTAGGTTTATTGTTAGATTTAGGATTTAGGGTCTAAGGTTTATGGTTTAGGATTGTTTAAGCTATAGGGTGGATTAGGTTTAGGGTTTAGAGTTTAGTGTTATGGTTACGGTTAGGGTTAGGGTTAGGGTTAGGGTTAGGATTAGGGTTAAGGTTAGGGTTAGGATTAGGTTTAGGGTTAGGGTTAGGGTTAGGGTTAGGGTTAGGGTTAGGCTTAGGGTTAGGGTTAAGGTTAGGTTTAGGGTTAAGGTTAGGTTTAGGGTTAGGGTTAGGGTTAGGGTTAGGTTTAGGGTTAGGATTAGGGTTAGGGTTAGGGTTAGGTAAGGGTTAGGGGTTAGGGTTAGGGTTATGGTTATTTTTAGGTTTAGTGTTTAGGGTTTAGTTTTTAGGGTTTAAGGTTTAGGGTTTAGGATTGTTTAAGATTTAGGGTGGTTTAGGTTAAGGGTTTAGGGTTTAGAGTTTAGGATTGTTTAAGGTTTAGGGTTGTTTAGGGTATAGTGTTTCGGATTAAAAGTTTAGGGTTGTTTAGGGTTTAGTGTTTAGGGTTTATGGTTGTTTAAGGTTTAGTGTTTAAGGTTTAGGTTTTAGGGTTGTTTTGGGTTTAGTGTTTAGTGTTGTTTAGAGTATAGTGTTAATGGTTTAGGGTTTAGGGTTATTTAGGGTTTAGTGTTTAAGGTTTAGGGTATAGGGTTGTTTAGGGTTTAGTGTTTAGGGTTGTTTATGGTTTAGTGATTAGGGTTGTTTAGGGTTGTTTAGAGGTTAGTGTTTAGGGTTATTCAGGGTTTATGATTTAGGGTTGTTCAGGGTTTAGGATTTATGGTTGTTCAGGGTTTAGGATTTAGGGATTAAGGTTAAGGGGTTAGGGTTAGGGTTAGGGTTAGGGTTAGGGTTAGGGTTAGGGTTAGGGTAAGGGTTAGGGTTAGGGTTAGGGTTAGGGTTAAGGTTAGGGTTAGGGTTAGGGTTAGGGTTATGGTTAGTGTTAGGATTAGGGTTAGTGTTAGGGTCAGGGTTAGGTTTAGGGTTAGGGTTAGGTTTAGGGTTAGATTTAGGGTCAGGTTTAGGTTTATTTTTAGATTTAGTGTTTAGGGTTTAAGGTTTATGGTTTAGGATTGTTTAAGGTTTAGGGTGGATTAGGTTTAGGGTTTAGAGTTTAGTGTTATGCTTACGGTTAGTGTTAGGGTTAGGGTTAGGTTTAGGGTATAGGGTTTAGCGTTTAAGATTGTTTAATGTTTAGGGTTGTTTAGGTTTTAGCGTTTAGAGTTGTTTAGGGTTTTTTAGGGTTGTTTATGATATAGTGTTTAGGCTTGTTCAGGATTTATGATTTAGGATATTTTAAAGTTTAGGGTTTAAGGTTGTATAGTGTTTTAGGGTTTAGGGTATAATATTTAGGGTTAAGGGTTTAGGGTTGTTTAGGGTATAGTGTTAATGGTTTTAGGGTTTAGGCTTGTTTAGGGTTTAGTGTTTAGGGTTTAGAGTTTAGGGTTTTTTAGCGTTTAGTGTTTATAGTTTAGGGTTTAGGGTGCTTTTGGAATTAGTGTTTAGGGTTTTTTGGGGTTTAGGGTTTAGGATTTAGGGTGTTAGGGTTAGTGTTAGGGTTAGGTTTAGGGTTAAGGTGAGGGTTAGGGTGAGGGTTAAGGTTAGGGTTAGGGTTAAGGTTAGTGTTAGGGTAAGGGTTAGGGTTAGGGATAGGGTTAGGGTTAGGGTTAGGGTTAGGGTTAGGGTTAAGGTTAGGTTTAGGGTTAGGGTTAGGGTTAGGGGTTAGTGTTAGGGTTAGTGTTAGGGGTTAGGGGTTAGTTTTAGGGTTAGGGTTAGGGTTAGGGTTAGGTTTTGTGTTAGGGTTATTATTAGGGGGTTAGGTTTTAGTTTAGGATTAGTGTTAGGGTTAGAATTAGAAATAGGGTTAGTGTTAGGATTAGGGTCAGGGTTAGGTTTAGGGATATGGTTAGGGTTAGGGTTAAGGGTAGAGTTAGGGTTAGGGTTAGATTTAAAGTTTAGGGTTTAGTGTTAGGATTAGGGATAGTGTGAGGTTTAGGGTTAGGTTTAGGGTTAGGGTTAGGGTTAGTGTTTGGGTTATGATTAGTGTTATTATTAAGGTTAGGGTTAGGGTCCGGTTTAGGTTTAGGGTTAGGGTTAGGGTTAGGGTTAGATTTAGGGTTAGGTTTAGGTTTATTGTTAGATTTAGGGTTTAGGGTTTAAGGTTTAGGGTTTAGGATTATTTAAGGTTTAGGGTAGATTAGGTTTAGGGTTTAGAGTTTAGTATTATGGTTACGGTTAGGGTTAAAGTTAGGGTTAGAGTTAGGGTTAGGGTTAGGGTTAGGGTTAAGGTTAGGGTTAATGTTAGGGTTAGGGTTAGGGTAAAAGTTAGGGGGTTAGTGTTAGGGTTAGGGTTAGGGTTAGGGTTAGGGTTAGGGTTAGGTTAGGGTTAGGGTTAGGGTTAGGGTAAGGGTTAGGTTTAGGGTTAGGGTTAGGATTAAGGTTAGGGTTAGGGTTAGGGTTAGGGTTATGGTTAGTGTTAGGATTAGGGTTAGTGTTAGGGTCAGGGTTAGGTTTAGGGTTAGGGTTAGGGTTAGGGTTAGATTTAGGGTCAGGTTTAGGTTTATTGTTAGATTAAGTGTTTAGGGTTTAAGATTTATGGTTTAGGATTGTTTAAGGTTTAGGGTGGATTAGGTTTAGGGTTTAGAGTTTAGTGTTATGGTTACGGTTAGTGTTAGGGTTAGGGTTAGGGTTAGGGTTAGGGTTAGGGTAATGGTTAGGGTTAGGGTTAGGGTTAGGGTTAGGGTAAGGGTTAGGGGTTAGTGTTAGGGTTAGGGTTAGGGTTAGGGTTAGGGTTAGGTTAGGGTTAGGGTTAGGGTTAGGGTTAGGGGTTAGTGTTAGTGTTAGGGTTAGGTTTATTATTAGGGGGTTAGGTTTAAGTTTAGGATTAGTGTTAGGGTTAAAATTAGAAATAGGGTTAGTGTTAGGATTAGGGTCAGTGTTAGGTTTAGGGTTAGGGTTAGGGTTAGGGTTAGGTTTAGGGTTAGGATTAGGGTTAGGGTTAGGGTTAGGGTAAGGGTTAAGGGTTAGGGTTAGGGTTATGGTTATTGTTAGGTTTAGGGTTTAGGGTTTAGTGTTTAGGGTTTAAGGTTTAGGGTTTAGGATTGTTTAAGATTTAGGGTGGTTTACGTTAAGGGTTTAGGGTTTAGAGTTTAGGATTGTTTAAGGTTTAGGGTTGTTTAGGGTATAGTGTTTAGGGTTAAAAGTTTAGGGTTGTTTAGGGTTTAGTGGTTAGGGTTTAGGGTTGTTTAAGGTTTAGTGTTTAAGGTTTAGGTTTTAGGGTTGTTTTGGGTTTAGTGTTTAGTGTTGTTTAGGGTATAGTGTTAATGGTTTAGGGTTTAGGGTTATTTAGGGTTTAGTGTTTAAGGTTTAGGGTATAGGGTTGTTTAGTGTTTAGTGTTTAGGGTTGTTTATGGTTTAGTGATTAGGGTTGTTTAGGGTTGTTTAGAGGTTAGTGTTTAGGGTGATTCAGGGTTTATGATTTAGGGTTGTTCAGGGTTTAGGATTTATGGTTGTTCAGGGTTTAGGATTTAGGGATTAAGGTTAAGGGGTTAGGGTTAGGGTTAGGGTTAGGGTTAGGGTTAGGGTTAGCATTAGGTTTAGAGTTAGGGTTAGAGTTAGTGTTATGGGGTTATGTTAGGCTTAAGGTTAGGGTTAGGGTTTTGGGGTTAAGGTTAGGGTTGGGGTTAGGGTTAGGTTTAGGTTTAGGGTTATGGTTATTCTTAGATTTATGGTTTAAAATTTAGGGTTTATGGTTTAAGGTTTAGGGTTTAGGATTGTTTAAGTTTTAGGGTGGTTTAGGTTTAGGGTATAGGGTTTAGCGTTTAAGATTGTTTAATGTTTAGGGTTTTTTAGGTTTTAGCGTTTAGAGTTGTTTAGGGTTTTTTGGGGTTGTTTATGATTTAGTGTTTAGGGTTGTTCAGGATTTATGATTTAGGATATTTTAAGTTTTAGGGTTTAAGGTTGTATAGTGTTTTAGGGTTTAGGGTATAATATTTAGGGTTAAGGGTTTAGGGTTGTTTAGGGTATAGTGTTAATGGTTTTAGTGTTTAGGCTTGTTTAGGGTTTAGTGTTTAGGGTTTAGAGTTTAGGGTTTTTTAGCGTTTAGTGTTTATAGTTTAGGGTTTAGGGTGCTTTTGGAATTAGTGTTTAGGGTTTTTCGGGGTTTAGGGTTTAGGATTTAGGGTGTTAGGGTTAGTGTTAGGGTTAGGTTTAGTGTTAAGGTGAGGGTTAGGGTGAGGGTTAAGGTTAGGGTTAGGGTTAAGGTTAGTGTTAGTGTTAGGGTAAGGGTTAGGGTTAGGGATAGGGTTAGGGTTAGGGTTAGGGTTAGGGTTAAGGTTTGGGTTAGGGTTAGAGTTAGGGTTAGGGGTTAGTGTTAGGGTTAGTGTTAGGGGTTAGGGGTTAGTGTTAGGGTTAGGGTTAGGGTTAGGGTTAGGGTTAGGTTTTGTGTTAGGGTTATTATTAGGGGGTTAGGTTTTAGTTTAGGATTAGTGTTAGGGTTAGAATTAGAAATAGGGTTAGTGTTAGGATTAGGGTCAGGGTTAGGTTTAGGGATATGGTTAGGGTTAGGGTTAAGGGTAGAGTTAGGGTTAGGGTTAGATTTAAAGTTTAGGGTTTAGTGTTAGGATTAGGGATAGTGTGAGGTTTAGGGTTAGGTTTAGGGTTAGGGTTAGGGTTAGTGTTTGGGTTATGATTAGTGTTATTATTAGGGTTAGGGTTAGGGTCAGGTTTAGGTTTAGGGTTAGGGTTAGGGTTAGGGTTAGATTTAGGGTTAGGTTTAGGTTTATTGTTAGATTTAGGGTTTAGGGTTTAAGGTTTAAGGTTTAGGATTGTTTAAGGTTTAGGGTAGATTAGGTTTAGGGTTTAGAGTTTAGTATTATGGTTACGGTTAGGGTTAGGGTTAGGGTTAGAGTTAGGGTTAGGGTTAGGGTTAGGGTTAGGGTTAGGGTTAAGGTTAGGGTTAATGTTAGGGTTAGGGTTAGGGTAAAAGTTAGGGGGTTAGTGTTAGGGTTAGGGTTAGGGTTAGGGTTAGGGTTAGGGTTAGGGTTAGGGTTAGGTTAGGGTTAGGGTTAGGGTTAGGGTAAGGGTTAGGTTTAGGGTTAGGGTTAGGGTTAAGGTTAGGGTTAGGGTTAGGGTTAGGGTTATGGTTAGTGTTAGGATTAGGGTTAGTGTTAGGGTCAGGGTTAGTTTTAGGGTTAGGGTTAGGGTTAGGGTTAGATTTAGGGTCAGGTTCAGGTTTATTGTTAGATTTAGTGTTTAGGGTTTAAGATTTATGGTTTAGGATTGTTTAAGGTTTAGGGTGGATTAGGTTTAGGGTTTAGAGTTTAGTGTTATGGTTACGGTTAATGTTAGGCTTAGGGTTAGGGTTAGGGTTAGGGTTAGGGTAATGGTTAGGGTTAGGGTTAGGGTTAGGGTTAGGGTAAGTGTTAGGGGTTAGTGTTAGGGTTAGGGTTAGGGTTAGGGTTAGGGTTAGGTTAGGGTTAGGGTTAGGGTTAGGGTTAGGGGTTAGGGTTAGTGTTAGGGTTAGGTTTATTATTAGGGGATTAGGTTTAAGTTTAGGATTAGTGTTAGGGTTAGAATTAGAAATAGGGTTAGTGTTAGGATTAGGGTCAGGGTTATGTTTAGGGTTAGGGTTAGTGTTAGGGTTAGGGTTAGGGTTAGGATTAGGATTAGGGTTAGGGTTAGGGTTAGGGTTAGGGTTAGGGTTAGGGTTAGGATTAGGTTTAGGGTTAGGGTTTAGTGTTTAGGGTTTAAGGTTTAGGGTTTAGGATTGTTTAAGATTTAGGGTGGTTTAGGTTAAGGGTTTAGGCTTTAGAGTTTAGGATTGTTTAAGGTTTAGGGTTGTTTAGGGTATAGTGTTTAGGATTAAAAGTTTAGGGTTGTTTAGGGTTTAGTGTTTAGGGTTTAGGGTTGTTTAAGGTTTAGTGTTTAAGGTTTAGGTTTTAGGGTTGTTTTGGGTTTAGTGTTTAGTGTTGTATAGGGTATAGTGTTAATGGTTTAGGGTTTAGGGTTATTTAGGGTTTAGTGTTTAAGGTTTAGGGTATAGGGTTGTTTAGGGTTTAGTGTTTAGGGTTGTTTATGGTTTAGTGATTAGGGTTGTTTAGGGTTGTTTAGAGGTTAGTGTTTAGGGTTATTCAGGGTTTATGATTTAGGGTTGTACAGGGTTTAGGATTTATGGTTGTTCAGGGTTTAGGATTTAGGGATTAAGGTTAAGGGGTTAGGGTTAGTGTTAGGGTTAGGGTTAGGGTTAGCATTAGGGTTAGAGTTAGGGTTAGAGTTAGGGATATGGGGTTATGTTAGGCTTAAGGTTAGGGTTAGGGTTATGGGGTTATGGTTAGGGTTGGGGTTAGGGTTAGGTTTAGGTTTAGGGTTAGGGTTAGGGTTATGGTTATTCTTAGATTTATGGTTTAATATTTAGGGTTTATGGTTTAAGGTTTAGGGTTTAGGATTGTTTAAGTTTTAGGGTGGTTTAGGTTTAGGGTATAGGGTTTAGCGTTTAAGATTGTTTAATGTTTAGGGTTGTTTAGGTTTTAGCGTTTAGAGCTGTTTAGGGTTTTTTAGGGTTGTTTATGATTTAGTGTTTAGGCTTGTTCAGGATTTATGATTTAGGATATTTTAAGGTTTAGGGTTTAAGGTTGTATAGTGTTTTAGGGTTTAGGGTATAATATTTAGGGTTAAGGGTTTAGGGTTGTTTAGGGTATAGTGTTAATGGTTTTGGGGTTTAGGCTTGTTTAGGGTTTATTGTTTAGGGTTTAGAGTTTAGGGTTTTTTAGCGTTTAGTGTTTATAGTTTAGGGTTTAGGGTGCTTTTGGAATTAGTGTTTAGGGTTTTTCGGGGTTTAGGGTTTAGGATTTAGGGTGTTAGGGTTAGTGTTAGGGTTAGGTTTAGGGTTAAGGTGAGGGTTAGGGTGAGGGTTAAGGTTAGGGTTAGGGTTAAGGTTAGTGTTAGTGTTAGGGTAAGGGTTAGGGTTAGGGATAGGGTTAGGGTTAGGGTTAAGGTTAGGGTTAAGGTTAGGGTTAGGGTTAGGGTTAGGGTTAGGGGTTAGTGTTAGTGTTAGTGTTAGGGGTTAGGGGTTAGTTTTAGGGTTAGGGTTAGGGTTAGGGTTACGTTTTGTGTTAGGGTTATTATTAGGGGGTTAGGTTTTAGTTTAGGATTAGTGTTAGGGTTAGAATTAGAAATAGGGTTAGTGTTAGGATTAGGGTCAGGGTTAGGTTTAGGGATATGGTTAGGGTTAGGGTTAAGGGTAGAGTTAGGGTTAGGGTTAGATTTAAAGTTTAGGGTTTAGTGTTAGGATTAGGGATAGTGTGAGGTTTATGGTTAGGTTTAGGGTTAGGGTTAGGGTTAGTGTTTGGGTTATGATTAGTGTTATTATTAGGGTTAGGGTTAGGGTCCGGTTTAGGTTTAGGGTTAGGGTTAGGGTTAGGGTTAGATTTAGGGTTAGGTTTAGGTTTATTGTTAGATTTAGGTTTTAGGGTTTAAGGTTTAGGGTTTAGGATTGTTTAAGGTTTAGGGTAGATTAGGTTTAGGGTTTAGAGTTTAGTATTATGGTTACGGTTAGGGTTAAAGTTAGGGTTAGAGTTAGGGTTAGGGTTAGGGTTAGGGTTAGGGTTAAGGTTAGGGTTAATTTTAGGGTTAGGGTTAGGGTAAAAGTTAGGGGGTTAGTGTTAGGGTTAGGGTTAGGGTTAGGGTTAGGGTTAGGTTAGGGTTAGGGTTAGGGTTAGGGTAAGGGTTAGGTTTAGGGTTAGGGTTAGGATTAAGGTTAGGGTTAGGGTTAGGGTTAGGGTTATGGTTAGTGTTAGGATTAGGGTTAGTGTTAGGGGCAGGGTTAGGTTTAGGGTTAGGGTTAGGGTTAGGGTTAGATTTAGGGTCAGGTTTAGGTTTATTGTTAGATTTAGTGTTTAGGGTTTAAGATTTATGGTTTAGGATTGTTTAAGGTTTAGGGTGGATTAGGTTTAGGGTTTAGAGTTTAGTGTTATGGTTACGGTTAGTGTTAGGGTTAGGGTTAGGGTTAGGGTTAGGGTTAGGGTTAGGGTAATGGTTAGGGTTAGGGTTAGGGTTAGGGTTAGGGTAAGGGTTAGGGGTTAGTGTTAGGGTTAGGGTTAGGGTTAGGGTTAGGTTAGGGTTAGGGTTAGGGTTAGGGTTAGGGGTTAGGGTTAGTGTTAGGGTTAGGTTTATTATTAGGGGGTGAGGTTTAAGTTTAGGATTAGTGTTAGGGTTAAAATTAGAAATAGGGTTAGTGTTAGGATTAGGGTAAGGGTTAGGTTTAGGGTTAGGGTTAGGGTTAGGGTTAGGTTTAGGGTTAGGATTAGGGTTAGGGTTAGGGTTAGGGTAAGGGTTAGGGGTTAGGGTTAGGGTTATGGTTATTGTTAGGTTTAGGGTTTAGGGTTTAGTGTTTAGAGTTTAAGGTTTAGGGTTTAGGATTGTTTAAGATTTAGGGTGGTTTAGGTTAAGGGTTTAGGGTTTAGAGTTTAGGATTGTTTAAGGTTTAGGGTTGTTTAAGGTATAGTGTTTAGGGTTAAAAGTTTAGGGTTGTTTAGGGTTTAATGTTTAGGGTTTAGGGTTGTTTAAGGTTTAGTGTTTAAGGTTTAGGTTTTAGGGTTGTTTTGGGTTTAGTGTTTAGTGTTGTTTAGGGTATAGTGTTAATGTTTTAGGGTTTAGGGTTATTTAGGGTTTAGTGTTTAAGGTTTAGGGTATAGGGTTGTTTAGTGTTTAGTGTTTAGGGTTGTTTATGGTTTAGTGATTAGGGTTGTTTAGGGTTGTTTAGAGGTTAGTGTTTAGGGTTATTCAGGGTTTATGATTTAGGGTTGTTCAGGGTTTAGGATTTATGGTTGTTCAGGGTTTAGGATTTAGGGATTAAGGTTAAGGGGTTAGGGTTAGGGTTAGGGTTAGGTTTAGGGTTAGCATTAGGGTTAGAGTTAGGGTTAGAGTTAGGGTTATGGGGTTATGTTAGGCTTAAGGTTAGGGTTAGGGTTATGGGGTTAAGGTTAGGGTTGGGGTTAGGGTTAGGTTTAGGTTTAGGGTTAGGGTTAGGGTTATGGTTATTCTTAGATTTATGGTTTAAAATTTAGGGTTTATGGTTTAAGGTTTAGGGTTTAGGATTGTTTAAGTTTTAGGGTGGTTTAGGTTTAGGGTATAGGGTTTAGCGTTTAAGATTGTTTAATGTTTAGGGTTTTTTAGGTTTTAGCGTTTAGAGTTGTTTAGGGTTTTTTAGGGTTGTTTATGATTTAGTGTTTAGGGTTGTTCAGGATTTATGATTTAGGATATTTTAAGGTTTAGGGTTTAAGGTTGTATAGTGTTTTAGGGTTTAGGGTATAATATTTAGGGTTAAGGGTTTAGGGTTGTTTAGGGTATAGTGTTAATGGTTTTAGGGTTTAGGCTTGTTTAGGGTTTAGTGTTTAGGGTTTAGAGTTTAGGGTTTTTTAGCATTTAGTGTTTATAGTTCAGGGTTTAGGGTGCTTTTGGAATTAGTGTTTAGGGTTTTTCGGGGTTTAGGGTTTAGGATTTAGGGTGTTAGGGTTAGTGTTAGGGTTAGGTTTAGTGTTAAGGTGAGGGTTAGGGTGAGGGTTAAGGTTAGGGTTAGGGTTAAGGTTAGTGTTAGTGTTAGGGTAAGGGTTAGGGTTAGGGTTAGGGTTAGGGTTAGGGTTAGGGTTAGGGTTAAGGTTAGGGTTAGGGTTAGGGTTAGGGTTAGGGGTTAGTGTTAGGGTTAGTGTTAGGGGTTAGGGGTTAGTGTTAGGGTTAGGGTTAGGGTTAGGGTTAGGGTTAGGGTTAGGTTTTGTGTTAGGGTTATTATTAGGGGGTTAGGTTTTAGTTTAGGATTAGTGTTAGGGTTAGAATTAGAAATAGGGTTAGTGTTAGGATTAGGGTCAGGGTTAGGTTTAGGGATATGGTTAGGGTTAGGGTTAAGGGTAGAGTTAGGGTTAGGGTTAGATTTAAAGTTTAGGGTTTAGTGTTAGGATTAGGGATAGTGTGAGGTTTAGGGTTAGGTTTAAGGTTAGGGTTAGGGTTAGTGTTTGGGTTATGATTAGTGTTATTATTAGGGTTAGGGTTAGGGTCAGGTTTAGGTTTAGGGTTAGGGTTAGGGTTAGGGTTAGATTTAGGGTTAGGTTTAGGTTTATTGTTAGATTTAGGGTTTAGGGTTTAAGGTTTAAGGTTTAGGATTGTTTAAGGTTTAGGGTAGATTAGGTTTAGGGTTTAGAGTTTAGTATTATGGTTACGGTTAGGGTTAGGGTTAGGGTTAGAGTTAGGGTTAGGGTTAGGGTTAGGGTTAGGGTTAGGGTTAAGGTTAGGGTTAATGTTAGGGTTAGGGTTAGGGTAAAAGTTAGGGGGTTAGTGTTATGGTTAGGGTTAGGGTTAGGGTTAGGGTTAGGTTAGGGTTAGGGCTAGGGTTAGGGTAAGGGTTAGGTTTAGGGTTAGGGTTAGGGTTAAGGTTAGGGTTAGGGTTAGGGTTAGGGTTATGGTTAGTGTTAGGATTAGGGTTAGTGTTAGGGTCAGGTTTAGGTTTAGGGTTAGGGTTAGGGTTAGGGTTAGATTTAGGGTCAGGTTCAGGTTTATTGTTAGATTTAGTGTTTAGGGTTTAAGATTTATGGTTTAGGATTGTTTAAGGTTTAGGGTGGATTAGGTTTAGGTTTTAGAGTTTAGTGTTATGGTTACGGTTAATGTTAGGGTTAGGGTTAGGGTTAGGGTTAGGGTTAGGGTAATGGTTAGGGTTAGGGTTAGGGTTAGGGTTAGGGTAAGTGTTAGGGGTTAGTGTTAGGGTTAGGGTTAGGGTTAGGGTTAGGGTTAGGGTTAGGTTAGGGTTAGGGTTAGGGTTAGGGTTAGGGGTTAGGGGTAGTTTTAGGGTTAGGTTTATTATTAGGGGGTTAGGTTTAAGTTTAGGATTAGTGTTAGGGTTAGAATTAGAAATAGGGTTAGTGTTAGGATTAGGGTCAGGGTTAGGTTTAGGGTTAGGGTTAGGGTTAGGGTTAGGGTTAGGGTTAGGGTTAGGATTAGGGTTAGGGTTAGGGTTAGGGTTAGGGTTAGGGTTAGGGTTAGGGTTAGGGTTAGGGTTAGGATTAGGTTTAGGGTTAGGGTTTAGTGTTTAGGGTTTAAGGTTTAGGGTTTAGGATTGTTTAAGATTTAGGGTGGTTTAGGTTAAGGGTTTAGGGTTTAGAGTTTAGGATTGTTTAAGGTTTAGGGTTGTTTAGGGTATAGTGTTTAGGGTTAAAAGTTTAGGGTTGTTTAGGGTTTAGTGTTTAGGGTTTAGGGTTGTTTAAGGTTTAGTGTTTAAGGTTTAGGTTTTAGGGTTGTTTTGGGTTTAGTGTTTAGTGTTGTTTAGGGTATAGTGTTAATGGTTTAGGGTTTAGGGTTATTTAGGGTTTAGTGTTTAAGGTTTAGGGTATAGGGTTGTTTAGTGTTTAGTGTTTAGGGTTGTTTATGGTTTAGTGATTAGGGTTGTTTAGGGTTGTTTAGAGGTTAGTGTTTAGGGTTATTCAGGGTTTATGATTTAGGGTTGTTCAGGGTTTAGGATTTATGGTTGTTCAGGGTTTAGGATTTAGGGATTAAGGTTAAGGGGTTAGGGTTAGGGTTAGGGTTAGGGTTAGCATTAGGGTTAGAGTTAGGGTTAGAGTTAGGGTTATGGGGTTATGTTAGGCTTAAGGTTAGGGTTAGGGTTATGGGGTTAAGGTTAGGGTTGGGGTTAGGGTTAGGTTTAGGTTTAGGGTTAGGGTTAGGGTTATGGTTATTCTTAGATTTATGGTTTAATATTTAGGGTTTATGGTTTAAGGTTTAGGGTTTAGGATTGTTTAAGTTTTAGGGTGGTTTAGGTTTAGGGTATAGGGTTTAGCGTTTAAGATTGTTTAATGTTTAGGGTTGTTTAGGTTTTAGCGTTTAGAGTTGTTTAGGGTTTTTTAGGGTTGTTTATGATTTAGTGTTTAGGGTTGTTCAGGATTTATGATTTAGGATATTTTAAGGTTTAGGGTTTAAGGTTGTATAGTGTTTTAGGGTTTAGGGTATAATGTTTAGGATTAAGGGTTTAGGGTTGTTTAGGGTATAGTGTTAATGGTTTTAGGGTTTAGGCTTGTTTAGGGTTTAGTGTTTAGGGTTTAGGGTTTAGGGTTTTTTAGCGATTAGTGTTTATAGTTTAGGGTTTAGGGTGCTTTTGGAATTAGTGTTTAGGGTTTTTCGGGGTTTAGGGTTTAGGATTTAGGGTGTTAGGGTTAGTGTTAGGGTTGAGATAAGGGTTAAGGTGAGGGTTAGGGTTAAGGTTAGTGTTAGTGTTAGGGTAATGGTTAGGGTTAGGGATAGGGTTAGGGTTAGGGTTAGGGTTAGGATTAAGGTTAGGGTTAGGGTTAGGGTTAGGGTTAGGGGTTAGTGTTAGGGTTAGTGTTAGGGGTTAGGGGTTAGTGTTAGGGTTAGGGTTAGGGTTAGGGTTAGGTTTAGTGTTAGGGTTATTATTAGGGGGTTAGGGT